>NC_090924.1:607557360-607860390 GCF_040938575.1 Ambystoma mexicanum
CTTTAAAATCGTTCCCAGACATAAAATCAAATTCCATACGTATTATATACAGTTTACATTTCATATACCGTAGATCATTTCATATGCCATAGATCCACTCTAGTCTCTACGCATTGAATTCCTTATTTTTTACTTCCAGTTCCTCCTGTATATTAAGTAGGAGTGAATTCAATGCGAGGATTAGGGAGATATTTGCACCCCACATGCAGCGACTCCAGAACAGATTCGTCGACATTTCCCAATCCCCATCAAATCTATCTGTAAAGTAGAGAGATCGTTTAGTCCCAAAATGGGTGCATGTAAGGAGAAGGTGCCTAAGTGTTTCTGTCATGTCAGTGGCTCCACAAAATCGACATGAGAGACTTTTAGAATTTTCATTCGACCCTTTTTCTTTATGGGTCCAATGGTAGATTCTTTCTAGGGTGGGCATCTGGTTAGGTCTGAAACGCATAAATGTGGTTCTCACCCTCTGGCAAGGACATTTTTGAATATATAGAGGAATCGATTCCCTTGCATGCAAAAATGTAGCATACTCCTTGTAGGTTATATGGGACTCTATATCATTTACTGTGTCTAACCAGTCTGACCTAAATAAAAATGTTTTAACTAATCCCGGTCGTTGAATCAAATCATCTAAGCAAAGTCCCAGTGATTCCAACAGAGAAAACATTCTATCGCTAAAACTCTTGATAGATAGTACAGCCCCCGATTTGACTACCTTATTCACCAGCTCATATAAGGAGTTTATCGGAGGGTCATGTATTTTTCTAAAAGAGGAGAGTTGCCTCCACAAGTATCTGGCTTTAAGTGATATGAAGATTTAACAAGGGGGGTCCTGGGAGTCTCTCTGCCAGACATTAGTCCTGGTTACGAGAGACTTACCCAGAGTCTTTAGCTCACTATCTTTTCACAGAGAAGAAATATCCCAAACATATCAGTCTTTGTCCTGCCCTGGGGCAGTCCAGCACCGAAATGCGAGGCAATTCTCCTCTGAACAAGAGTACCAACAGAAACCCCAGACACGTGTTTCGGTCTGGTTGGACCTCATCAGTAGGGTGGATCTGTGCCTCTCTAAGAATAGTGAGCAAGGGGTCCACGTCTGGATTAAGTGATATGAGACATAACTCGTGCCGAATAATGGAATTGGGGACTGCCCTAGAAAGGCCCATTACTTCCTTCCACAGTTTCCCCTGGATCACATTTAGATAGGAACTCAAGTCCTTTGTACAAATGTCCAAACCGTACAAAAGAACCGGTTCACATTTCGCAAGATAGAAACATCTAATAGGCAGGAGCGAGAATTTACATACTTTTGCCCTCAGAAATTTCCTCTGAATTTTTAGTTTAGCTGCTTTATCCCCAAGATTCAATTTCCACATCTTTAGGCTTGATTGGTTGGAAAAATTATAACCTAGATAGGTTATGGCCTGAACCTGTTCCACCGAATTATCTCCCATCTTCCAGATACATGGTCTGACAAATCTCTTCCTAGAAATTACAATCGTTCGGGATTTCGAAGCGTTGGGGGAAAGATTATTCGCCAGTGCATATTGGTAAAAAATATCCATCCTTCTGCGAAGGCCTCTCGGGGTACGATCAAAAAGGATAAAGTCATCTGCAAAGGCCATCCACTCAATAGCCAAGCTACCCAACCTGACCGGAGCAATGGAAGGGCCCTGCCACATGTCCTCCGCATCACTAACGTACAGGTTAAAGAGCGTAGGTGCAAGGGAGCAGCCCTGCTTGACCCCAACCTCAGTATCAACAGGATCGGATAGGGAACCTTCTTGAGATAAACGTACCCTGACGGAGGTATTCCTATGTAAAAGAGCCAAGATTTGGACAATCTTGCGTGGAACATTCATAGCTAACATTTTTGTCCACAATCTTGCTCTAATAACCCCATCAAAGGCATTAGAGAGGTCCAGGGAAGCCATATATACATCTCCCATTTTAGTTTGATGAACTGTATCTCTTAAATGAGCCAAAATCATCCCATTCAGGTCGGTTCCCAAGCCCTCTCTGAAACCAACCTGGAATTTACTATCCAAGCCTTCCCTCTAATAACCTTGTTAACGTCCCTCAAAAGCAAAATACCAAAGACTTTGCTCGCTGCATCTAACAGTGCTATAGGCCTGTAATTCTGTGGATTAAGGGCGTCCCCTTTTTTATAGATAGGGATTATGATGCTCTGCGACCAGGTTTTAGGGATGGTATGATATTTAAATACATCATCGAATATGGGTTTGAGTAACTTAGCCCACATTTCCGGGGCCGACTTTATAACGAAAGGGGGAATGCCATCAGGGCCCGGTGCTCTAGAAGATTTAAGCTTGTTGATGGCCCATTTAATATCCTCTATATCCCACAGACACTCACCTACAACCGGAGGGCCTAAGTTCACATCCTGTTCCCTGGAGAGATTAGAGGGTAGAGCGAACTTTTCCTTATAGAAGAGAGTCCACACATCCGCTTGAATGGGGCAGTCTAATTTATCTTTAGCTGGCGTAAGTATAGAGTTAATGGTAGACCAAAATTTGACATCTCTGCCCTTGCATAGATTATACATCATCAGTTGGTGTGTTTCGTGATAATGATCCATTCTCAGAGACTTGATAAAGTTTTTATATTTCTGAATTATTTTTTTCTTTCTCAGCCTAAGTTCCGAGAAAGGAATGGACACTTTGTTCAAGGCTTTGATTTCCCTATATTTAGTACGCTTGGCGTTTTGAATTCTGGGATCAGCCGCCCACACCCTTGGTTTCGGCACCCCCAGATCTCTGGCCATACTAATTTTATAGACACATGACAATATAATATTATAGTAGGAACCTCCCAACTCAATGTCATCTCCCCTAATAATTTGAAGCTGCACCTTGGACTTCTTAATTATTTTCTTATTCCAAGTAACCCTTCTCCCATTGTTTCCCACCTCTAAACCCTGCAACATGGGATTGATATAAATACCCATGTCGGGGATGTAGAGAGAAAAACATAAGGGAACATGATCACTGAACTCGACCTCCATAAGTGACAGTTTTCCACAAGCTTGCTTCCAGCCATTAGATACATAGAAGAAGTCAATTCTAGAGCTATTACTTCCTCTTTTCCAAGTATTTTTAGGAAGATTCCAATCTAAGGCATGGTCTAAAAGACCCAAATCCCAATTGTCCAAATAATTATCCCACCTTATACCTCTTTTAATAGTCGTACTGAGAAGTCTAGGTAATACCCCTCTTTCGTTGAGTACCGCACCGTCGGCACAAGCTGAATTAAAATCCCCTCCCAAGATAATGCGATTTCCAAGCCCTTTCTCAAACCAACTTCCCAGGATCATATCTAGAGAGTCCTCCACTTCTTCAATGTCTACTTTTAGCGGATTCCAATAGAGATTCAAGAGGAGTATCGGCTCTACATTATTCTTCATTGAGAGCATAATAGCCAGAAGCCAGTTACTCCTAAAGATCACCTCACCTAGGAACCCCAAGTTACGATCAATGGCAATAATCAGACCTCCACTAGGTCTGCCCAACTGACCCCTAATAGCTACTGAAGAGAAAGTATAGAAGCCTTCTATGTGCATATCTGACAGCATCATAGTTTCCTGTAAGAAATAGATACGGGGGCGTACATAATTTTCCCTTTTATTCAGAAACGTGTTGAGATGGGTTCCCCCACAAGAATTCCAAGAGATCACCTCAATTTCTATATAGTTAGGAACACCCCTTATCCTGTCTAAATGTCTCCAAGGTTTTGAGTGCCGGTTGTAGCCATGACCAATCCTGATTATTATTCAGAAGGCTTGAAATAAGTGCCAATCCTGGACCCAAATTTTCTAATTTATTATTATCAAATTGAGTAGTTTGTTTATTTTGAATATTATTCGGTTCCTTATATTCAAGAAAGTTGTTGGCCTCTTTATTATCTACTAATGAAAATAGATCGTAGCCCAAAGAATTAAGGTTTTTTTCTTGGGCACGCACCATATCTGCTACCATCACCGAATGAAAACAACTTACCATTCTGTGATTATTACAGTTAGGAAGAGATATGGCATCTATATCATCTGTTGTTATAGCTCGTAACACGGGGATCTTCTTAAACAGATTTAAGAGATGAGTTCTGTTCAAGCTAACCTGTGAGTCTGTTATATTATTGTTAATCCAACCCACGATTTTCCCTGTACAGAGCTTAGTAGGGGCCTGAATCACAGTAGATTGCTTCTTTGTGTGATCTACTCCAGAAGTGATCATAACATTACCTTCCGGATCTTGTAGTTTGGAAGGTTGTATATTTTGGGGATTTCTTCCCATAATATTGATGGTAGAACCACTATCCCTCCCAAACAATTCAGTCGGCCCCTTAACGGGAAGGGTAGTATTACTTATAGCTGGCAGTGTTTCTTGGGAAACCGTAGGGAATTTGACTTGTTGCGTGCCTACGGATGTTCTGGCGTGTTTGGTATTAATTATTGTGCCAAAAGCTGTCATCTTTGTTTGTTTGGTTTGAGTGAGCTCAAGGCCACATTTCAGCAAGTTATTCTTTTCCTTATTTGAGTCTATAGTAGTTTCCCCACTAGCCACAAGGCCTTTATTATTCAACTCGCCCTGGACTGGACTCTCTTCCTTATGAGCATCCTTGGGACCCCCCCTAACTTCCCGCTCTTCCTGGAGCGGGATGTTTCTAATTTCTTTAAGGTTGGCATTTCTACCTTTAATTTTTGTGTTGGGCATGTTTTTACTTTTTTTAAGTATCCTACCCTGCTTTTTTGATTTTTTGCGTCTACCAACTGGGGATTGGGGCACCTCATTTATATTATGGTCGGAAATATTCACAGGGACTATTCCATCATTGTTACTCTTTGCCTCTAATTCCAGATCTTGATTTACTGGTTTTTTCTCTCTATGTTTGGTCTTATGTTTACATTTTAGCCCTTTTATTGATGTAGTGTGTTGAGGAGATCTTGTATCTTCACTACTGATGTTCAAGGGTTCTTCGTCATTAAGAGATACACTCGCGTGCGTCTGTGCACTGAGGTTATCCAACTCCTGTTCTTCGGAGCACCCTTCAGTTGCCATCATTATGACATCTAAGAGGGTAGAAGGACTATCGGGAGAAACCATTTTCTTTCCGTAATTATTATTGTTGTCCTCATTATCTCTTTGGCCCTGGGAATCAAGTTCCCCTAGCTCTCTCTTAGATGAAGTAGGACGGTCTCCTGTAAGCATAACTTCCAACAAAGTGGTAATTTTTGCATCCATGGTAGTTAACCTTATATCTTGATCCTTTCTAAATTTGTCACATCGACTCTGTTCTTTAATAATCTGTTCATTCATGGTCTTGCCCTCTACTATTCCCTCCAAAAATGCCAGACGAGTCACCAGCTGATTGAAAGCCGCTTGTTGCCCTATCATAGAGCCAACAATAGTCTCTTGAGACTCCCCCAGAGTTTTCAAGGCCAAATTAAGACTAATATGTAAGTTGGATAGGAGTGGTAACAAATAATCACCTCTCTCCTTCCTACTTAAACCAGATGTTTCTTGTTTATCTTCCTCTACTACATGGTTTTCTCGTAGAAATTGCTGAGGATCCGTTGCTTTATCCTCCATTTCCACTATATAATCCTCCCCTTTGTCAGTTTGAGTAGAGGCTATCTTATTATGTATAGACGAGTTGTCTGTTTCTATAATCAGTTTAACCAGAGATTGTTGCATACCCACTAGTTGATTCCCAGTTATGTAGTTGTTTTCATCACATGGGTGTAAGTTAGAAGGCGCACCCTCTGATAGACTCCTTGCCCCCTTTCCATTACGCACAGATCTACATGCTGGTATCTCTAAATCCACAATTTCTTTAAGCAAAACACCCGTAGCATCTGCCATAGTAAAAAAAGAGTCATCTAAATCGCTTTCCCCAATAGGTTGATTGGGGTTATACTTAGGGCGACTAGAAGTCCCTTTAGAATGAACCCCCTCATCTTTTTGCTTAAGGGTTTCTAACCTTGGAGAATCTAGGGAAGACTGCACATTATCCTTATTCTCCTTTCCAAAAATGAATGTAGCTGGCGAAATATGCGAAAATTGCATAAATCCGGATGGGTTTATTCCCTTCCAAGTTAACGATTCTAAACCTTCTCCAGCTTGTATTTTACCATTCAAGATCCTCCTCTGAAGAGGGGTGGAAGCGTGGTAGCGAACTACCCTTTTAGTACCAATAAAACTTTGTTGGAGGCATTCTTCATCTGTAAGGTCCTGTCTAAAGTCTGGAATATCCCTATGAACCCCATTAGATTCAGAATCTGCTAACTCCATATCCCCATTGCTAGGAGCTACAACATCAAACACTACGGGGTCGGTAAAAGAGGAACCCCTCTGACCCCCTTCAGCACTAAAAATTGAATTTTCTTTAGTCTTACCCACAGCTAAAATAGGGTTAGGCATATTTCCAGTAGAATTTATGTACACAGGTGCCTCACTCTGCATCCTGGAGCCAGGTTGAACCTCTACTATTATAGGTGCTTGATTCTCAACAGTTTCAAACCCACTTCTAAGTGCGGGCATGTTAAAAGTAAAAGCACAGATACTATGTTACTTACAGAGGGGAGAACCGCTCGCAGCCTCTAGGTATTAATGATAATATCTCAGAAAATAATAGCTGGGAACAAAAAATATGCGGTTAAAAGAGTATATAGTGCTTATCAATTGTTTTTAAAATCACTGGCACATATACTTTTTTTTTTTTAATTATTTTTTTTTTTTTTTTAAGAGAATGAATTTATATGTAGTATAATAACATCACCTTGGGAACGCCCGATGGCTTGAGGAGCAGCCAGAGTCCGTCTCTCCTCCCCAGTGTCCAGCTAAGAGCAACAGTTGACCCCTGTTGTTTCTCCTTAGTGAGCAAGACCCAACAGGACTTCCTGCGCCACCCAGAGCCAAACAGCAGCAAAACAGTGCAGCTAAAGATGGACTGCACCGCCCTTTACTCCGCAGACGGGCTTAACGCCGCAAGGGTGGTTTGGGCTGCTCTATGAGGCTGCACAAAGTCACGTGATTGCCCACGTGATCGCCGGTTGGCTCCGCCTCCTCCCGGAAGCGAGCGTGCCTCGGCAAGAGCCCTCCGTGGCTCGCAGTGCCAAGGATAATGTTTCAACAAATGAACGTTCTTTCAGGAAAAGCAGCTCTCTCCTCCAGCAACAGAATACCAGTGCCCTCCTTTCCCTGTGCTTTTCACCTCTTTCCCTGTACGTTTGATGGCTCCCTCCCCATTCCTAGTCTAGCTGCCATCTCTCCCTATCTACACTCCTAGTGATCTGCTTCTATGTCTCTCTTCCAGTCTGTTATCTTCTTGAATTCTTAATCTATCACAGCCCCTCTTTATCTCCATCCACCCTCTCAGTCCGCTATGTGTTTTCACCCCCTCTCACTGTCTTGCTCCTCTATTATGTAACTACTCTGTGCCCAACCCTTGCCTCGCTTCTGCTGTCTGTGCCACCTATGACCCGCCTCCCTTTTCTTGTCCTGTACCTCTGTCCCCACCTATTTCCTGTCCGTTCGGGTCCCTCTCTCCCCACAATATATTCCTTTAATTTTCTCTTTCCATTGTTTGTAGACTCCTCCATCTCCACCTTTTCCCTGCAACCCTGCCTCCTCTCATTTTGTCTGTGGAAAGATATCTGTGTTCATGTGGGTTATAAATGTGCACTGGCAGCCCTGAGCTCTGTAGAGTTTACTGAGAGCTCTGGCAATAGCAGACAGGCCTGAACATTAGCAGCCTGTTCAATCTGGCAGGCTTGCAACCCTGCACATCACAAGCAACTAAGTACAAGCAACCACGCACGTTGCCATTCCCTGTGAACATGCAGCTGCAGAGAGTTGGTCTCATGGGCATTTGAAGTTCCTATGTTAGTATCCGTTGAAACTCAAACCCAGACATAAATCAGCAGGGTACCCAGCTCTGGATCCTTGGATACCATAGGCCTGCCATCACTCGCCATAGCCGGTCATTGGCCCATGTATGGACCCTTATATCCATACCACCCCCATTGTCCTGTACCACATGATAGCGAAAGGAAAATCCCTGTTGTTGTCTGGTGCTCCCTGGTTTATGCTGGCTGAATGCATCACAAATACTGCCTTTACAGACACACTGGTCTATCGGGAAGTTAGTAATAATCATATTAATAAGCATCATAAGACCTTCCTTTTTTAGACTGGTGCTAAATAGATGAAAGATACAATATGCTATTATTAACCAACATTCTATGTAATTACTTTATCGCACTAAGAATGTTGAAATCATGAGCCACTCATGTAAACATCGAGCAGTGAGGCATGGCGGGAGAAGGTTGCAAATTTAGCTTTATGAGGAATGGGCTGTAAATCCATATTGTATTTATTTGGATAGTGTGCTTTCGCCAAAGCACAGTGATATGTTCATTACCGGTAATGGATATCAAGAGCCCGACATGAGGCTGCATTTGCATTCTGGAAGCAGATATGAGTTTTTAAGACTTGAACATTGAATTGTGTAGAGAAAAATGTATTTTTAAGTGTCCTATGATAAATGACACAAAACTGAGAATACTTTTGCGCACTGCAAGTCAGGATGGGGCAGCATTGTGAGAGCTTGCCTGGGAAATCACTTAACACTGTAGGTTGCAAGAGCTTGTGGGTAGTCTGAACTCTTCCATTTCCACTTCACTTGGCCTTGCTATGATGGGAGAGGGCAGCTTCTAATAAGCAGCACTACCCGGACTTGATATCCATCTAGTAGCTGGGATGCATATTGGAGGAAAGGGTGCCAACCGTGCCACGTTCCAAGAGCCACTCTCGCCTCTAAAACACCCACGACAAAGCACCTCCATTCACGGGCAGCTGATCCGGCCTGTAATCGATAGGTCAGCTCTTGGCAGCATTCATGTGGCAGCTCAATGGCTGCAGTTTTTAGTGAGCAGTTCAACAGCCGCCCGGCCTCGACCGTGCCATGGGTGTATGCTCTAAGTCATCCTAGGAGTCTGAGCTGTTGGTGCATGCATTTATGTAGTTGTTTTTGGATCATGCCCGGATTTCTATTGAGGATGCCTCGGGGTCTTTAGAAGCACAGCAGTAGGTAGCAATACACACAGACCCCCTAAATACTGAGAGCAGTGAAAAAGGTATATCCCTGTAAACACAGTAGTGATCTGAGGACAAACACACTATCCAATCTATATGCTTGTTTCCTTGGTTTGAAGGGTTGGGCTCACACGCTGTGCTTATTCCTTAGGTGAAAACTTTTAAAAACAAATCCAGGGCCACTTTTGGTTCCCAGTCCAGCCCTGTCCGTATTCCAGCACATGTCACCTCTGCAACCTTGGTTTCTCTTCTCAAAGGCTTCCTGCTTACTATTATGCGATGCCGACATCCATTTTATCAATATGGCTGTTTTACTCACGTTATATTTCCTACTTTAGCAAGCTTCTAAATGGTCTTATCTACCTTGCATTTCTGTGTATATACCTCTACTGCATCGCTTGTTACTTATCTTCTAAGTGTATGTAGTTTTCTTCATATTCGTATATATGTTTACTTCATCAGTTTAAGTTATATCTTCATTCTTTAGATATCCCTACATCAGGTTTAATGCACCCACATATCTTCTTTTCTTCATGACGTCACTACACACCTGTCACACTTTACTTATAGTTCTTCTATGTCCAGTGGTGGCTGCAGACTCATATCTATCGCATCAGTTTGAGGATACATTTGATACGGTTGTCTGAGTGCATAATGTCTCTCGTACCTTTGATGTGGTATTGGGATGATACTAGGTACCATGCACAGTGTTCTTTTATTGCTCTTCCAATATGACGGAGATAGGGGGTGGGCTCTATAAATGACATGTACATCTGCCTCTCTACATTGCCCCCTCTCGTCGAGTCCTCAACCACCTCCTCAATTTTCTTCACCTTTTCTTTACACTGTGGTTTCTTCGGAATCCATATCTTTGTCATCCTCCTCGTGTCACCTGCATTCTTTATGTGTTCATCCACACTCCAGGTCATAGAACAGCATTCCCCAGTCGGTGAACAGAACTCCCAGCATCCCACATAGTTCTTATGGCCCTTAGGATACTGAAACATAATTTTCAGCAATACCATAGGGCTCCCTTTCAGGTGCTCACGGGTGGTGTTTTCAGTCTGTGTGTGCTCATCATCCACAACATTCACATCGATCATTATCTTCATCCCAATAGCTTTTTCCACTGTCTTCTTGCATTGTCCTATGATTATTCTTATAAAACAGAATTCCAGCAGAACTAACACTAATATTGCTCCAAACATTTTGAAGGCATTTGCCATCCTGGTTGGAACCCACGAGAACAGAGATGAAAACCAATCTTCATCCTCGGTCTCATCTACTTCTTCCGCCATTTTCGTATTCATGGTTGAAAACATAGTTATTGCTTCTATTTTCTCCATTATGGGCAGGTGTGCATGTCATGTATAGCATCTTGGCGCACATGCCTTCTTCTTGCTGCAGCATCTTTGATTCTAAGAAAAACAAATATCCTTTGTTCTTGCACAAATCTGTATTCCAGCGCCTGTCAGCTCTGCAACCTTGGTTTACCTTCTTGATGCTTCTCGCTTACTATTATACGATGCCGACATCCATTTTCACAACATGGCTGCTTCACTAGTGTTATATTTCCTACTTTAGCAAACTTCTACATTGTCTTATCTATGTTGCATTTCTGTGTATATACATCTACTTCCTTCTCTTGTTACTTATCTTCTAAGTGCATATAGTTTTCTTCATATTTGCATATATTTGCATATATATTTACTTCGTCACTTTAGTCACATCTTCATTCTCTACATACTCATACATCAGGTTTAGTGCGTCCACGTATCTTCTCTTCTTCATGATGTCCCTTCACACCTGTCAGACTTTACTTATAGTTCTTCTATGCCCAGTGGTGTCTGCAGACTCATGTCTACCACTTCAGTTCGAGCATACATTTGATATGGTTGTCTGAGTGCATAACATCTCTCGTACCTTCGATGTGTTATTGTGATGATACCAGGAACTATGCACGGAGATCTCTTACTGTTCTTCCAATGTGACTGAGGTAAGGGGGGTCTCTATAAATGACGTGTAAATCTTCCTCTCTACAAGGGATCCCCCAAACACTCTTCTGCTCGCCTGACAAATTTAGAATGGACTGTAGGGGCTCAACTGGGGGGTGAATCCCGAATATGTAATATGACATCCTCTAATTCCTCTATGAATACACGCCCTGAAGGCACAAAAATGTGTCTATAACAGACAGCGAACAATATCATTATGGGATTATTAGGAAGTGCAATAATAAGAACTAACACGTCTAGTGGCCCTACAGGCCACATAGTGACAGGAGCTTTCAATGTTTTGTCCATCCACACCACCAATCCCCTGCTTGAGTTTCCTCAGTTACTATTGGGTGCTGAGAGGTCCTGGAAAAAGGTTACATTGGGCAATCCTATACAGTCATGACAAATCTGGTCAAGCATTTATGTGCCAAACATGGTATGTTCCAGTAAACAATTTAAATGTGGGTTGAGGCTACACTTCCAGAGCACACAGAAGTAAAGTCTGCCAGTATAGGGCTGGGCAGGCGTGTCAGTCTGCTTAACTCAGAGTGTTCTTTTTTGCCCGACTAGCTGGTTCTTCGCTCTTGTTTACTAAATTGTGCACTCTACGAAACGCATATGGAATATCAATCAGGGAGTTACTTGAGGTACCATTTCCCTGCTAGGCAATTCCCTCTCTAGCTGGATATTGGATACTTCTGGGGTGAAAATCCTAACATTTATAGACAACAGACCATCTCTTATTGCTTGTTTATCAAAGTAATTTTGATTGCGTCCCTTCATTGATCACTCTAGTCTGACAAGCCCTGGATGGCTGCCATATATGGGTGAATGGTTGAATGGCAACCCTTGAGGGTCTCTCCTCACTCATATATCCCCTTCAATAACTTAGGGACCCTGGTCTGAAATACTTCATTGGGCTGGCTAGCACCAGTGTCAGTAGGAGGCCTGGCTCTTAGTCTCTTATCGGATGGGCTAAGAGGCTGGGTAGTGGATCTCCTTCCTTGGAGTTCTTGGTGGTGTTTGAAACAGACTGTGAAGTGTTATTTAGCTAGTTTATGTGTTTCCTAGGAATAGGACTCATTGGAGTTTCTTAAGTGGCGGACCTTGGTTAGCTTACTTGTCTTTAATTCAAAGAGTGCTGCATTGAGGATATTCCACAATTCCAGGTATTGGGTAGATAATATCACATTTTTGCGGGCTCGCTACCTGGACTAACTTTATGCTGGCACACCTGCAGACCCCTACCTTGTTGGGGTACTGCCTAATCCGGCCTTCCATGCTGGAGCATTCTGGCTCTAATACTAACACACATTCTCTCAATCATAACAGACGAAATCTCTGTGTGTACTTGCTACACCATGCACTTCCTGGGCATCACCTTTATTACCTATGAGGAGATACATGGAGAATATGCATAACTGTAAATATCAAAGGTAATCAGATCATTTTTTCAATCCTTATCAATAATATGGTAATAAAGATGGGTGGTATAAAGGACAGAGAGAGATGAGCTCCTGGGTCCCTTTCATTATCTGCCTTGTCAGCATCATCCGTTGGCTGCAGCAAAGAGAAACTATTTTTTTAAGTTATTTCTTTGGCAATAATATATAAGGTATCCCTCTCTGACACCACTTGGTTCACACAGAATGGCAATACCAAGTTAGGATGCATCTGCAGCAATTGCAAAATTCCATGCACCTTCCTGGAGTGAGAAACCGGGTATCACATATCTGGTCAGCGGATCTACATCAGGAGGTAATGACGCTTTCCAAGATTTAACCTTGGGAAGAGCCCCTGCAGAATCAGAAACTGTAGGAACGATTATTCTGGTTTCAACGAGTTAGATTTCACCCATCTGGGCTCCATTCAAATATCTAGAACCTTCATTGTCCCATAATTCTGCAAGAGAATTTCAATCTCATTAATGAGCTTATTAGCTTCAGAGACGTTATAAGTGTGGATTTTGAGGTTTTTCCAGTGCAGAACGCAGACTATTAGCTTTCTTCTTGGCCATGACTTGTCAATCAGGTTAATAATACCAAATAATACCAAATACAAATAATAATATTCCCTAATCATTGAAATCAAGCCATTTTCTCTCCTACTTCTAAGTAGATTCTCAAAAGTTACAATATTCGTAGGAGTTCAAATGAGCTGCTGATAAAACTGGATACAGATTAGTCTGCCCTGATATTCAAAGGGACACTTTGCTGCCAATCTGGACCATCCAACAGCACTTAGCAATATGCCTGTCAGTAAATAAAATCAAGCAGAACCCTCCCATACAGCAATGCAGCTATAAGCACATTGTCAACAAGCCCAGTGGTCGAAAAAGGAAGAGAGAACATTCCTGCGATCTCCAACACTGAGCCCCCAGTCACCTGCAGGTCAGGTGGATCTTCACTCTGAGATAGCCAAGAAATGTACATGCAGTGTCTCCCACTCCCATCAAGTTCAAGTCTTCCAACGCCTCAAGAAGTAGTTGGCAGTATTGTTTATACATTATTATCACTTGGAAATCTGTGTTTAGTGGCACATTGGTTCACCTTGCATCGAGAAAACTGGTTAACCAATGATGGGGCCAATCAGTCCTGTAATATGGCGTTACAGTGTTAAGCTTCCCCTAGGTTGCTGTTTCTTTTGAGTTGCCTGGGGTGCTCCTTTGTCATGCAGGTTTTGTCTTGACAGTAGGATCTGTTGTTCCCAGCTCAGTTATCGCAGGTTGTTGGTCTTTTACAGGATCAGCTGGTTCAGAGCTCTCATGGTTGAAGGTAATCGCTGCTCAAGCTTCAGGACCTAGGTGGCGTTTCCAGACAAGGCAGGTGCTGGTGTCTTCATTGTAGCAAATAATGCGGCCATCCTGTCAAAATAGGATCTGAATTCTGCTTGAGTGTCCTTCTTGTCCATATCAATAGCTGAACTGCCAGGATGGGAGTGGTGAGGGCTGGCGGCTACATGTACTTGCAGTTTTTTTGCTCTGTGGTTTTGCTGTCATTCCCACTCGCCTGAGGGTGGTGTAGCACGTCTTCCCCCATCCATCATGGTAGGATTGCCAGTTGAGACTGTAATCTCTGCACCATTTGTTGTAGCTCTTCAAACTATGTTATTTGGGTCCCCAGTTGTCCCATTCTGCACTGGATGGCAGTAAGCAATGTTTTCATCAGCCTTCTTCTCAGAAGAGCAGATTTCTTTCAAGAGTTCTTGATTTTTTTGGTCTTGTTCTTGTGGTTGGTTCAGAATAAGCTGGGCAATCTTGGCACCTCTCAGGATTTTTAGTAGCCTGCATTCATTGAGTTTCTATGCCTTTACATTTTTGAAGACCTAGCTGACAGAGTTGCTCTAGTTTGCTGCCATATTCGGACAGCTCTCTTCAGGTTTCAGTCTTGTAGCATGGAACCTCACCCTCGATTCTGCCTTGGTTCGGCACTACCCAATGGTCTTTTCAGAGCCTCCATAGCAGCCTGGGTTGTTGGTTCAAGGCTTAAGCACTAGAGTGACTGAATGATCTTAAGTACTGCTCTACTCTGAGTCTTCCCATATTCAGGAATCCTCCAACCCGCTGGTAACGTCTCCTTTGAGCGTGGGCATTTTCCTGTGAAATGTCTCTAGGAAATTGGCTGGTAGGTTTCTTATTGATACTTTTTGTCAATAAGTGTAAATAAATGCTCAAAATAAATGTAACATAATTTCTGCAAAGCACTTTTCTTCTGGGAAGGTGATTTATGAAAGAGTGGTAATAAGTTAGGTTTGGCCTTCAAATGTTTTGCCACTTAATTTCTTTATCAAGGAATAAACTCTTGACTCCTGTTAGTTATGCCACTGATTCAACAATTGTATGATGCATGCATTTATATGCACTGCAGATTTAACTTTGTTTCGAGAATTATTTTTCACAAATTATCAATGAGAATATTGACCAAGCCAGCTTCCCTGAAGAAGTGCTGGATGTGAAACATTTAGTGGCCCAATGCTGGCAACAGGCATGAAAAAGTTCAATTGTGGTCAGTTTCACTGAGGTGATTTTCAGATGTTATCTATATTTATATGTATTCATTTATGAGCTGCTTTCGCCAAAGCGCTGAACAAAACGAGTCAGTACAAATTCACATGAGTAATAAACATGAATAGTTGCCATAAAAACCAAAAGTGAGTAAAGCTAAGACATATTGGAAATTAAATGAGTTTTGAGTTGCATGTGAAAAGAGAGTAGGTGGGGATATACCTGATGTGGAGAGGAAGAGAGTTCCAGAGCTTGTGGGCAAAGAGCGAGAACGAGCAAAAGCGAGATTGAGTGCATGGTGGCCTAGGAACAGGTAACAAAAAGAGACAAAAAGAACAAACGGAACGAGAAGGGACAGGTGTCCGGTCAAAGGTTCGACACCAAAAGGATTGAATGCAATTGGGTTGAGGCAATAGGACCGAAAACCAAAGGGTCACATTTTTAAAAAAAAGATATTTTTGTTTTTTGATTTTCGTATATTAAAAAAAGTGGTTTTTACACCAAAAACAAGGGTTCGGGGGAGACCCCCGCAAAAAAAAAAAAAAAATTGGACCCTTTGGTTTTCGGTCCTTTTGATTCAATCCTATTGCATTTCGGTCCTTTGAATTCGATCCTTTGACCTATAACCGAAGGGACATTGAAAGAAACAAGAGAGCAGAGATAGGGAAGAGCAAGTCCATGGTGTGATGGTTTAGGTGCCTGATTTCCCTTTTCTCCCCCTTCTGTCCAGCTCTCCTCACCTGAACTGCCGGAATTACTGCTGGGATCCTGTAGCCGCCGTCGAGTAAGATAGTCCTTCTCCTTTTTTCGATGTGCCTGCTTGTCACGGAGGGAGGCCACCTTGACTGCTGCTGGGAACAGCTGGCCGGGGACCTCCCTTCCGGGACTAAGCCGAAAATAGGGGAAAAAACCCCTGATGGGGAAAAAACCCTGGGACTCCTCAGGTTGTCAGCAAGGTAGTATTGTACGTGGCCGTGCAGGTGAGCAGGAGAAAGTAATAAGCAGGATCCGTGTTGGTTGCAGGAACAGCAAAGCAGCAGGGGGGTCCTACTGAGTGGAAGAATCCCCGAAACCCCTGCCAGCCAAGCAACTAGCGGGGCGAGGACCAGGAATGGGAGGAGGTCAGGAAAAAGGCACCGGCAAGGCACCGGCAAGGCAGTCCAGAGAGAAAGCAGAGGAACGAAGGAAAAAAGGGGCGGAGCCTATCCGCGAGGACGGAACCGCAGAGAACTGAAACAAAAGTCGCCGAGGCACGGTGACTACAGGGAAAACTGGAGGAGAGAGAGGTAAGAGAAAAAACGTACGCCGTGAAGGGGCGCGAGAGCAGAGCAGAGCAGAGCAGAGTAGACGGAAGCTGAACGGGGTAGGAGCGAAGAACCAGGAAGCAACGAGGGCTTCCACTGGACAGTTGCAACGCAGGGACCGCTGGGCCGGGAAGGTAATTATACTCCCAGCGGCCCCGCGTCGTGAGGAAGAAGCGTGATGGACACAAAGGAGGGACTAGTGCCCTGCATACCTGTGTCCTAATTTCCAACGCGGGAGAAGCCGCCAAGCGGAACGCCTGCGGGTGACAGTATGCCCCCTTCCAGACCGTATCACCCCCGGCTTCCCTGGGTGCAGGCGGTGAAATCTAGCGAGCAAGCGAGGCGCATGCACCTGAGAAGCAGGTTCCCAAGAGTCCTCCGACTCCGGATAACCCTTCCAGGACAAAAGGTATTCCAACCTGCCTCGATAGAACCTAGAGTCCCTAATGTTGGAGACTTCATATTCTGCTTGAGTGGGGGTCTGTGATGGAGCAAGTCTGGGCACTGGTCTGTGATGGGAATCGAAATAGAAGTCTTTAAGGAGAGAGGAATGAAAGACTGGGTGAATGCGACTTAGAGAAGGCGGCAGCCGAAGACGGTAAGCCACAGGATTGATTTTGAGAAGAATGGGAAAAGGACCCAGATAACGAGGGGACAGTTTAGAGGGTCTTGTCCATTTGGGTAGAAACCGGGTGGACAGCCACACCTTGTCGCCTGGCTTCCAGTCCGGACATTCTTTGCGATGTTTATCCACTCCCATCTTAGATCGTCTCCTGCTGTTCTCCAAACTCTGTAATGCTGTGTCATGGGCATCCTTGATCTGATCTAACACCTCTTCGGCCGTCGGGGAATTGGTGAAACTGGGAATTTCAGGGAGAAAGGACTTAGGGTGAACCCCATAGGTACAAAAGAAAGGTGAAAGACCTATGGCAGAGTGTTTGGCATTGTTATACGAGAATTCTGCAGTAGGGAGTAGGGAAACCCAATTCTCCTGGTGTTGAGTGACGTAACATCTCAGATATAGTTCGAGAGTGGCATTAAGTCGTTCCGTCATCCCGTTGGACTGGGGATGAAAACCCGAAGAGAGTGCTCTCTCAATTCCTAAACGGGTACACAGGGCTGTCCAGAATCTCGAAGTGTACTGGCTTCCCCGGTCCGAGATGATCTTGTCGGGTAGACCGTGTAGCCTGAAAATGTCTCGTGCAAACACTTCAGCCATCTTGGTGGCTGTGGGAACCCCAGAAAGAGGGGAGAAGTGTGCCATCTTGGAGAATGCATCTACCGTGACCATGATGCAGGTACACGATCCAGATTCCGGGAGGTCTACAATGAAATCCGTAGAAACCAACCCCCAAGGGCGAGTAGGCATTTCAACTTGGGTAAGTAATCCCAACGGTTTCCCCGTCGGATATTTTGATCGGGCACAAATAGGACAGGTCTTCACAAAGTCTAGGGTGTCTCTCCTCACGGTGGGCCAGGAAAAGGTTCTCGAGATGAGCTCCAGAGTGTTGATTCCCCCGCGATGACCCGCAAGGCGGGATGTGTGACACCAATCCAGAATCTTCTTCCGCAGCGGGCCTTCCGGAATGTATAGACGTTTCTTGAAGAACAGCCAGCCGTCTTTCTCTTGATAAGGAGAAGTGGGGTGCAACACAATTCGAGGAAGCTCTTGACTCACGGCGGTCTTAACCCCTTGTAGGAAAGTACTGACCTGGGCCAATATCCGATTGTGATGAAACATGGGTTCAGTGTCTAGTGAAGCCCTTTCCTTGCTGGAGTCCTTGCGAGATAGAGCGTCTGCCAGACGGTTAAGCGAACCGGGAATGTAAGAGATCTGAAAATCATATTGTGAGAAAAGATAGGCCCAACGAGCTTGCCTGGAATTTGAGCACTCCATTTCTTGGAGGGCTTTCAGGTTTTTGTGGTCAGTCCTGATGAGGAATGGATGCCTGGCCCCCATGAGTAAATGGCGCCATTCGTCACAAGCCAATTTCATAGCCAACAACTCCTTTTCTAGGACCGAATAATTCAATTGGCTAGGTGAGAGAGTCTTGGATAAGTAGGCTACTGGATGCTCCACACCGTTGACAGTCTGAAGTAGAACCGCTCCAATCGCGATTGCAGAAGCGTCAGTCTCCAGGATGAAGGGCAAAGTCTGATCTGGGTGGTGGAGGATCGGAGCCGAGCAGAAAAGATGTTTGAGTAGTCTGAAACTGTTTTCGGTATCGGGCGACCAGTAGAACGGAGAGGCCTCTTTCTTGAGTAGGCGAGTGATGGGATATACTACTTCAGAGAAGTTGGGGATGAATCTTCTGTAATAATTGGAAAGTCCCAGAAACCTTTGCACCTCCCGGACAGATGTGGGTGCGGGCCATTCGAGGATGGCCTGAACCTTCCTCTGATCCATATCTATACCCTCTTCGGACAGCTGATAGCCCAGATACTGCACGGAAGGGACCGCGAATTTACACTTCTCAGCCTTCACTAACAGCTCGTTCTTTTGTAGACGTTCCAGGACTTGAGTGACATGCCCGATATGTTCTTGTAGGTTGGGGGAGTAGATAAGGATATCATCCAAATAGATGATGACGGAAGTAGAGAGCATGTCAGAAAACATTCTGTCCATAAATCTTTGGAACACAGCCGGGGCGTTAACTAGCCCGAATGGCATCACCTTATACTCATATAGGCCGAATGGAGTGCGGAATGCCGTCTTCCATTCGTCACCCTGGGAGATTCTGAGCAGATGATAAGCGTTTCTGAGGTCAAGTTTTGTAAATATTCTGGCCCCTTGTACCGCCTCGATGATGTCGGAGATAAGTGGCATAGGATAACAATCACGGATCGTCACCTTGTTGAGACCTCTGTAATCGATACAGGGTCTCAGATCAGTAGAGTCTCTTTTTTTTATGAAAAACAGAGGAGCCCCTGCTGGGGATTTTGAAGGCTGAATCAACCCGTTCTTCATATTAGTGTCCAGATAGTGTCGTAACACAAGTTTCTCGGCCAGAGTAAGGGAGAACATTCTGCCAAAGGGAACTAGGGCATTGGGTACCAGATCTATGGTACAGTCTTCGGGCCGGTGAGGTGGCAGTATGGAGTGAAGGTTCTCCCGGAACACCTCAGAGTATTCTGAACAATAGTTGGGCAATGCAAACACTCTCACACAGTCCGAGGTATAGGCCGTAACGGATTCAGGGCCCTTCTGGCTCTTCGGAGGAAGACAATGTTCGGTGCAGTATGAAGAACCAAAGCTCAGCTGGTTCTTAGTCCAATCGATCTGGGGATTGTGTTTGCGAAGCCATGTGATTCCCAGTATGATTGGGAAATGTGCAGCCCGGATAATGTTGAATCTTACCACTTCTGAATGATGAAAAACTGTTAAGGACAGATCTTCAGTGGTATGGGTGATGAGTCCGGATGATAAGGGAGAGCCGTCGACTCCTTCTATCTTCTGTCCTTCCTTCCGGGGTATCCTGCGTAGACCGACCTGGTCTGCCCACAGGGTATCAACAAAGTTGCCGGCTGCTCCGCAGTCCAGTAACGCGAGAGTCTCCACCTTCTTGCCTTTTACCGTAAGAGTGGCAGTAACTACCATGAGTCTGGTATCTTCCTTGGGTTCAGAAGAAGAAACTGTAAGCGAAACATAGGGACGAGTAGAGAGAACTGGAAACCCCCGGACACTAGTCCCTATTGATGCCGAGGGTGCTCGTTTCCCTGCCTCTTGCTAGGCAATTCAGAACAATCCTTAAGAAGGTGTTGATCTGACCCACAATAGGCACAAAGTCCCTTTTCCCTTCTTCGCCGTCTTTCGGCAGCAGTCAAAGGTGCTCTTGTGGCGCCTATCTGCATGGGTTCTTCTGACGCGGCAGTGGAAGAGCGACGAGGGGGAGAGCATGCCCGAACATCCAGGGGGAATCCTGAGCCACGTTGTCTGCGTCTTTCTGTCTTCCTTTCTTGTAGACGATACTCGATATGCAGTGCAGCCGTTAGTAGGTCCGAAAAAGTAGGCGAGCGAGTAGACCTGGCTAACTCGTCCTTAATTTCCTCTTTGAGACCCCTCCTGAAAATGGCATACTGTGCAGGTTCTGGCCAGCCAGCGCCAGAAGCTACTGTCTTAAAGGCCGAAATATATGACAGGACATCCAAGGAACCCTGCTTGACATCCAACAATTCTTCAGAAGCAGTGAATGATAATTCTGGGCGTTCGAATGTCTGTCTCAGAGAATTCTGAAATGCTGAGTAGTCTTGAAGTATGGCATTGTTGCTTATGACTAGGGGAGTAGCCCAAGTCAAAGCATTGCCGGTCATATTCGAGATTAGGAAGCCGACTTTAGCTTGATCCGTAGAGAAAGTGCGGGGTCGGAAAGTAAAGTAGACAGTACATGCCTCTAGGAATTCCTTCACCTTCTTGGGGGCACCGTCAAACTTTCCCGAGGATAGTATCGTAGGTGGTAGTTCTGGAGGAGGGGGTTCCCTGGCGGAAACCATTTGTCTAAGGAGGGCGTTCTCCGCCTTGACTCCCTGGAGTTCTTGAGACATAGCTTGGATCGCCTTCCAAAGCTCTTGCACTTGTCCCTCAGCGGACATCGTGTCTTTACTTGGCGTTGCAATCTGTGATGGTTTAGGTGCCTGATTTCCCTTTTCTCCCCCTTCTGTCCAGCTCTCCTCACCTGAACTGCCGGAATTACTGCTGGGATCCTGTAGCCGCCGTCGAGTAAGATAGTCCTTCTCCTTTTTTCGATGTGCCTGCTTGTCACGGAGGGAGGCCACCTTGACTGCTGCTGGGAACAGCTGGCCGGGGACCTCCCTTCCGGGACTAAGCCGAAAATAGGGGAAAAAACCCCTGATGGGGAAAAAACCCTGGGACTCCTCAGGTTGTCAGCAAGGTAGTATTGTACGTGGCCGTGCAGGTGAGCAGGAGAAAGTAATAAGCAGGATCCGTGTTGGTTGCAGGAACAGCAAAGCAGCAGGGGGGTCCTACTGAGTGGAAGAATCCCCGAAACCCCTGCCAGCCAAGCAACTAGCGGGGCGAGGACCAGGAATGGGAGGAGGTCAGGAAAAAGGCACCGGCAAGGCACCGGCAAGGCAGTCCAGAGAGAAAGCAGAGGAACGAAGGAAAAAAGGGGCGGAGCCTATCCGCGAGGACGGAACCGCAGAGAACTGAAACAAAAGTCGCCGAGGCACGGTGACTACAGGGAAAACTGGAGGAGAGAGAGGTAAGAGAAAAAACGTACGCCGTGAAGGGGCGCGAGAGCAGAGCAGAGCAGAGCAGAGTAGACGGAAGCTGAACGGGGTAGGAGCGAAGAACCAGGAAGCAACGAGGGCTTCCACTGGACAGTTGCAACGCAGGGACCGCTGGGCCGGGAAGGTAATTATACTCCCAGCGGCCCCGCGTCGTGAGGAAGAAGCGTGATGGACACAAAGGAGGGACTAGTGCCCTGCATACCTGTGTCCTAATTTCCAACGCGGGAGAAGCCGCCAAGCGGAACGCCTGCGGGTGACACATGGAAACATTAAAATGTAATTCCGAAAAGCAAAACAGAAGATGCGATTTAAAAGAAAGCAATAGAGGGAGTGCAAGGAGGGAGCAATAGAACCCCAAGAAGAATTTTGGCAGAATGCAAATAGAAGAATTAAAAACAGAAGGAAGAGGGCCTAGATGAGAAGTAGGAAGACCAACAAGAAAACAGGGGCAATAATCAAGACGAGAAAACACGAAAGCAGCAACAAGAAGGTTGATGGCATGAAGCGTGAGAAAAGGATGGGCTTTATAGATATTGAAGAGTTGGAGATGACAGAAACAAGCAATGTTTGCGATGTAAAGTGCAAAGGAGAGAGGAGGAATCAAACGTGACACCTACATTCCAGGCAGAAGAAGACAAAAGAAGAGTGGATGGAGGAAACACGATAGAAGGTGGTGAGATTGGAATGGGGGTGTCAGAGAGGCAGGAAAGAAAGGATTTCAGTCTGAGAAGCACTCAGGTGTAGGAAATAGGAGTTCATCCAAGATTGGAGGTGCAGGAGACTGTCGAGCGAAGGGTGTTGGAAAGAGACAGAGTGGTGAGAATCATCGGAATAAAAATGTGCAGAAAGTCCAAAGATTTAAGCAATAGAAGATAAGGAGGGATGTACAGTGAAACGAGAAGAGAACCTAAGACAGAGCCCTCTGGAATGGCATGAGTCAGCAGGAAAGTAGAAGACTTAAAGCCACCCCAAGAAACAGAAAAGGAACCATCAGCCAGATAAGATTTAAACCAGGAAAGAGCAGTACCAGAAAAGCCCAGGGAATGTAGGGAAGAGGAAAGAGTAGGATGTTTGAAAATCAAAAGCAGCAGAAAGGTCAAGTAGAATTAGGCTAGAGGAGAGCTTAGAGTGATATGTAGACAGAATAGAGTTGGAAACAGAATGGAGTGAAGTTTCTAAGGAATGAAATGGGCAACAGCCAGATTGTGTTAGTGGAAGGAGAGAGTGTAAACTACTTATTCCAGAATTTTAGAAAGAAAAGGAAGAAGAGCGATAGGATGATAGCTTGAAGGTAGGGAAGTGTCCAAGGAAGTTTGTTTGGGAGAGGGAGGATAACAGCGGTTTTAAAGTCTGCAGGGAAAGTTGCAGAGGATAGGGTGATATTGATCAAAGAAGTCAGATATGGAAGTAGAAGAGGAAAGATCTTAGTAGAGGAGAGGGAATATGGTTCACTGGGGAAACAGCAGAATGCCTTCTCGGAAGGAAAGAAGAAGTGTCAGCATCCGAGAAAGCGCTCAAAGAGGAGAAAGAAGAGGAAAGACAAGAAAAACTGAACAGTGGTAGGTTGGTGAGGGGAGGAAGAGACGATCGCAGATGTGGCACTTTATAGGTAAAATAACTAGCCAGATCAGAAGGAGTGAGGGAAGTAGCAATAGAGTGGTCAAGAGAAGGAGAGGAAGTGTACGATTGGGTAACTGAAAAAGACGATGAGGAGGAGGAAAATAAGAGAATACGATTGGAAAAATAACTTTTTGTGGCATGAACCAAGCAGAATCATAGGATGAGTGAATTGAGGAAAGTGTGGCGAGGTCAGAATGAAAAAAAATGTTTTCAATGTATGCTCGGTCCGCCGAAGTGTATTGCGCAGAGAAAGAAGATCAAAACATCTGTTAAATATATTATGACCGATTTGTAAACACTTGAGAACCCATATAAACTAAGGACCTATTTATCAATCATTCAAAATTGTATATATTAACAATTTCATAACCACTGTGGATTAGGGATGCCCACCCTATATAACAATGTCATAACCACTGTGGATTAGGGATGCCCACCCTTTCATTTCAATCACCCGGTTAAGCAATACATTGAGATCAAGGTAAAAGTTCACATTTAGCATTTAATCATTGGGCTAGCACATGAAGTCTATTTCAGTTTCTTCTACTTTTTGTCTCACCTGAGTTGAGTCGTGCAGAGTAACCCCACACTGCTTACCTCCTGATGCCAACTTGTTCCTCCTGGGCCGTTGTTCCAAAAAGCTCTGTGCATGAAGCAAAGGACTTTAGAGTTGATGTGAGCAGAGGCTGGAGGCCACTGAAGGGAAACACGCTTTGGAGCGGTATGATTAGAGCGTATGAGGCCAAGAAGTAATCTGACAGCTTTGTTCTGGTTGATCTGTAATTGATTGATCAAGTCTTTTGGTAAATCAAGTAGCACACTATTGCAATAGTCAGGACAGGCAAGAACACTGCAGACTTGAAACATCTGCAAGGTTTGCAGGAGGAGAGCACGCATCTGAGGATATGAACCTGTAATTGTGACGTCTTAGTGAGGTCATAGATGTAGGGGCAAAAGAAAGAAGATTGTCTAAAAATGACACCACAGTTCTTTGCTGAAGTGGGCACGGTAACTGGAGCTCCCAAGAACAGAGGTCATGCAAAGAGAAGGAAATAGTGATAACGTTGCAGAAATTGATGCTCTAGGTCTTCGTGGCATTGAGGCAGACGTGATTTTCTATCCTCTGGAGCAAACATTCAGTGATCTGTATGAGATCATCTGGGGGACCACAAAGTATGAGGAGGATTTGGGTGCCAGCAGCATAGGACTGGCCAATGGAAGTGAGTACATCAATTATATTAGCAAGAGGCTTCATCTACCAATTAAAAAGTCTTGGGGAGTGGAGGCAGCCCACTGAAACACACCAGATTAAGGGTTTGGGATCGGGAACAAAGGCCCAGACCTGACCTGAGTTACTCTGCAGAAGTGGAATGAGCGAATATAATCAATGACCCCACTCGAAAGACCAAAGAAGGTCTCTAGGCTGCTGAGGAGAGTGGCATGTTTACAAGCGCCAAAGGCCACTATGAGATGAAGTAGAATGAAGATTGCTGGGGCATTAGTATCCAACATCTAAAGAACTTCATCCCTGATGCAAAGCATGGGTGTACTGGAAATGGAAAGAAAGTCTACCAGTGCTCTTTCCCTTTTTGATCTCCACTTGCCTCTCTCTTGCCTCCCCTCTCCGCTTGCCCAGGGATCACATGTCCCACAGCGCAGATGTCTGTAAGCAATAGCAGTTTGGGCTCTTTGAACTTCTAGGCTTCCTGGTCCTCTTTTTTTATCCTCTGCAGTCTTCGTAATAACAAAAACAGTGCAGAGTTAACAAAGTGGGTTGCGCAAATGCAGCTTGCTGTGGGTCCAAACAAAAAATCCTAAAAACCGTAAGCAGAGTAGCGTTTTCACAAAACAGTTTCGATAAGGATAACTTCTCTTTCACTGACCGCCTAGCTCAACGGAGTCACTGGCCACGTTCACACTCCAGAGTCCTGGCGTGATGCTGCATCAGCCGGTCACTTGCTCTCTGATTTCTCCTTATCCTCTCTCTGACTAACCAATTCCTGGTGAGACTGGACAGCAGGTGGGCAACCCAACAAAGTGGTCCTCGCCCTCTTGTGATGGCCACACTCCAATTGGCCAATGGGGGCTCCCAGAAAGGTTGTCAGGTAAGTGTCAGATAGGAACAGCAAAATGATGACAGGACTTCAGGGCTCTCTAGATGGGCCAGACTGTTGTTTGTCAGCGGCAGGGCCTCATGGAAAGACACAGTTTCAGTCATGTCAGGGATCTGTCGCCTCACAAAGGCGTCTTGAATGCAACGAAACGCACCAACTATTGTTCTTTTTTTCAAACTAAACACCAGTATATATTACCTGTGTCAGGTGAGGAAAGTGCCTGAGTGAAGAGTGTGCATGTTGCTTGAGGGCTGTGGCTGCCATAATGTCGAGTAGGATCAACAAAAGGCAGACATCAACAGTTATGGTTCAAGCAAGGTTTATCAGGGATAGTTCCGGTTTTTGGCAACACTAAGAAAATGCAACGTAAAGCTTCAACAGCAACACAATGACTTCTACTTGGATTCAACAGTTTGTGTTTCAATTTGAAAATCTCAATTGAGGTTCACTCCACTAGTTGTGTGATCAATTCACACACACACACACACACTCACACTCACAGTCCTTAGTTTTGGTAAGTGTCCTCAACACATCTTTCTATACTCCTCAGTTGGTAAGCTCAGTTTCTCTGCTTCTAGTCCTCGGTTCCTTCAAGGTGCCTTTTCCTGGGTCTCCAGGTCCACATATGCCCGCATGCTAAACTGGAAAAAGGGTAGAAGCCTGAGAGTGATAGTGGTTGGCACACCTCAGTGCTTTTTGGAAGAGGCTGCTGACATGAGCCTTACCTCAGCTTTTTTACCACACCCCTGTCCCTGGGTCCTGGCCTTGTTACCCTTCAAAACCTGGCCTCATCTTCCTCCTTAATGAAACACAATGTTCACATGACATAGGGGACATCTCCTGCACCTCCTGTTCCCTCCTCTCCATTCTGTGTCTACCTCTGCACCTCTTCACCCCTTCACCACACGCTCGCACCTCAACCCGCCCAGGCTCACTCTTTCGAAGTGTTGCGCTTGCCTCCCCCTGGCCCTTCCCATTGTTTATCTGGATCAGCCTTCTCTCGGCCTCACCTCTCTCCTCCTCGCCAATATATTACCCTACTGGCTCCTGAATATCCTCTACAACCTTTCCTTTGATGCTTCTCCCAACCTCCTCCCTGTTATTCTCCAGATCTTCCTATTTAGGGCCTCCTTTGTAATCGCAACCTCTTCTGTGAGGATCCTCCAATCCTGCCTTACAGTGTTGTCACCTCCTCCTTCCTCTCTCCTTCTGTCTCTACCCCGGTGTCCAGTGATTGTACTGAATAAAAAATAGAGAATGACATTTAAACAAATAAGAAATAACGAAAAAATACAGATTAAAAAAATATATAAATACGTGGGGTTGGGTTGAGGGGTTACATCTGGCGGGGAAGGGTTTGAGATGGAGTTTTAAACATGGGGAAATGGGGGTTTGGAAGGGGATTTTTTTAATTGTTTATGTTTCGTTAAAATGTCACTCTCTATTTTATAATTCGGTAAAATTACATTGAACCTCTATCCATCGTCTCCCCACTCCTTCCACCAACGCCTTCTGTGCCACTTCCTTTGTCCATCTCCAACAACCTCTTCAACTGCTGACCAACTCCTCCCACTGAAAACCATTTCAAGCGCGCTGCCAGCCCCTTCCAAAGAGCCATCTTATTCAGGAGGGGGAACACTTGCATGTGTCTACTGGGGCTGTAACAGGATTGTAGCCAACATACTTCCACATTGAATACACCTGACTTCATGAGTCAGCAACGCAGACGGAGTGAACTTCAGGTTCGGGGCCCCCATTTTCACTGTCTGGCGCATCTTCTGGATTCTGGTGCGAGGATTATTCTCACTGTCTTTCTTCTAAACTTACATCGGTCGTGTCTGCTCTCTTTTAAATACTTCCAGAAAGGTTGCCGCTGGGCTCGTCAGTCAATGCAAGACTTTAGATGCGCTTCTCAACTCAGGTAACCAGAAAACGGAAACACAATATAAAGGGCCATTAGTGCACTCTCTCATTCTGAGCTTCTAAGAGTCTCCATAAGAGGGCAGAGACATTAAAGATCTGATGCTGGTCATGGTCCTAGTCTGCCTTAGTGCTGGAGCAAGGTGGCCAGTTCGGGATTCCTTGTGTACCTCCTCTGAGCCCACCATCACAAAGCTGCCAGGATCTGCTCACCATGACCACCCCTTCCACTACCCCCAGGCACAGGCCGAGGACTTCTTCACAGAGGTAACCGTTTCCAGCATTCTGCCAGGATGGGGCAAACATGCCACAGAGATGCTGCCAACCTGTTGAGCTTTAAACCACGTGTTGTTTTCCCTTTTTCTGTTTTTGCTCATGTTATATAGTTGGTGTACAAACACCGGGCAATCCACAGTGGCCATACTTTACTACAAGCAATTGCGTTTTGTTCGGCCAGAAAGATGTCTCTACCACAATCTCTAAATGCTGATACTTCAGTTCCTCCCCTTTCTTCAGCCCTGAGCAGTGCTCCTGTACATTTAACTATCTATCTACCACTGGATTGCAAGTCAGTCCATACTGCTCGACTCTTCTAAGACCGTATTTATCTACCTCTGATCTCCCAACACCCAACCTGTTTTCTTCTCCTATTAGCCTTTCTCTCGCAACTCTTCACCCATCCTCGTAGGCACGCAACCTTGGGGTACTCTTTGCTAGCGAAATCAAGCACTAATAATTCTTTACATTATAGCGGCTTTCGTGTCTAGGTTTGTGCTGGATAAAATACAATACACGCATGCAATTCATACTTGCATTTCATCCATTGCCACATACTGACTATAATGACCATCCATTCCCACCTGTTCTACCTCTCCACTATAACCATGGTTTCTACTCTTGTTCTCAATAGGCTTCTTGACCACAACCCAAGCCCTCTTCTAGACCTTCCCCTCTGTTCCTCACCACATCTTGACAAAATGCTAAACTTTGCACAATCTTTACACAGTCCACTTTCCTCTCCCACCAGTGCCTATCACCATCGCTTGGGTTTGCTCTCGGTCCCTTTTGAAATGGCACCTTTTTGTATTCATATCTGTTCATGAGCTGTTTGCGCCTCCGTACTGCAAACTCAGCACATGTTGGGTTCTCCACTCTCAGCATGACGCGCAAACTGGAACCAAATGATTATGTTACGGCACACAGGGAAAACACCACTTACAGCAAGTGCCCCCACTTAGCAAAAGATTATCAGAGAGGGGGAAATAAATTCACTTGGAAAGGTGGGAGTCGGGATACAAGTTCAGCAGGGGGCCATGACACCACTGACTGTTCCCAACATGGCACTAACCAAATAATACAATAGTTACACTGCAACCTCTGCACTGACCGTGCCCCCTAATCTCCTGGGTTAACATCTGCCACACTGTCTCCCCCGGACCGCTATCTTGTGCATAGTGCACTCCCAAATAAATCAGATGAGCAAAAATCAATTAGTACCTGGCGAGGGTCAATCAGAATGTAACAAACAATGTCATTGGCCCTCGCGGGCTTTACCCACCCGGGAATCCCTCGCCTGGGATTCCTTTCCATTGTTCCTGGTGGGGGCGTGGCAGCCCCATAGCCAATGAGGAGGCTCAAAACGGGGCAATCCCTGGTCCGAGCCTCTATATGGCAGGAGGCTGCCATCATCAACCGTCGGGGATGCAGATAAGTGTTTTGTCCCTCTCACCCACCCCACCCTCCATACAATCCCCTCCCTGGCCTCCCAACCCCACTTACCTTCTTTTTGGTCCTTTTTCTGGAGCGAACGCGCTCAAACACTTCTGTCCCCAGTGTGTCACTCCCGATGGCCACCATGTAAAGGGAAATTGGACTCTGTTTTCCATTCCCGGCGGGCATTTTTTGTTTTTGTTTTGTTTTTTTCTGTTCCGAAACGCTGCAACTATGGGCCCTGGGGCATTACCTGACTCGGTAATGCCCCCATGGCTCGGGGCTTATTGCTTAAATAAACATGTTTGTGAGCCATTATCCAAATATGGGTAAACAAGGTAAACATTAAAACTACATAAACTAAGTACTTTTTTTTAGCCTTTAAAAATGGAGGCAAACATTCCAGGATGCTGCAGTTTCTTTTAGTCACGACAATGTCCTGTTCAACACTGCTCAGTCTGCCCATGAAAGGATCACAGGAAGTTGTGCTTAGCCTGCCTGCAGTATGTTGCAGTCTCATCTCTATCACCTTTTTAGCCAGGAATTAATTGTTAATGATTTTCGTGAAATAGTTTCACCAATTGGTGTTTTGCAGCAATAATTCTGCCAATAAACCTCCTGGTGTAATAGGGTTCCAATGTTTATACATTTGTATGGTTAAATGCTGGTTGCTGGGAAGAACAACACAGCTTATTAATATCCCTTACACCATTTAGACCCTCAATAACATTTGCACATTTTAACAACTTCAAAATTCAGTTTTGCAGATTGTGAAGCCCTTGCAAATAATTGGGCAACTTTGTGAAGTTTGCAAAGGTTTTTCCTCTGTTTTTTGAGGTGTGCAGGAAGCTATGCACACACCTTATTTCTGCAATTGGATGAGGTTTTACAATGGAACAACAATGAAGAAAGTGTGTTCCAATCATCCAACGTGAGCATGTTTCAGGTTTTGGCAACCTTAACTGAGAAACTGGCCCTATAAAGATATCTTTAAATGAGAGTTAAGTGGGTGAGGGGAGTGGTAGCAGCAGGCGATCATCACTAGTGTGGAAAGTACTGAGCGGTTCCCATGGAGTGAACGGATGCTAATCTGTCCTGGCATTTAAAGGCCAGTCAAGCAATCTTAAACAAATCCATTGAAGCAGTGGTAGACAATGGCAGACAGTTAAGTCTTTCTTCCCACTTCAAGACATGCTTGCTTAGTGGTGTGTACAAGATGGAACCTAAAAATAACGGTATCCAGTTATAAAGGGCCTGAGGATAAGGTCACCAGGGGGTGACTTTCCCCAAATGTGCACTCAAGAACTTCCCCCAAAGATTCTAGGACTGGAGGTTATAATAATAAATAATGCCAGTCCTAAAATATGTGGGAACGCATTTTAGGGGTGCAGGACAAATTAACTCCTCTCTCGTGACTTTTTCCCAGGTGGTTTATCACATAGAACCGAAATAATGGCAGTAGGGAGCCCAGCATGAAATACCTCCTAATAGGTCAGAGCTTTAAGTGGAATGAGGAATTGATGCGGTGGCTCTATAAAAGGGGTGCAATCGAAGTATAGTCATGGGGAGTGGAAAGGCCGATGATAATGAGCCAGGCACCTGAGGTGGGTGCATTTCTAGCATCTGATTTTAAATGCACCAAAATCTCCTTTTTTTTAATCACAGGCATTGATAGCCACTGACAGTCCTTTCACACAACAGAAATGGCGCAAGTGCTGCCTGAGGTGGTTGGTGCCTCCAATTAAGAAGCGAAAGGAAAGTCGGGGTGCACTGCTATCATGCTTTTGGTGCACCTACCCCTCCTTGTATCTGTTAATCAGAAGCGCCACGCCATGCAGGCAGGCATATCAACAGGTAAACAGGGAGGGCTGCCTGCAGGGGTCAGTATTTCTAAGGCTAGTGGGGGATCCTGGCTCAGCAGCTCTTTTCAAAGACTTGCATGGCTCCTCCCCAGACATCCCTGGCCCACTTATAGCCCTGCACAAGTTGCAGCATGCATTGACAGTGGTACACCTTTCATTGGCTCTGCGGTCTTTTGCAAGAAGAGGTGTTATATTTTCCAATTTTTCTAATTATATAAAAGAGTTGCTGATCTCTGCCCAAAGTTGAAGGGTTAAAGTAATGTCTGCATCAAGATGAAATCATACGCCAGAGCTTTAAATAGAAGGAGAAATCGAGAGGGATGTTCAATAAGGAGTCATTGCCTAAGTGCTGGGTATGGCCTGAAGTGGGATGGCCATAGCCTACAGAGGAGGTGGGGGGAGGTGTCGTAGGTAAGGGCCGCCTGCTCCAGAACATGCATCATGATAGCCTACAAATATGTATTTTGGGTCCCTCAGCATGGTCTCAGGTTGTTCTCCTTGCATTCATTGTGCACATTATAAATGAATCTTTCTCTGGTTCGGTTTGAAGCAACCACTGTCTCACTTAATGGATAAACAATTCAACCCATGCTGTAAGATAAATAGAAATGTGGGCAGGACAGAACCTAGGATTTCCAGGACCCTGGGCAGCAAAACATGTGGTAGCCATTTAATGTGCATATGGAGGGACATCAGTGACATCAGACAAAGTGTCATCACGGAATGAGTCTGATACATGTGTGGATCATTGGAAAGTACATGAAAAAAGGTTGCCAGCAGTAAGCAAAGAGACACAATATTTGTGATGTCCAATATATGAATGGGGGCTGGTTTTATTATGTATAGTGCAATATCAAGAGTGAGTCTTTTTTTGAGTATCGGACATTGTGAGTGGAATCACTTCTAAAGATTTTTATTTTTGGCACATAGGCACAGTGAGATAAAATGATTTGCCCAGGAGCACACACTTTGGTTAAGTGGTGAAGCCAGAACTGGAGACCAGTCTGCAGCCCAGACACTTGAACTGATATCTTCCCAGCTGCAGTTGACAAAAGAAAACCTGTTGCAAACATTATTTCTACAGATATGGTGACTTTGGGATAGAGTGCAAAATAATCTAATTGTGCCCTGCTAGCTGGAGTAAACTAGTTTGCAGTGGTTTCACAACTACCTTTATTTCTATGAAGTATATATTTGGCCATATTGTCCAAACTAGCAATATCCTCTTAATTCAGAAGTTACATATGGCGATTGTTTTCACTGTCAAATGAATCTCCAAGCAATGCTCTGGGTGTTTTTAAAACATAAGGTGAGCTACATACCTAATGGATGTCTCTTTCTCTGACTTCAGGTTTCAAAGGACAACAGGGCATGGGTTTGGCTTGGGACAGACAGGGCAAAGCGCCTCTAATGCAGTATTGCTTTAGAGTGCAATCAGAGTAGAGCCTATTTACCTGGGAGGTGAGCGGCAGCGACAGTAAGCAATTTCGGAGGTCTTAAAATGTTAACAAAATCAGCACAGGGACAGGAACAGGGAATACAGCCTCTCCAGGCCAGTAACCTCTCTTCCAACATTTCTGGAAAATCATCATGGCTCAGTTGCCCTCTCATCTTTTCCACTCCTCGTTCTCATATTGGCTTCAGCAATATTCTGTTGTATGGAGAGGTCTTCAAAAGTAAACACATCGTAACAAACTACTCTGACAACTGTATAAATTCCTCATAAAAATATGTTAAAGAAAAACAGCAAGATTGTAGTTATTTTCTCCTGTATATAAATTGAATGGGAATAAAAACAAAAATGTGTGCTACACCTGGTAATACAAGTGAACTAAGGTGCAATGGAGACTGGTGGAGATGCTTCCCTGGTGCCAACCAATATTAATATAGAACAATAGGCAAACAGAGTCCTGAAATACACCTAACAAAAATGTTTTCTTCGGTGAAAACACTTGAAAGTGTATTTAGTTATTTGTTAGAAGAATAGCAGTAACATTATTTGGTAGCCAACACGTGTTTCAAGCCCTGCTCTTCTTCAAGGCTGTACTGAAATAATCTGGTGACATATAACATGGATTCAACCAATAACTGATTCTTCTTTGCTAGTTCCTGAAAAGGACTGACCAACTGTTTCACACTGCAACATTAATCCTTGGCCAGTGCTTAACTAGATTGTTCTTAATTTCTCAGGCTCATGGTAAAGCCCGATTGCCCTTTCCCTAAATTAGGGAATCCAGAGACCTGAAAAAACCCTACACCTCTGGTGATCTAGTTAAGCACTGGCCAAGGATTAATGTTTCAGTCTGAAACAGTTGGTCAGTCCTTATCAGGAACCAGCATAGAAGTATTGCTATTGGTTGAATCTATATTTTATGTCACCAGATTTTTTCAGTAAATCCCTGAAGAAGGGCAGAGCTCAAAACATGTGTTCGCCAGAAAATAAAGTTTCTGTTATTCTTCTGGAAAGTAACTAAACACACTTTCAAGTATTTTCACCCAAAAACATTTTTGTGAGGCACATTTTGAGACTCAGTTTGTCTTTTGTTCACTATTATATTCTCCCATCTTGAATGGAAAACTACATATTCCAGAATGCAATTCAGCACAAGGCTAAAAAAAGTCCTGTTATCTTTGTAATTGCATTTTCAAGACTTAGACTCACAAAAAAACATAATTTGTGAAAAGGTAACATCTCCGAGGCATAACAAAATAATTGTGTTGTTGTGTGTCAAATAAAGATAACATGACAATAATGGGGTTTAAAACTTTTTTGGAGTGACATATTGTAATTGTCTTGAAGGGCAACACAGATTTCAGTCACTAACTGTTGAGTTGGGTGTTCTTTTAGCATATAAATGCCCTGATTGTAGTTATCACCGAAAGTTAAGCTCTAGTAGTCCCGTTTAAATGCTCTCCTTAACAAGGAGATGTTTAAGTGTATGCTGCTTCCTGCTCTACTGTCTGCTGGGCTACTGCAGAAGTGAGGGAGAGTATTTATCTCTCTGCCTCACCGGCTCTTAAGAGGAGGAAACAAGAGACTTGTGTATGGAAGCAATGCAGACCCTACAAAAAATGCACTGTATTATAAATGATACAATATATGAATGGTGGCTGGTTTTTGCCTTGATTTTGATGATCCCTCGGCACTGTCCAGGCAGCAACAACTAAATGACAGCTCCACCAAATGCTCAATTTAAAGGGAAGAAGAGGTGGCGCTGTTAAGCAGCCCAAGATGGCTGCTTAGTCTCAGAGCTCTGTGCGGCCTGGCCAAAAATCCGACCACAACTGCGGTTCCTGACGGATTTGCAGCCCTATATTTAGAGGAATCACCACTGTGCTCCAGCTGCATGCTTTGCTCTGATCCCAGCTCAAATCGACCGCAGGAAGCCTGAAAACGGGACTCCTCGCCCGGCTGACTGGCGGCCTGTGGGGCCCTGCGTGCGTGGCGGCCCACTGCCTCCTCCTCCTTGCTGGCTCTCTATTGGGGCGATTGGCGGCCACGAGACCCGGTGCCCATGTGGTAAGTCTCCGCTGGGGCCTGCGGTGTGCGCCTGGTCCCGGTCGGCTGGAGCGGGACCCTGCCATCAGCCCTGGCGGCCTTCTACAGAATGTACTGTTGCGCGGGAGGCCCTGTGGGGGCTTGCGCCAGAGCGCGCCCCGTCTCCTCACCTGTGTGCCGGCTCTGAGGCACCTTCATCACTGGGGCGTGCGGCGGCTGGGCTGGAACCTGGCTGCCCCCTGGACATCGCAGCCCACATTCCTGGGACCTCCAGACACCAGGTGAGGTGCGGAGGGTGGGAGTGCCCGCATTGTGCCATCGGCGGTACTCTCACTCTGGCCCCCATCGTCCAGCCTTGAAGCCCTGAGAGGCCTCTCACCCTGCCCTGAGGTGGTGGGGGCACCATCTTGATTGTCCATCTCGGCGGGGGCCCTAGGAAGGCCTACACACTGGTCATCTCACCGGACTTGGCCACTGCGGCACCGGACTGTGCAGTCTACCCCCCCAACTGGTGGGGTCATAAACTCTCACCTCCCTACCCATTCCATCTGAGGTGCCAGCTCCACGGGGCCTGGCGCATTGCCCCCTTGATTTGCAGGAGGGATGGGCCCCCACACCGCAATGGCTGTACTTTTCGTTCAGGGGACTACTTGTATTGCCGAGCCGGCTGCCTAGCCTTGTTTGCCCCTGAGTAACTCAACACACTTGACATTCTTGTTGCCCCCTGGTCTGTACGGTGCCCGTTGCTTGCCCATACTATTGCCATGTGTGCACTGCCTCGACTCTCTTGCCTATCCCTCCTGGGTCCCCTGAGCCGCCGGGAACAGCTCCAGTGATGCCCAACAAATCCAGAGGGAGCTCGAAGGGGGGGCCATGGACAAATTCGCTAGGACTGTCCCGGGGGCGGAATCTGACCCCTCCTCATCTCTACAGGAGGACTCTGAACCAGACCCTCAGCCCTGCACGGTGGCCCCTGACTTGACCACACTAATGGAAACTATGGCCAAGAACTTCGCTTCATTCCACGAAAAACTAAATGACATTAATGCCAATGTTGCCTCCTTGAAAACGTGTGTGGATCAGGCGGCCACCAGGATCACAGATGCAGAGAGTGGAATATCTACGACCGAGAACGATATCCAGACTCTGCAGACTACAGTTGCCTCCCTATCACGCGACATGAAAACCGTGAAAGCAAAATGTGATGATTTTGAGTTGCGCTCTCGTAGGAACAACCTATGAATTATTGGGATCCCTGAAAACGCCCTGAAGGGGCGCATGGAGGACGCAATTGAGGCCCTGCTCTGAGAACTCCTCGGCAACCCGGATCTCTCACCCCATTTTACAGTGGAGCGTGCAAATCGAGCCCTCTCACCACGCCCCAAGCCGGGCGACATCCCGAGGCCTATCATTGCTAGGATTCTAAACTACCGCGATAGGGACCTCATCCTCCGTCTGGCGCGTGAAAAGGGAGACCTAAGACCTGAGGCCAATACCATCAGAATTTTCCCTGATTTCTCGATAGCAGTGCAACAGGAGAGACGCCAATTCCTCGGGGTCAATAAACTACTTCGGGACCGGAAAGTCCCATATGCCATCCTGTTCCCCGCACAACTTCAAATCACACACAATGGCAAACTGTATTTCTTTACTGTGCCTGAAGAGGCAGTGAAATTCGTCAAAGCACACATCCCGCCCCATGCTCCGGATGGTGCCCGCGACGGTGAGGACTGACCTCGCGCGTGGTACCCTAGGGCGGTCTGATCTATCTAGTAATTTCCTTCTCTCAACTAGAATGTGTCAATGGCAATAATGTACTGCAACCTCAGCGATCTAAATCCCATGTATGGTCAGTTGGACTGGGGTTTACCCTGGGTCCCTTGGACATCAACCTTCGTTCTTCGTTCAGAGCATGGGACTGACCAAGACCTTTTGCCACTTCATCATTACCATCTGGTCCCATCAGTGAACGGCTGAAGTCGAGACCTGACCTGTGATCCGGTTACCGCAGAACCTGACCTGACGGCTACTGCCATCCTATGCAATACTCAAGTGGCCGTCCGCACGGCAACAGCACACCTCACTGCGATTGCAATGTTCATGTTTGGTTTGGTATTATTGTTGGTTGGCCCCAGTTGGGCCGGAATATGGACATATCCCCGTTGGATAGTGTCCTCTGACCTCCCTTGCTCAGGGAGTGTCGAGGCACCTGGTGGCACCTGCTCTGGTCCAGTTGGTGGCACACGCTTTTGGGGGGGGGGGTAATTCCCACTGCAAGTTGGGGGCGGGCAGTGAGGGTGGGGGGTGGTAATGTTGGGGATTCGGGGAACTGTATTGTAAATGACGGGGGCGGTTTGGCGGACCGCACGACATCGGGGCACCCCTGCAGGGGCTTTCTTAATCCACTGTGTACGTTTCGACAAAGGTTATGGGATGTACCCTAGTCTTCTGAAATGGCGACAATAGTGATGTCCTGGAATGTCCGGGGTTTGACCAACTACACCAAAGCCCGTAAAATCATTGCCCACGCCAACAGGCACCGCTGTAAAATACTGCTCTTGCAGGAAACACACTCTGAGGGCCATTTGGCTAGGTGCATGGCACCGTCATGGGGTCCCCATAGATATTTCACCTCCTACTCGTCCCGTGCCAGAGGGGTATTGACGATGGTCCATAGGTCACTCAGGTTTGTACTCCACAAGAACTATATAGACTCAGAAGGAAGATATGTTATTCTTCATTGCGCAATAGCTAACAGGGAATACTTGCTGGTTAACACGTATGGCCCCAATGGGGACTCTCCCGACTTTGTCGATCGGGTGGTATCTATATTGTTGGAATATGTGGGAGTGCAGATCATCTGGGTTAGGGACATGAATTTCATATTGGACACCACACTGGAAAGAACAGGCGCTGCCCCCAGACTGCTTTCTAATGCGGCGCATAGACTCCTGGCGCACAGCACGATGCTTGACGTTCGAGACGCATGGCGGGTACTGCATCCGCAGATGCGTGAATACATTCATTATTCCTCTGTGCATGACAGCTCCTCCAGAATCGATATGTTCCTTTTGTCTAGTACGCTCCTGGGGAGGGTAGTTGAAACTCAAATTTTGGCACGCACCTTATCGGACCACTCACCTATTCAGTAATCTGTAGATTTGGGTGTCCCTGCCCCCACTTTTAACTCATGGCGTTTCAAGTCTCTGGCCCTGCAGAAAATAGCATTCAAGGCGGATATTCTGTCCGACATACAGTCATACTTTGAGCTTAACTCACCCCAGTCCACCTCCCTGGGGGTCCGTTGGGAGGCCTTCAAAGTCTTCTTCAGGGGAATGTCCGTATCGAGGGAGGCGGGAGTTCTCAGAGCCAAAAGAGCAGCCCTTACCCGCTCTGAATCCAAATTACGCGACCTAGAGAGCGCGCACCCTACATCCGTTGACCTGGCCACTCTCTCTCGAATCGGTGAGGAGCTCCAATTCTTTAATGAACAAGCCAACAGGGAAGTTCAATACTTCAGTCACCCACAGGAGGCTCGCAAATATGGAGAAGGGGACAGGCCTGGCAGGACGCTGGCTGCAGTGGCTAGGGGTGAATGGGGTACAGCGCAGATCACTAGCATTAAGGGCAGCTTGGGATCGGAACAATGGACTGATCAACACATTCTGGAAGTGTTTGCGGACTTCTACGCAGAACTATACTCCCAGCCCCCTGAGCATAGTGAGTCCCAAATGCGTGACCTCCTCGAGCAGATCCCTACGACGATCATCTCCCCCGCTACCAGAGACCAACTAGATTCCCCCATACTGCTTGATGAAATAGTTGAGGCGATATCCAAATTCCCAAAGGGAAAATCACCCGGTCCAGACGGGCTAACAGCAGAGTTCTATCAGGAGCACGTGACCATTCTGGCCCCCAAATTTCTGGAAGTTTGGAACGAATCACTCCGGTTGGGCACCCTTCCTCCGACACTGTGTGAGGCCGTCATTACGGTCCTGCTTAAACCTGGTAAGCCTGCAGATGATTGTGGATCTTATAGGCTCCTCTCATTAATGAATCTGGACACTAAAATCTTCGCCAAAGTGATTGCTAGCCGCTTTCTCCCGGTCATGTCCTATATGGTACACGACGATCAATCTGGATTTGTTCCAGGGAGATCAACGTCCCACAATATTAGAAGGCTGTTCAATGTCATGGCCCGCATTGACCAGGGCGCAAGTGCAGTGGTGGTCACGTTAGATGCCCAAAAGGCTTTTGATATGGTGTCTTGGAAATATACTTGGCTGGTATTGGAGACTATGGGTATAGGGCCAAATATGATAGCATATATTAAGTTGTTGTACACTTCCCCGGTGGCTAGGGTTCGAGTTAACTCCCAGACGTCTGCTCTGTTCCCTCTTTCTAGAGGCACCCGACAGGGATGCCCATTCTCCCCGATTTTGTTCGTCCTGCCAATAGAGCCAATGGCCGACTATATCAGGGAACGGCACGCATGCAAGGGGATATGGCTGAAAGGCGCCCCAGAGATTGTCTCGCTGTACGCGGACGATGTGTTGCTTTTCATAAGGGACCCAGCTGTTCATCTAGACCCAATCTTATGAGATTTCACCCGCATAGGTACATACTCTGGGTTCACTATAAACTATACTAAATCTGAGATCTTCCCCCTTACTAGCTCCACGATACAACCCACCACTGAGTACCCGCTCCGTTGGTCCCCGGAAGGAATTAGGTACTTGGGAGTCCAGGTGTCCCTGACCAAAGATTCGTTACTCACAGACAACTATTGGGCTGTGGCAGAGCAAGCTGAGGCCAAAATTGCACGCTGGCGTGCCCTTCCACTGTCACTAGCTGGTAGACTCTCGCTGGTGAAGATGATCCTACTTCCCAAGTTACTATAAATGTTCAGTAATGTCCCCATCTGGCTGGGTAGGAGATAATTCACGAACCTGCACAAATTGCTTGCCCAATTCTTATGGCACTCTGGTGCGGTGCGTAAGAAGTGGTCAGCCATGACTCTGCCATATGACAGAGGGGGCTTCACAGCCCCAGACCTGCTACGATACTGGACGGCATCACAGGCACAGTTTGCATCGTACTGGTATCCTGGGCCCCCACCACATCCTCATGTCAAGTTGGAGGTTCTGGCAGCAGCAGGCACTAATGTAATGTCTTTGATTCTAGACAGAAGGTATGAACCGGACTCGCCCATTGATCCGGTCCGGACTACGGTGCAGGCCTGGGCCCAGATGTTTAAAACCTGTGACGAACACTACCCGTATTACAAGTGGCTCCCCGCCTGGTACCTTCCCGGGCTGGAACCCACACATGACATCGCCCTGGCACGACACTGGGAGGCCCTGGGATACCGTGCCCTCACTGATTTTTATCCGGAAGGGCGGTTTATAACACCACAGATGTGGAGGCCGGGACACTCGGGCTTCGTTATGGAGCTTCTGCAGTTCTAGAGGCTCCGCGCTGCTTTCCGCAGTGCGTGGCCTGACTTTCCCGATAAGCCCCAGGACTCTCCTGCTCATATCGCCAACTCGGGTGGCGCACGAGGGGTGGCTTCTTCATTGTATAAACTGTTATTGACTACTGCCTCTCCCCAACTGTCCAGGGCCCGGGACGACTGGGCCTCCGAGCTGGAGGTGGAACTCACCGACCAACTGTGGGAAAAGATGGGAAAATATGTGCTCTCATACTAACAGGGTGTCCCTGAACTTCCGTTACCACACCGTTACCACACCATACAATATAAATTGCTCAACAGGCTGTATTACACTCCATGTAAAATTTCGAGGTTTGCACACTCTGATCCACGGCTCTGCCCCCGCTGCAGTGCGGAGGGTGCAGTGCGGAGGGTGCGGACCATCTTCACATGTTTTGGAACTGTCCTGCGCTGGCCGCATTCTGGAGTAAGATCATAGAGACACTGTCTGCAATCACTGATTCTGTTGTCGAGCCCGACCCGATGGGGGTCCTGTTTAGGGTGTGGGGACCAGGGGGGCCCAGGGAAATGCTTAAGTTCTTGAACGTGAGCTTTGTGGTGGCCAAGAAGTGTGTTCTTCAAAGTTGGAAGAGCCCGACCCCCCCTACATACCAGAAAGGGTTGAATCTGCTCACATGGTCTCGCAACTGCGAGGAAGAATTCCTGGGTATGCTCCCGACCCGTTCCCGTCCCCATAATATTTGGTCTGCCTTCAACAGCTATCTGAATAGCCTAAATGATACTTCCTCTATGGACGAGTCCTCCCAGCCCTCTCCGTTAACTGTTTGAGATGTTGGTGCTCCATGATATGTCGCTACTTGACCACTGTTGCCTTACTCTTGCATGTAAGCCCATTGTATTCATGTATGTGTACCAAATTTGTTATTACTGCTCCGATGTATGTGTGTACACTATCTGCCTCTGTCAACAAAAATAAAAGTTAAAAAAATAATAATAATTAAAGGGAAGAACATACACGACTTGGTCCGGTGGTATTAGCATCAGATTACAAGTGGCGGTAGGCGGTGTTCGTCCACATTAATTGGAGTCCATAGAACTCCATGGGAGATTTTGGCCAGAATTATTGTGGCAGTAATTCCATGGCGGTAATTCCGCCAAAATTTGTTGGAAAGGTGACAGATTTTCCTCCAGCTCATATCTTTCCGGCAAAGTTAGAGTTGGGTGGTGCGTTAATGCGGTGGTATAAGGTACCACTGCTTCATTTTACCCGCACCACCCAACCTGTAATGAACCCCATACTCCTTCAGACAGCTTCAGCATTACAGCACAGGCTGTCGAACATCAGAGGACACCTGTACAGCTCCGTGCTATACAACTTGTAATTTGATTGCACTAGACCTGAAATGCACAGTAGAAAATCCAGTCAAATCCCTGGGAGTGGAGGGCTGAGTGAGCCCCAGCAGAAGGCAGTTTTTGGAGACCACCGGGGCTTTGCCCTGGCCTAGGTGCTACTTAATGACTATATGACTATGGGCCTCATCACAAGTCTGCCAGTAATCCTGCCGGTGCTACTGGCGGGTTGCCACTGGACCCGTAAAATGTTACTGGTGCCTTACTTCTCGGTTCCACCGGGAGATTACAACTCCTGTGGCCAGGGAATTCAGGCACTGGTACAATGTAAGTCCCCATTCCCATAGAGTCCCATAAGGCTCTATGGGAGTGGCGACACAGAAGCACCGGCACCGTTGCTAACAGTGGCACTGCTTCAATGGCTGGTCTGCCTACCATGGCCGCTGCGCCCAGCAGGGACAGACCTGTTGGGCACAGCGGCCACGGCAGGCAGACTCAGAGTTTGCCAATCCGGAAACAAGGGTGCCGGTGAGTTTACCGGCACCCTTATTTCTGGACCTTTATTTCTGGACCATAAAACGTATAATGAGGTCCTATTTGATCTTCCCTTTAAATTGAACATTTGGTCGAGCTGCCATTTAGTTGTTGCTGGCTAGAGAGTACCAAGAGATCGTCAAGATCATCAAGATCAAGGCAACATAACTGTGCATACAGTTAGCATACAGCCAGACATTGTGAGTTTTCAAAGAATCCACCTTTGGCCTAGCCCCGCGTGGCGATTTGTGCAATCTGACCCCCGTTACTGCCTAATATCTCAGAAAATATGTATCTCAGGATCTCAGGGCAGTGTGCACTGTGCGCTGTGTTACTACAAAATATGGGACATACACGACAAACCAAACCAAACACTAAGAAATTACACTTCAATGAATCAACAATAACATGAGGCAAAGAAAACACAGGAATCGATTCAACAATAAAAACACTTTTATTCATGCACAGCAGTGTGCATGAATAAACAGTACTAGCAAAGCATGGGTGTAATCTACCGGCTTCTATGCAAGCAATCTAATAAGAATTATCCAGTCCTGCTAATAACAATGCATGCCTAAGAAAAACAACAGCGGCCAAATAACAATTCGAAAGAGTCCGAATTTCTCTCTCTCATCACCACACATCGCACATCTGCTCTCTCGCTTATAAGACAATCTCTTCTGATGAATCTCCCCTTTCTTTCAGTGTGTCAAACCCCTGTAAGTGTGTGTGTGTGTGTGTGTGCCATGTCCCAACAAGCCAGTCAATTAGGTAGGTCTAAGTCTCAATCAGCAATACTCCCCATTTGCATTGTCGAGCTTCCCAAGCTCCCATCTCGAATGTTTCCCATCTCTCTCCTCTCCAGCTCCCTTGCAGCCACTCAAACTGCCTCAAGCCTCTGCAAAGCTCATCTGATCTCATGCCAACTGCTCTCCCAGTGTGCTGTCCCAAGCTGCATGTCAGCCAAACAACTTTACAACATGAAAAAGTGGGGCGAGATGGGGCAAAGACATGAAACAGCAAATAACTTGTTTTTGTATGCAGCAATACTTCTTATGGCAATCTCTGCCATGTCTTTGTGTTGTAAACAAGTTATTAGACTTTTCTGCTTTAAAAAAAATCCCAATCTAGATAGGGAGTGCTTGAGTAATGTTTGCCGTACTACCGTCCTCCCTTTTCTTGGGAACAGCATGTAACTTGGTCCCTCATTTTATGACTCATAATCTTCTGGCTCCTCATGAATCTGGGTTTCATTCTGGGCACAGTACTGAAACCACTGCCCTGCTGGTGCTTGTTCTCTCAGCAGATTTTAACGTGAATGACCAAGAGGGACTCCTAAACATCCCGCAGCAGCAGATGGGCATCAGTGGCATGGGACCTAGCTTGGTTCTCTTCATTCCTGGCAAGCCGCCCACATCTGGTCAGGATGAGTGGCTCTGTAGGGTGTGCCCTCTCTCCTTGTGTTGTGCTCCAATAACAATCCATTTCCCCATGATGTTTAATCTTCATAATGCGCCACTGGGATACTCGGTTGCTGGGTCGGGTGTCCGCCTTCACCAGTATGCTGGTGATAGTCAATTGCACCTACTGTTGTCTTTTGTGGGGAACATTGTGCATTTTAAGAGCTGCCTTAATCTAATCGATGAATGGCTGGCGATGTTCAGTCTTACAGTTAATCCTCTTAAAAGTGAGTTTACGTTTCTTTTTAGTAAAAATAACGATATGCCTATTCATCTTTAGTTTAAAGAAATAGAGGTGGATGGGATCTCTCTTTCTCTTCCCCCTCCAGCAAATCCTTCATCTTTTTCATAGCTTGAATCTTTTGTTAAAGCTGTCAATTTGTATTCATTTTCTCTTCTTTCTATGCAATCCAATATTCCTGACACTGATTTTTGGTTATTTATTCAAGCCCTCATCATCTCTCATGTGTACTCCCTCAGTGCCACCATGGATAGTCGCCCTAAATCCTCAGTCATGCCTCTCAGGGGGGTTGTTCATGCACCTGACTGACCGGCCGTTGGAGTCAGGATATCACCTGGATGAAACTGCGCCATCACTTGTTAGATGGTCGTATCTGATTTAAAAAGGTCTCCTTTTCAGAGCTCTCCACCTTGGTTCCCCTTTATCCCTTGCACAGAAGCTGACATTATAGCGACACGGGGAGCAAGTCCCAATTTCCCCTGGAGGTCCAATTTGGTTGCAAATCAGCACCATCCAAGCATACTTTCTCCGGCTTAGCCACTTATTCATGAAATGATCTCTCTGTTCCCCTCAGGATCCTAACAGAGTATCTACCACGTAAACACTTCCCAAGCCTGGCTCTGGAAATGCTTTTTGGGCCAAACTTCCTGTACTTTTTGATCTTGTCGCCATCTCCCCTTATTTCCTCATATGTATTATTCATAGTTTATGGAATGTGATAAATTGCTTTTTTCAGTTTTTGAACAGCTCTCTGATATACTCTGTGATGTTTAAACAGAGCATGAGTCTATTTTCTAGGCATTCTTGCCAGTGCATGATTAGGTAAGGCTGAGCCTGGGCAAGTGAAGGCTTTACTGGTATATGATGGCACTTCTTACTTATCTGGCTGTACATGGGAATGTGAAGACTTATCTGTCCGTATGGTGCAGTAGTAAATGGGGGTTTTCAATGACAACCAGGGCCATTACAAGTTTGCTGGCAAAATGCTGTCAACACCGTCACACCAGTATTACCGTCGCCGGCCGGGCGACCACTGTAAATATTGGCTCATTACCAGTTCTCAGGTGCACACACACCCCCATGTTGGAAACAGTAATACCGGCATGATGGTATTACAGGCGTTGGCATTAATCCACTGGTATTACCAGCAAAAATGTGTAGGTAATACCAATACCGGCACCCAAACTGCTGGAATTACCGGCGCAGGAATTAGCTTTACCGCCCAAACCCAAAGCTCACCAGCAGCCATCTTTAAAACTCAATCAACTTTGAATCTCCCATTTCCTGATGACATCCACCTTGACTGAAGCTTGGAAACATACCTGGGAGAAAAAAGGCACGAGTCCCGGAATTCCGCCTGCCGATACCGACAGCAGAGGTAGGAGCTGGGACCCAAGGTGATGTTGGTGAATAAAACAAAACCCATGTACATGCAAATGTGAGTCCAAATACATGCATCCCCAGGCAGAGAAACACCTAATGAGCAAGGGAACACGTCCAAACTGTGTCAGTCATAGCAAATGACCGGAGCGCACAAACATGCCAGGGAATGCGGGTTGATGTAGCCATGAACAAGCACTGTTGTCAAAATGTACAGCCCACAAATGGACACATGATGAGTCCCCATATTTGCCAATGGAGAACAGGACAGGAATCATAGGCCCACCGCATACAACAACAAGCCACCTTGGAAGATCAACAGTCAATGTGCACTCCCACCACCTACATGAAGAGGCACACATCGGAGCCAAGAGAACAAAGAAGCCGCATGACAAGAGCAGGACACACAGTCTAGCATGACTGTAATGAAAGCCCGCAGACATGTCTCCCAGAAGAGTAACCAGATGCCCATCTCTCCTCAACAGAGACACAGTTCTCTGACAGCGATGCAACTCGACCATCATCATCAAGCCTAGCAGCTGCAAGAAGACCTGTGAAGGCCACACCACTCGCAATCATGCCCAGGCAGGGCAGACCTACTGGTCAGTCGCAGTCATGATCAGCCCCACCACCTCCAATTGCGTCAGCCCCACCACCATGCCTATCACCATCATCCCCACCACCATCACCATCATTGCCACCCATAACTGGAAGTGGCACATCAGCAGCAGTGCATGTGGCTGCAGCCATCACCACACATCTGATCAGTGGCCCCACTGTCTCTCCTGTGCCCTCCACACCCCAAAGGGCACAGTAGCTAACAGGCCATCGTGGCAGGGTCACCACTGACAAGGAGGAGGAGGTAGATGATGACATGTTCGACCCGTCAGCGTGTTACAGCCCCACAAGGTCACACAGCCCCCCTCCACTGCCACTGTCCAGCATCCATTCCCTTGATGTACGTCTGCAATTTAGGATCACCACAGTTAACTCTCTGCAATAGAAGGCCAGCAACTGGAAGAGATGAGACTCATGCGGGAATGCATGCAGGTCTCCAGGCGCAGGAGTACCAGGTCGCGAGGACATGCCACTGCCGTCCTCCTCACCCTTGCCCAAAGAATGCATGAGGGCAACGCTATTTCCTCTGCCATGGCTGAGGCCATAAACCATTCAATCTGATTGACCATGGCACACGTGCAGGGCCAGTGGTCTGACCCGCCGACATCAGTTACAAACTGAGAGCGCCCAGCATGGCATCCCAAGGCACCACTCACAGCAACCCAGGTCCCAAAAGGAGTATGTTAAGAGCCCCGTGTTAAAGAGGGGTGGCAAGTGACACTGAACACTGACTGGGTGCTTCACTACGTGTGTTTGGGAGAAGGGGTATTTGGGGAAGGGGCCGTAGGACTTGTGTGCATTCACATTAGTTTTCACCCAAAGCACTGACAGGGCATTCCTTTTTTCCAAAGAAGTGTTTACTGTGATAGTGCATGATAGCTACAAAGGTGCAAGTGGTGGGCAGAGGAGTGGGGAAACTAAAATTTAAAAAAAGTTCACGAGCCGTTCTTGGCAGGCCATGTGCCCATCCCTGGACTCCATGCGCACGTGCCAGGGGTGTGTTGGTCCTGATGCAAATATTGCGCAACATTGCACAGGCCAGGACTATCTGCCCCACCTTCTCTGGTCTGTACATGAGCGCACCCCCAGAACAATGTAGGCATCTGAAACAAGCCTTCACAATGGTCACCCTGTCCTCACATGGCCCTGTTGTATGCCTCTTCCTGCAGCATCGGGGGATTCCTCAGAGGGGTCACCAGCCACTGAAGCAGCATGCATCTAGAGTCCTACCAGGGGTAAGGACACAGGTGGCAGTAATTCATTTATTTATTTACTGTGCATTTGTTAGGCGATTATACAGAAGGGAGGGGATATGGTATTGAAAACAGTATATACACTGGAGGATAAAGACAAACCTACCAGGCCTTGTGAGTATTCAGAAGATGCAAGTGCAGAGAGAGAAGAGCGAGTGGGGGGTAAGTGCTGGAGTGTCCATGCTCGTGAGTGAGCAGCAGATGTAAGTGCCAAGTATAGTAAGTGCTAGGGAGCATTGAGCTGCAATGAGTGGGTAAGTGCAGGCTTTCAGTGGCGTAGGCCAGTGGGTGTCGATGCAAGTGCTGTGTGCAGGCAGTAGCTGAGGTGATTGGGTGTAGGAGGCCAGGGCCCCGAGGACACATAAGGGCCCTGGTCACCAATCACAGTGACTGTGAAGTTAGCAAAGGAGGGAAGAGGGAAGGAGAATGTGAAAAGGAAGTCTTGAGGAGCTTCTGGAATTTGAGGTGGTCCGGCTCAAGATGAAGAGGAAGGGGGAGGCTTTTCCACAAGAGGGAGCCACCTGCGGCAAGAGATCAGCCTCCGAAAAGCTTCACACATACAGAGTTTGGTACCTGAGGAACATATAGAGCTAGAGGGAGAATATTTAGTGGTAGCATAGCATGGTCCCCGGCACCAGACAACCTTGTGGATGATGCAGATGGATTTGAATTTAATCCGTGCAGCAACTGGAAGCAGTGAAGAGTTTGTAGGCAGTAGAGATGAGGTCCCTGGGCTTGAGGCAAAGGATAAGGCATGCTGCCATGTTCCAGATCAGCTGGAGGGGTCGTAGTGAGGAAGAGGGAAAATTCAGGAGTATGCTGTGGCAGTAGTCAAGTCTAGAGAGAACCAACACTCTGGTAACATTGAGCTTTTGGGGGAAAGTGAGAAAAGGGAGAATTCCTTTGAGAAGGAATAGTTGAAAGTTGGACTTCTTTGCAATGTCCTGGATGTGAGGGAGGAAGGAGAGAGAGGAGTCGAAGATGACTACAAGGTTTCTGGCATCGGATGTAAGAGAAGGGGGAGAGCCTAAAGAGGATGGCCAGAGTGAGGGGAAGAAAGAGGGAGCAGGGGTTCCAGTGGGAAGGATCTCAGTCTTGCTGGCATTTAGGCAGAGATCAATGGAAGTGCACCAAGACTGGATGGCAGATAGGCAGTCCGGACGATGGAAGAGGCAAAAGGGTCAGCAGGAAGTTTGAAGACAAGTTTAGTGTCATCTGCATAGCACTGGAAGTTGGGGGAGAAGGAGGAAATGATGTGTGCCAGTGGAGCAAGGTTAGTGTTAAAGAGTCAGGGGGAGAGGTTGGAGCCCTGGGGGACACCACAGGTGTAGAAGGAGGTAGGCGAGGAGAAGATGCCCAGAATAACCTGGGACATGCGGTCAGTTAGGAAGGAGGTCAGCCAGTCCAGTGCCCGCTCCGAGATACCCAGGGTATCCTGGAGCCATTTTATGAGGTTGGAGTGGTTGACCATGTCAAATGCAGAAGAGAGATCCAGTAGAATGAGGACAGCTGGAGAGTTAGAATCCAGAGATGCGAGCAGTTGTTCACAGGTGTTCAGAAGAACAGTTTCCGTGCCTCTGGATGCTCGGAATCCAAATTGATGGTCGTGGAGGCAGCCAACAAGTTCAGTGTGTGATGTAAGTTGGGGAAAGGCCAGCTTCTCCAGAAGTTTCCCAAGGAAGGGGGTGATAGAAATAAGGCTGTAGTTAGCTGGGCAAATGGAATCTGCTGAAGGTTTTTTTCAGGAGGGGGCACACAATGGAGTGCTTCATGGAGGAGGGGAAAGATCCAGGGTGGTTGCAGAAATCAGAAAGAGTGTGGCAAGAGAGCCAATGTTGTTCATGATGGTTCTGGGGGAGCAAGGGGAAACCTGTTTGGAGGAGACCTTCATAAAGCAGACAACTCTGGTGACCTCATCAGGTGTGACGGGGGAGAAGGAGGAGAGAAAGTAGGAGGGAAGGTAGAAGGCCATAGGAGGCAAGGTGGTAGAGGAGGGGACATGGGAGAGGGAGGCAAGGCTGCTCAGGATGTCCTGAATTTTGGTAGTGAAGTGAGTAGCCAAAGCGTTTCAGGGGGATTGGGAGGGGAGGGACAGGGTCAGACTGGGACCAGAAATAGGCCCGGACAACAACAAAAAAAGTGGCCCACCCCTCGCCTCAAAAAAGTGGCCCACCCCTCGCCTCAAAAAAAGTGGCCCTCCAACCATCATCCGTGAAACGCGTCAATTCATGACTTTTACAGAAAATGCTACATATTGAGGGTTCATGTGTCTGTTACATTACAACACAACTCATAAAATAACGTTACTTTGCATACAGATACTAGCTCAGCTAACCTTTTAAACATTCCCAGAAAGCCACAGGTTCCAATACCCAAAATTGGGCAGCACAATATGAAAGTGTCCTTCGCATAGTCGCTGGGGGAAAAAGTAAGGGGAGGATGGCCATTTTTTTTCCAAAAACTAGGGTAACGTCGTACTCTTTAGTTCCTGCCTAGTGCCTACTTTATGCTATATAGGCCATAAGATACAGTCACCAGAGCACTCCCCTTCAGAGAGATATGGGCGCCTCACTACTAGTCATAGGTGATCACATCAGAATAGTCAAGCACGACTCGCGACGTGACCAGGCATCAGCCTATGTGCAATTTCTGCTCATAACATTCTTGTCTCGCCAGTCGCCAATCCAGAAATGTAAGGGACCACAGAACTAACCCTGCCGCGTCTGTGAAAACGCGGTGGGCTATTAATCTGATATGGTAATTCAGTATTGTATGACTTGATAACTTGATCACTCCCTAGCACTTCCCACACCTTGCACTTATCCTCAACTCCTCATCTCTTCTCTCTCTCTGCACTTACACGTTCTGAATGCTCACAAGGCCTACTAGTTCTGCCACTAACTTTTGTTGGATCCGATTTCCATTCCCTTGTGCGCTCCCTGCTGCCCTGTGGGCACTTTGAAACACGATTTACTTGCTTTGCTTTTTAAGCGCCCTACACATGCACAATAAAATAAATATATAAATATGTTTAACTCGCGTTGCTGGGCCAAAAGCGCATGATATAAATGGATGTTGGTGTGCCAACAATACTCTGTTACTCTATTCTGCCTTACAGGAATGACCGACGCTTATGGTCATAGCCACTTAAGCCAATTAGTAGCATTAATGTACCCTCCCTGTCTAATCACCCATGCCACTGGCTGAGGTTGCTTGCTTAATCCAACACCCGTGGTTTTGATTAATTAAAAACCGTTCAACCATCAACCCTCAGACTGGTCATTTAAATGTTTACAAGAGTTTCTAGACAACTTTGAAGTTTAGTGATTAAATGATGCTTGTGTGGGCATGTAACCTTTCCACATTCAGAAACTCGAGCGACCACTTTTATTTATTTATTAGTTTATAACGCTCCGACCCGCCAGCGAGCATCTCTTTTCCTGGTCTCGGAGTAAACTAATAGAAAAGTCCTAAACCATCTTGTGAACCACCCCTTAGTGAATCGGGGGTTATTTCCCCACAAGTAAATTGCCGCCTTTTCTGGAGTATGTCAAACTTACTCCTAGAAAAAGCTTTGCGGATCGGCCACTGTGTTTCTAAATAAAACCCTGCTTCCCTCTTGTAGCAATTCCTCTGTGCGGACCTCTCCATCGCCTGGCAGGTTATGGCAGATTTCAGGAGAATATTTCCTTGTAGAAAAAGGGCACTGCGCTCTGCACTGCGGCCAAGCTGCCATAACGCTCCATCCATGTACACCTAGCAGAGACTTGAGGCAGTATAAGCTCTTAACAGACCGACATTAATGAACACATTTAAAGGTGGGCAGGGGTTGGGGCAGAGGTGGGGGCGATAGAATAAACAAGACGAATGTGTATACTTTGGTGAGAGCCGAAACAAACACTCTTTGTGGGTTAAGTATCCAGGTGACTCCATCACTGGGGACACTGTGGCCCGATCCAGGGAATTAATGTCTCCAATAATGCATTCTGGGAGTGGTAGTCACAGGTCATTTCAACTGAATACAATGCACTAAAGTAAAAACGAATCTAAAAGGAAAGTCCAGGACGGGAATAGGCTGTCCCCGGTGACATGGCGTCATCTGGTAACTTCATTTAGAACCAGGGTGGGCGAGAACGCCCCCCGGGGCTTAGTCTGCAGGTGGGCGAAGCAGGGTTGGTGGGGGAGATCAGGGGAAGTTCTATACGACAAGAACTGCTTAGCGGCGTGGCTATAACAGAGGGAGCCAAAATCAGTATCTTTTGAACAAATTGTCGTTTCACATAAGCACAGATTTTTTGGCCAATGCCAAAATGCAGATACTCCTAAATGCCTATTTCGAAATGTGATGCATGTGTCCCTCGCAGAGCCTTCAGGAGCAAATTGAGCAAATTCACGAGCGCGTTGTTAAGCAGGTGGTCCAATGGAAATTGGACACCATGGTATCCTGTGCGTGATTCTCCCGACCCAGAAACCTAATAGAGCGGCGACGCTGAATAGCGTGTTGCGCTCGGTTACGTAACGAGGACCAGGAGATGAGCAGCTGAGGAAAAGCCTCGATCACGCCCAGGTGCGGCGCCAGCTTCTGTTTCCCTGGTAACCTCACTCATCTGCCCTGCTTCTGTGTGGAGCCCTTCGTCCAGGAGGCTGGCAGATTGGGGGGACAGACTACAGCACGGATCTGACTCTAATTCCTAGGCATGGCTGCGACTGGCCGTCAACCTATACAATTTGATGGAATTTAAAAGGATTCAGGGAAACAATTCCCGGCCTGCACTCGATGCATGCACCTTCCATGGTCTCCAGTTTTACCCTTGCATTTGCAGTCTTAGGCAACTTTACCCACTCTCCCGCCCCCTGGTCTCTTTTCCCTCATTTACTGCTTTGACCTCTAGGACAGTCTGGTGCCGGGTTTCACCATACTTATAGGCCGATTCATGGAATTCCTCACAAAAGTGTCGCACGCGGCTGGCGCACAGCGTGCCCGTGCGAATGTCTGCGCCAGCCGCGTGCGATAAAATCAATTTCCGCGCACAGCGTATTCATGGATTCTCGCCTCCAAAAGCAGACGTGGCGCAGCGACCCTGCAGCAGCGCCAGTTACGCCCCCAAGAACGCCCTCGCGCAAGGAAAAGCCATCAAGATCGCAAAAACCATCGCAAAGGGCTGTGCCAACCCTGTACCAGTTTACTGGACTGGCAAACAGCAAACGCAAAGCGGGGAATGCGTATTACGGGTTTCGGGAACACGCGTGCGCAAGAAGTTTCACACGCGATCTGGCATGGGGGAGCGTGTGAGTGTATTTCAGGGGTGCACGAGAAGTTCAATACGCGAATGGCCTGGGTGCGTGTATTTCAGGGGTGCGCGAGAAGTTCCACACGCGAATGGCCTGGGCGCGTGTATTTCAGGGGTGCGCGAGAAGTTCCACACGCAAATGGCCAGGGCGCGTGTATTTCAGGGGTGCGCGAGAAGTTCCACGCGCGATCGGGCCTGGGGGAGCGCGTGCGTGTATTTTAGAGGTGCGCGAGAAGTTCCACACGCGAATGGCCTGGGCGCATGTATTTCAGGGGTGCGCGAGAAGTTCCACACTTGAATGGCCTGGGCGCGTGTATTTCAGGGCTGCGCGAGAAGTTCCACGCGCGATCGGGCCTAGGGGAGCGTGTGCGTGTATTTCAGAGGTGCATGAGAAGTTCCACACGCGATTGGCCTGGGCGCGTGTATTTCAGAGGTGCGTGAGAAGTTCCACACGCGATCGGGCCTGGGGGAGCGTGTGCGTGTATTTCAGGGGTGCGCGAGAAGTTCCACACGCGATTGGCCTGGGTGCGTGTAGTTCAGAGGTGCGCAAGAAGTTCCACACGCGATCGGGCCTGGGGGAGCGTGTGCGTGTATTTCAGAGGTGCGCGAGAAGTTCCACACGCGAATGGCCTGGGCGCGTGTATTTCAGGGGTGCGCAAGAAGTTCCACACGCGATTGGCCTGGGCGCGTGTAGTCCAGAGGTGCGCGAGAAGTTCCACACGCAATCGGGCCTGGGGGAGCGTGTGCGTGTATTTCAGGGGTGCGCGAGAAGTTCCACACGCGATTGGCCTGGGCGCGTATAGTTCAGAGGTGCACGAGAAGTTCCACGTGCGATCGGGCATGGGGGAGCGTGTGCGTGTATTTCAGAGGTGCGCGAGAAGTTCCACACACGAATGGCCTGGGCACGTGTATTTCAGGGGAGCGCGAGAAGTTCCACACGCGAATGGCCTGGACGCGTGTATTTCAGGGGTGCGCGAGAAGTTCCACACGCGATCGGGCCTGGGGGAGCGGGGTACGTGTATTTCAGGGTCTCGCGGGTGGTTTTACACGCGATCGGGCCTGGGGGAGCGTGTGCGTGTATTTCAGAGGTGTGCGAGAAGTTCCACACGTGAATGGCCTGGGCGCGTGTATTTCAGGGGTGCGCAAGAAGTTCCACACGCGATTGGCCTGGGCGCGTGTAGTTCAGAGGTGAGCGAGAAGTTCCACACGCGATCGGGCCTGGGGGAGCGTGTGCGTGTATTTCAGGGGTGCGCGAGAAGTTCCACACGCGATTGGCCTGGGCGCGTGTAGTTCAGAGGTGCACGAGAAGTTCCACGTGCAATCGGGCATGGGGGAGCGTGTGTGTGTATTTCAGAGGGGCGCGAGAAGTTCCACACACGAATGGCCTGGGCACGTGTATTTCAGGGGTGCGCGAGAAGTTCCACACGCGAATGGCCTGGACGCGTGTATTTCAGGGGTGCGCGAGAAGTTCCACACGCGATCGGGCCTGGGGGAGCGGGGTACGTGTATTTCAGGGTCTCGCGGGTGGTTTTACACGCGATCGGGCCTGGGGGAGCGGGGTACGTGTATTTCAGGGGTGCGTGAGAAGTTCCACACGCGATTGGGCTGGGTGCGGGTATTCCAGTGCTGCGCGGGAAGTTTTACACGCTCGCCTACAACACGTATTCATGGAATCGAACGTGGCCAATCCGGAAAAACGTACGCCAGTAGGAAGTAGGCGTATGTCCACCCGCACAGCATAAAAGTGCATGCAAACAACAAACAAGCACAGACGCCAGTATGAACATACCGTTCCTAGCAGCAGTGGGCGTGGGATACCGCCGGAGGAGGAGGAGGATAGTCCGGGCCAGAATTTTTACACCCAGAACCAGCCTTTTTGGGATGCCTGTTGACCATGTGTATGGGAGGTACAGGTTTCCACCTCACATAATACTCGACCTGGTCAGTGAGTGGGAGGATGACCTCACATCAACCACCCTGTGCTCCCAAGCACTCTGCCCCCTGGAGAAGGTCCTCAATGTACTGCACTTCCTGGCCACTGGATCATTTCAGCGGACAAGTGCCATAGTGGGGGGGGGGTGTCACAGGCCACGCAGTCACGCTGCCTACACCAGGTCTTGGCCATCATCACTGCACGCCCATCAGTCCGCAGGCACATATACCTGCCCAGAACACCTGCAGAAAGGCAGGCTGTTGCCCAGGATTTCTAAAGGGTGGCACAATTCCCCAAAGTGCTAGGTCCCATTGATTGCACCCATGTGGCTCTACGTCCCCCCAGGGCAACTGAGCACATCTATAGAAACCGCAAGCACTGGCATTACATCAACGCCCAGGTAGTATGTGATGCCAAGGGAATCATCACCTCAGTATACGCCAACTATCCAGGCTCCACCCACAACAGTTTCATCTACAGAATGTCTACCCTAAACCGGGACATAGAAGCTGGGAGGCATGGCGATACATGGCTGCTCGGTGAGTATAAATGCCACTGCGCATGCATGCATGTCAGATACTGAGTAATGTCACAACCCCCCCACTAATGGTACCCATCACCACCTCCCCAGGGGACAGTGCCTACCCTCTCAGCACCCACATGATGACGCCAATTCGGAACCCCACCACGCCACCCCAGGTAAGATACAACACAGCCCACATTGCAACCCGGGGCATCGTGGAGCGCACATTCGGAGTGCTCAAGTCACGCTTCCGCTCCCTTGACCGTTCTGGTGGGCAGCTGTTATACACTCCCCCAGTAGTGTGCAGGATCATAGTGGCAGCATGTGTCCTGAACAACGTTGCAACACGCCGGGGCCTGGCCGTGGACATGGTGGTGCCCCCACATCCCCAACCACATGCATGCCCACTGCGCATGGGTGGGGAAAGGGCACGGGGTGAGGCAGCCCATACGCAGCTCGTGGCTAATTACTTCACATAAAATCACACCCCTGTGGAGTGCACACAGCCCTGGCACATACCAGCTGACAATCAATGATGATTGTAACTGACAATTATGATGTGTCAATGCACAGTCAACTGTCAAACCATACCAGCCTTAGATTGTACATCTGGAAGTGTTCCATTGTGTGCTTCCCTATCTACACAAACACCACCAATGCTGTGTTCAAAAGACACACTTCTATGCTGCTAAAATCATAACCCCCTTGCAAGACACAACATGACAACAGTGCCATGTCACCCAACCCCTCCCCAGTACCGCCACCCAACACACCATGGCATGACATGCCATGTGAGAGCAAACAAAGTCATCCCCCAAACATGACACGTGTCACAAAGTACAGTGTTCCTAATGGAAACTGGCCACACACAATATGCCCACATAAATGTAGAAACAAAAACACACATGACCAAATACTTACCACAATACAATCGACATAGCATAAACTTGACAGTACTAAGGCAAAGGATACGTAGTCTTACAACATGAGAAGGCCAGCACATCCACCACCTCCAACTGTACAGTGTTGTTGCCACGCACATCTGGAAGTCCACTGCTCACAACATGAGCTCCATCTCCAAAGTGGATGGCCTTGTGAAGACATGAGGAATGAACCTGCAAATTAGGAGGGAGACATGGATGCACAAGCACACATCAATACACCATGCAGTGCACAATACAACAACAATATGCACTAGGAATGTATACACAGCATTGACTACAGACTGCCCACATATGTCGTGGGAGTCCAACGTCACTGTGTAAGTCACTGTCACTTGGGCACACCCTTTGCAAGCCCATGGAAACGGGAAGCAGGAGGGGTGTGTGTCTCACGAACCCAAGCATCTAACCCAAACTCAGGACAAGCCTGCATGTGCCCAGCCGGAATACAGTGGATGCCCACGGGAACCACACAAGGCAACACACTGCAACAAAAAATCAAAAATCAAAAATCAAAAATGGCCATGTGTGGGCCAGGGGGGCGGGGGAGGCCACCCTGGAGGTCCGAGGACAGGGTGCCCACCAACAGCCACCTGCGTGAATGTTGAGAAAAAAAAAACACCTCCATGGGCTCATGGCATGCACGGCTACTAAATTGTGGGAGATTCACTGCTGGATTCGCTCTCCTCAACCTCTGCTGCTGCTGCCACAGGAGGTGGTGGTGCTATGGGAGGCAGCCCACGCAAAGCCCTAGTTTGGTCCTCCATGGCAGCAAGCATGCGGGTGTGGAAGGCCTCGTTCTGGAGGGATATGGTGCGGAGATCCCCATGCAACACCCGACGTGTTGCCCGGACCTCCGCCCGAGTTGCCCGCACCTCCGCCCGAGTTGCCTGCATCTCTGCTGAGAGTGTACGGGTGACGCGCTCCAGCAGCTGTTCCGTCCTGGTGACAGTGGAAGCCTCAAGGTCCACAAGAGTCTGCCTGAGGTGCCGGACCTCTCCTCTCAGGGCTTCCCTCTGTCCCTGGACATCTATAGAAATTGATTCCCTCAGATTGTCCAGGGCCGCCTGTCTGTCCCTGTTGGACGCCAACATGTCCTCCCTGACTGATTGGCAAATGGAGTCTGTTGCCTGCTGTAGTAGCTCCATCTGCCTTTCTGGGGGGACAATGGAAGTGGCCACCATCTCCATGGCTTGAGCAATCATTTCTGATGATGCTGCCTGTTGGTTGGCCATACCGTAAATGGATTGCTCCCATGCGGTATTGCCCGGTGGCGGACGGCCACCGCGTTGGCGGGCACCACACCTGTCTGGGGCAAGGCGAACTGCGCCTTGCTGTGTCAGCACTGCCTGAGGCTGCAGGACTGCATTTCCCCTCTGAACTGCTGGCCCAGGAACAGGATCAGATGTTGCGGAGTGTGGCCCTGCATCCGTAACCACCACAGGTGCACCTACCAACACTGACATCCCCATAGTGGGCTCTACCCCTGGTGCAGGTGGTTCGTACAGAACAGTATACCTTCCATGAACACATACCTGCGAATCCACATAGGCCTCATCCGAATCAACACCTGAAAAGAGTTCTGGGGAGGTGCAGCCAGGGACACCCCTGGACAGTATGCAGCAAGAGAGGGTTCTCCCCACCACCAAACCACGTCCCCCACTGGTGCCTGGTCGTGCTTCAGATCCCTCCTGGGCCTGCACCATCTCCTCTCCCTCAACAGCATCAGGTGCGTCATCCTCTGCAAAAACATGAAAGACAAAAAATGGAAACAGGCATTAGCACCATGGCACGCTATTAGGCCAGACAAGCTACAGTACCAGTACTTGATTTACACATGTCCCACATGACTATAACCCTCCCATGCATGCACTGTCCATGAGTTGGAAGGGGAGGAAAATGTCAGACAATGATGACACCAAGATGGGAGAGCAACACATCAGCTGCATGCTGGCTAGCCGTGCCATCACACATTGGCCTGTGAGTGGCATGTCCAATAAACATACATGACACATGCCATCACACAGATGGCATGTACCATAGGCATGTCATATATGTGACAATAGTGCAGAGTGATGCGCAGTAGAACCAGGTGAATTTCTACAATCAGCCTGAATGAACACAGCTAAATACGGAACAATGTTGTAGCAAGATGCCACTTCAAGGGCAACTGGCGCGATGTAGTGCAAAACACCTACTGTGGGCAGAAGGGATACTGTAATACCCAAATCCCGGGGCGCCGAATGCATTGGATGAAGCACATGGGTGGCCCAAAACACTCAGGCACACACACCCTGACCTGGCACTCAACCAGAACCCCTCCCACAAACAACATACACATGGATCACACACACATGCATGTGCACTCACCGGACAATGCCTCGTAATCTACCAGTTCTCCCACACCTTGGATCTGCTCCTCTGTGACGTAGGTCCCAGCAACATGCTCATGTAGAGTGAGTTCAATGTCCTCTTGTGGAGACCCACCTCCAGTCACCAGAGTTGCGGCATGACTTGAGGCCAGCTTTTTCTTTGCCCTACGCTTAAGGTCGTTCCAGCGCTTGTAGCACTCAACAGCTGTGCGCCTCATAAACCCAAGGGCACTTATGCTGTCCGCGATGGACTGCCAGTGTGCCTGATGTCGAGCAGGTGTAATCCTACACCCTTAAGTGACCAACATTTCGGCGTCATGTTCGGACACATACTGCACAAGTGCATCCAGTTCGGCATCATTGAAGCTAGGCTTCCTTGGCGTGCCGGACCGTGTAGCCGTGTCAGGGTCATCAGCCTGTACTGGACGAGCACTCTTCCTCTTTCTTTTTGTGGGTGGTGGGGATCCGGAGTGCCCTACGCCGCTCTGGACACTAGAGGCAGGAGCACCGGTGGACTGTGTAGTAGTAGTGTGCGATGGCACACTGACCACATGACTTTCTGCAGGCATTAGCTGAAGTGTGATGATGGCAGGGGGAACCTCAGTCTGATGTACCGGGACCAACACTGTCCTGGCTGGGAGAGTCAGAGCTGGGGTGGACGGAGCTGCAGCTGCCCCTGCAGCCTCCCCACCCCACCTACTCGGGGCAGCAGATGACATGGCTGCCCCTGTACCACGTGCCCTGGTGACACTGGCTTGCGCCGCCACCTGTGGCCTAGACTTAGCGACCTGGAAGTCAGCCTGGGAGTCACCCTGTGCTAGGTCAGGTGCCACAACGGGCCGGTCCAACAAGGGCTGAGCAGGGATGGTGTCAGCCACGTTTCCCTCAACCATGGGGGGGGATGTGTGTCCCTGACTGGTCCTCCACACGTGGGCGGCTAGGGGGAGTCTTCAAATCCTGGCCACGTCCCCTACCGCGCCCACCACGCCCACCTCTTGAGGCTCGGCCACCTTTGCCACCCTTACCACTTGCTCGCCTCCCAGCCATGGCACTGATGGAGTCGTGCGTCTGGGAGTTGCAGTGGACAATTGTCCTGGGCAATTGGGGGTCAAAGGGGTAGGGTACTAGATGGAATTCGTACCCAAGTGCTCTAGCAAGGCTGTATGGAACCCCTGGGGAAAGATGACGGGTCACGCAACGCACAGGCACCCCTAAAACAGAAAATGACGTGCATGCGACCCCTCGTAGACCACGTGCGTGGGAAAAGGAACCTGCACTACGCTGTGGCACCCAGAAACACAAAAATGAACGTATGCGTGTCACACGCAGCCTACAATAACCTCTGAAGGGGTACGCTACACACGGGGCTAGCACAGTTGGTAAATACGTGCGCGACTCACCGTCTGCCTGGGAAAAGAGCGTGAAAAATACGCGCGTGTGCGCGTTGGCAACACCCCCGCCAAAAGAAGATTTGTACACTGTCTGAGGAGACAGGACAAAAGGAGAAGTCAACGCTGTTTAAGGAAACAGGTCGAAGAGAAAATCAGTAAAATACTGACAGAGGTAACAGGGAGTACGAACTAGAAACGCTGTGAAGTAAATCGCGTGTGAACCAACAAGAAGTACAGATTTCAGCCACTCGCTCTCCACGGAAAGCACGTACAAGGAAATGACGTACTACACGCATCTTTTAAACCGCACCACACGTCCAACGTCACTTCCGCGTATACGCACTGAGGCACTATCCTCCAATTACGCGGGCTGACACTCGGACGTGCAGTTTTTGGTCTTGTAACATTCCCTCGGGTACAGGGACACGCCCACGCGTGTCACGTCACAGACGCGCCTGCGCTGTCAGGGCCTTTGGTCCAATGGAATCGCGTACACAGGCCAATCGCGTGTGGAACTTCTCGCGCACCCCTGAAATACACGCGCCCAGGCCAATCGCGTGTGGAACTTCTCGCGCACCCCTGAAATACACGCGCCCAGGCCAATCGCGTGTGGAACTTCTCGCGCACCCCTGAAATACACGCGCTCAGGCCAATCGCGTGTAGAACTTCTCGCGCACCTCTGAAATACACGCACACGCTCCCCCAGGCCCGATCGCATGTGGAACTTCTCGTGCACCTCTGAAATACACGCGCCCAGACCAATCGCGTGTGGAACTTCTCGCGCACCCCTGAAATACATGCGCCCAGGCCAATCGCGTGTGGAACTTCCTGCGCACCTCTGAAATACACGCGCCCAGGCCAATCGCGTGTGAAACTTCTCGCGCACCTCTGAAATACATGCACACGCTCCCCCAGGCCCGATCGCGTGTGGAACTTCTCGCGCACCTCTGAAACACACACGCCCAGGCCAATCGCGTGTGGAACTTCTCATGCACCCCTGAAATACACGCGCCCAGGCCAATCGCGTGTGGAACTTCTCGCGCACCTCTGAAATACACGCGCCCAGGTCAATCGCGTGTAGAACTTCTCGCGCACCTCTGAAATACACGCGCCCAGGCCAATCGCGTGTGAAACTTCTCGCGCACCTCTGAAATACACGCACACGCTCCCCCAGGCCCGATCGTGTGTGGAACTTCTCGCGCACCCCTGAAATACACGCGCCCAGGCCAATCGCGTGTGGAACTTCTCGCGCACCTCTGAAATACACGCGCCCAAGCCAATCGCGTGTGGAACTTCTCGCGCACCCCTGAAATACACGCGCCCAGGCCAATCGCGTGTGGAACTTCTCGCGCACCTCTGAAATACATGCGCCCAGGCCAATCGCGTGTGGAACTTCTCGCGCACCTCTGAAATACACGCGCCCAGGCCAATCGCGTGTGAAACTTCTCGCGCACCTCTGAAATACACGCACACGCTCCCCCAGGCCCGATCGCGTGTGGAACTTCTCGCGCACCTCTGAAATACACGCGCCCAGGCCAATCGCGTGTGGAACTTCTCGCGCACCCCTGAAATACACGCGCCCAGGCCAATCGCGTGTGGAACTTCTCGCGCACCTCTGAAATACACGCACACGCTCCCCCAGGCCCGATCGCATGTGGAACTTCTCGCGCACCCCTGAAATACACACCGCCCTGGCCAATCGGGTGTAGAACTTCTCACGCACCTCTGAAATACACGCACACGCTCCCCCAGGCCCGATCGCTTGTGGAACTTCTTGCGCACCTCTGAAATACACGCGCCCAGTCAATCGCGTGTGGAACTTCTCGCGCACCTCTGAAATACATGCGCCCAGGCCAATCGGGTGTGGAACTTCTCGCGCACCCCTGAAATACACGCGCCCAGGCCAATCGCGTGTCGAACTTCTCGCGCACCTCTGAAATACATGCGCCCAGGCCAATCGCGTGTGGAACTTCTCTCGCACCTCTGAAATATACGCACACGCTCCCCCAGGCCCGATCGCGTGTGAAACTTCTCGCGCACCTCTGAGATACACACACACGCTCCCCCAGGCCCGATCGCGTGTGGGCCTTCTCGCTCGTGTAGAACTTTGGCGCACATTTTTTTCCTGCGCAAGGACGCTACCGCCTGCTTTCGTGTGGCGGACATGTATGGGCCTGTGCGCGTCTTTGGCCGTGCGCTGTTTTTCCCTATTCGATTCCATGAATACGTGTTGTAGGCGAGCGTGTGGGCGTTCTGCGCACTTGGCTCCTGTACTTCCCCCGTGACGCCCACATTTTCACGAGTTGTTCCCCATTCTGCGTGTGATGCCCTGTGTTACGCCTACTTTTGTTATGTGCGCCGCGCTATGTGCGAATTCACTGTGGCCTTATCGCACGGTGTTCGATGACCTGTGCGCCAGCGTGCGCCAGCGTGCGCCGCGCACTTTTTCAGCGCACATCCCACATTTTGCGCGTGCACAGACTTCCATGAATAGATGTGCGATGTTTTCTGTGCGATAATCGCACTTGCATTGCGATTTTCACTATTTCACTGCGAATCGCACGTTTTCGCACGCGTGCGCCGTTTTTTCGGCGCACATTAATTCCATGAATCGGCCTGTTAATGTGTAAGCAAATAATGTACCCTCCCGGCCTCCCACTGCACCCTGCATGTCTGGCTTCTAGGAGCCCTGTGCTTCGGTAGTAGCATGCATGCATGCACCCCGCGGCTGTCTTAGGCTGCAGACCAATGTTATTAGAGGCCCAGGCCCTTGCATGCATGTAATAACTTTCCCCTCAGCCTCAAATTAGACGGCCGCAGGCTCAGTGAAACCACTTCATTAAGCGTGCAGCTGAGACGCTAACATGGGGATTAGTTGAGGTAAGCCCCTTTCCTACTTAACCCCCATTCCCTCCCCTGCGATTATCTGTTATGTTATGTTATTTTGCATTTATATAGTGCCTTATATACCATTGGTATGGTCTGAAGGCGCTGGTAGGTTGAACGCCCTTAGGAACCGAAGTTCGGGTCAGTAGAGAGAGTTGAGAGAGTCCAAAGGTGCGTGTGCGCACCAGGTATGTGTGCAGCTGGTGCGGAATTCGTGTAGTGGCTGCTTCATAGCGGTAGGTGTGGTGGATGAGAGATCAGGAGTATGTGTTCGCTCTGGCAGGATTTATCCAGACCGAGTGTGGCTGTGTTAGGCCTGAGGAGAAACGCCTGGCTGGGGGGTGTGTAACCAGCAGTGTTTACATAGAGTGATGGGGAGTGAGCGGAAGATGTTGATATGAGAACAATTATACCGAATGGTGTCATAGTATCTCTGTGTTCTAGTTGAGTGGTGGTGTAAAGAAGAGAGTAAGCGTGGGGTGTGGTATGATGGGATATATGCTCTTTCGAATGTTCCCAGTATTCCAAGGCGTATTATGTATGTTACGCAATTCTATGCGATCAAGTGCGTTCAGTGCACTTTTATTCGTTTCAGGCATTTGAGATCAGGCGTTTCACTCATCCACTCTGTACGCTCATCCGCTCTGCACGCTCATCCGCTCCACACACTCATCCGCTCAACACACACATCCGCTCCACACACACATCCGCTCCACACACATCCGCTCCACACACACATCCACTCTGTACGCTCATCCGCTCCATACACTCATCCGCTCCACACACTCATCCGCTCCACACACACATCCGCTCCACACACACATCCGCTCCACACACGCATCCGCTCCACACACGCATCTGCTCCACACACACACATCCGCTCCACACACACACATCCACTCCACACACACTTATCCGCTCCACCTACACACATCCGCTCCATGCACACACATCCGCTCCACACAAACACATCAGCTCCACACAACACACACACATCCACTCCACACACACACATCCACTCCACACACACACATCTGCTCCATACACACACATCCGCTCCACACACACACATCCGCTCCACACACCCATCCGCTCCACACACACATCCGCTCCACACACACATCCGCTCCACACACTCAGCCGCTCCACACACTCATCCGCTCCACACACACATCTGCTCCACACACACATCCGCTCTACACACACATCCGCTCCACACACACATCCGCTCCACACACACATCCGCTCCACATACTCAGCCGCTCCACACTCATTGCACCTGCTCCCCTTTCCATCCGAGGAGCAGGTGAAACTTCCAGATGGACGGGACCCCAGCCAAGGAGGCAGCCTGTTAGAGGAGGGGCGCAAAAGAAGCGTGTTGCCACAGCTTCATTACAGCAGCTCAGGGGATGAGTAGGAGGGGGGGTCCGAAAGAGGACCGCACCGCAGATGGCGTGTGGCCAACCAACAGGTGTAGAGAGGAGGGAAAGCCCCTGAAAAGGGACTGTGTGGCTGAGACACATGCACTTTTGTTATGCATGTTTTTCCTCTGCCCTAATGTTTACATTGCTCACAGTAGTCGTAGTCCCACTCCACTCCTTACCTCAGTGACTGGCTGGCTGTTGGCTGTCTGTTGGCTGTGGCCGGCACTGGCACTGGGCACTCCACTGTCTGCTGGCCGCCTCAGTGCTGCTTTGTGGTCCTCCTGTGTGGGCACTGGCACTGTCGGTCTCGAGGTCCACTGGTGATGGTGTGTGCTTGCACTGGGGGTTCATAGCAGCAGCATAATGCATTGGCGATTTGGCAGCAAATTGGGTGGGCAGGGGCAGCCTGCCCAGCCGAATTTTCATTGGGTTATTCCATGGCGCCGGCGGCCCTGGGGCCCAGCCCAGCCCCCAGGCACAAGTTGAAGACAGTTGCTTTCAACTTTGCAAAGAAGTGTTACTTACTTCCTGCAAAGTTGAAAGCAAGTGTGAAATGTTTCACTGTGTTCTTACAGTGCCGGCCTCAGCTCAGCGGAGCCCTCAGCCCTGCAGGCAGGCTGCACCCCCAGGGTCAGGACTCGGAGGGGAGGGAGGCAGGTGTTACAATTGCTTTAGTGTGTGTTTGCAATTGCTTCAGCCTGCCTCCCTCCCACAGATCAAACAAGTAACGTTCTCTCTGGCCGCCGCAGGCCAGAGGCTCGTGAGCCAGCGAGCACACATACGGCAGGTGCACCGGCCCCCTGCAGTGGCAGCACGGCCGCCGGCCTGGTGGCCCAGGCCCCATCGACGCGACGCTGTGAATGAATTATGCACACGCATCTGCATCAGCATGCATCATAAATTATGATGCATGCATGATGCAGATGCAATCATCAAAGCAAGGTAACATCTAGTGTCACCTTGCTATGATGATTGTGCAGACTCACTCAGATAGTGCCGCCGGCGCGCAGCGCCTCCCCCTCCTGGCTCCCTGCCATGCCCTGCCTCACAGACTGGCTCGCCCAGCCCAGGTGGCTCAAACCCCCCCACACCCCCACCCCCGATCTGACTTGGCCGTGAATACTCGCGACGCGGCTCAGCGCACACACACACTGGCCGGGCCCGGTGCCGCCGGCCCAGCCTGCCAATAAAAAAAAAAAAGAAAGACATTTTTTTTAACAAAAAAAACAGCCCAGAGGTGGCTGCCGGAAAACCAGCCCCAGGGGACCCCAAAGACCGAAAGGGCCAGTCCGACCGTGGCGAGGGGTGAGGAGGAGACTGCAGATGGGTTGGCTCCTTCCTGCAGATTCTAAAGAGTTCAGCCGAGTTGTTGGATGCACCAGAGACCTGCTCCTGGATGTGGGCCCTTTTCTTGATGTGGATGGAAAGTCTGTATTGCATTTGGAGCAGGCGACAGGCCAGTTTCTCAGAGGCTGAACCAGAGGTCAGCCACTTCCGTTCCACATCTCTGCACTTGCGTTTCAGGGCTGCTAGTTCAGAGTCGTACCAGGTGTTAGGCTTAGGGGCAGGTTTCAGGTAGATCCTCATGACTGGGGCAAGAATGTCCAGGGTGTTGGTAATGGCAAGATGGAGGTTGGTGAGAGCAGAGTCAGTGGTGGATTCTGGGGTAAAGAGAGTGGGGGGATGAAGAGGTGATGAAGGTGGATGTGAAGGCAGCAGCTGACACTAGTTTCCCCAAATGGATATTCATGAATGATGTTGGCAGAGCTTTACCAGGTGCAGTCAGAGGGCCGAGGAGAGGAGTAAATGGTCTGACCAGGAGAGATGGGTGGCCAGTGGGGTTGGGGGGGTAGAGAGAGAGAGAGAGATCAGAGTGGATAAAGGCATCTAGAGTGTGTCCGGCCGAGTGGATTGGACCTGAATGCAGAACAGAGAGGGATAGTGAAGTGCAGAGGACATGGAAGAGAGTGGATGCCGTGATGGAGGAGTCAAGATGGATGTTGAAATTGCCCATGAGGAGGAGTTTAGAGGTGGTAGAGAGGAGAGGGGAACAGAAGTCAGCTCATTCAGAGAGGAACAAGGTGGTAGAGCCAGGTGGCCTGTAGATAGTGGCAATGGTCAGAGAGGAGGAGGGAGATATGACCAGCTTGCAGACCACACTCTCAAAGGAGGAATACGGCTGGGTGGGTATGAGGGAGGAAGGGACCCACTCTGGGAAAATCAAGGCGACCCCACCACCAGCACGGTTTGGGCAGGGCATGGACATGATCTTGTAGCCATCGAGGAGAAGGGAGCCAAAAGCAGTGACTGAGCAGCTGGCATTGAAACGCGTCTCAGTAACAGCGAGGAAGTCGAGGCCCAAGTCTTCAAGAAGGAGGCAGATGTCACAGAGTGTTTGTTTGCTGAACATGCGCTAACTGTTGCTAGATGAAGGAGCTCTCCACCTTTGAAGGTTTTGTGAGGAGGGTTACAGGGGCGTGGTACACCAGTCGGAGGGAGAGGGACAGAGAGAGTGGGCAGGGAAGAAGTAGATGGGGGGAGGAAGTTGATGAGGGCTAGCAGGCACCGGTCAAAGAGGAGGAGATTGGGTTGATGAGCATGAACCAAGATAGTGCCAGTGTGGTAGACATTAATCATATTCCTTGATGATGAGAAGCCCGCCAAGAGGACCTCCCATTTGGTGCCACCATTAATAGGAGAGGATGTGAAAAGAGAGAGAGTAGAGATGAGATGAGGAGTTCATAGATCTGGGTAGGGTACAGAGAAGAGGATATCAGTGAAGTCCTGTCTGGAAGTTACATTGACATGGGTGTCTGCGATGGATAGGCCAGGGTTGGCAGTCAGGATGCCTTTTTTGTGCTTGTTTCTTCCAGACTTCGTAAGAGAGGGGGGGTAGGTGATAGTGTAGCAGTTAGAGAAGATAGGAGTGATGGTGAGTGCCACCTGAGTGGCAGAGGATAGATGAGGATAGAGGGGTGGTTTCACTGCACAGTCCTAGCCCAAACATCACCAGGTGGCCTAGTAGTTACAAGAGGGACACAAAATGCAATGCACAGTGGGGCACAAGATGAGAGAAGCGCACCCACCCACATTTGAAAATCAAATACAGGTCACAAAATGCAATGCAGCAGTGGTGACCAAGATGAGAGAGGCGCACACACCCAAATTCGAAAATCAAATACAGGTCACAAAATGCAATGCAGCAGTGGGACACAAGATGAGAGAAGCGCACACACCCAAATTTGAAAATAAAATACAGGTCACAAAATGCAATACAGCAGTGGGCATAAAATGAGAGAAACGCACACACCCAAATTCGAAAATCAAATACAGGTTACTAAATGCAATGCAGCAGTGGGGCGCAAGATGAGAGAGTCACACACACCCAAATTTGAAAATCAAATACAGGTCATAAAATGCAATACAGCAGTGGGCATAAGATGAGAGAGCGCACACACCCAAAATCGAATATCAAATACAGGTCACAAAATGCAATACAGCAGTAGGGCAGAAGATGAGAGAGGTGCACACACCCAAATTCAAAAATCAAATACAGGTCATAAAATGCAAAGCAGCTATGGGCATAAGATGAGAGAAGCACACACACCCAAATTTGAAAATCAAATACAGGTCACAAAATGCAATGAAGCAGTGGGGCGCAAGATGAGAGAAGCGCACACACCCAAATTTGAAAATCAAATATAGGTCACAAAATGCACTGCAGCAGTGGGGCGCTAGATGAGAGAGGTGCATACACCGAAATTCGAAAATGAAATACAGGTCATAAAATGCGATGCAGCAGTGGGGCGTAAGATGAGAGAAGTGCCCACATCCAAATTAGAAAATCAGATACATGTCACAAAATGCAATGCATAATAATAATAATTTCGCATTTATAAAGGGCTACGAACCCTCAGGTATCTGAGCGCTGCTTATTTTTACCCACGGTGTGTGGTGCTCATTTATCGACCTCGAAAGGATGAAGGCTGAGTTTGGTCCTGCCGGGATTCGAACCTATGTTAGTAGGCTCTGCACAGATGTCAAAGCGAGCGCTCTACTCGCTGTACCACTGGACCGGCTAGGGGGCGAATAGGTGAGCCAGAGAAGACAGAGTGAAAATAGACAAAGTTTGTTTCTGGTTCAGAGTCTGTTAGAGGAGGAGGCAGTGGAAAGTTCAGCCAGCACTCACTTGAAGTTATGAAGAGAACATGGAGGTGCATGGGCTATGGATCATGCAGGTGCCGGGTATATCTGGCGGATGCTTCATAGATCATGGGAGAGGGGAGCCCACCCAGGCCCGGACAGGCATAGACAGAGCCTTAGATGTGGGCTGGCTTTGCTGGCCGGTGACTCCGATTGGCAGATGTGGGGTGACGCAGCCAATCACAGAGGGGACAATCTTGCAGGCAATGGAGGGCTCCTCTGCCCTAGGCAGGGGTGGCCAATTTTAAATGTGTCGACCTCACCAGTAAGCAATACTGGTGAAAAAGATATGTGCCCACATGAAGGTTCTAAACCTTCACAGATGCCCCCAAACAGGAGCGCTATGCTATTAAATGAATAGTGTGTCATCCGAGGATATTTCCAGCATGTTACCCACTCAACAGTGACTTTTTATTTATTTTCAGTTTTTGAGACCCCAGCCAGTGATAAAGCCCAACTGGGCTTACCTTCTCAAGAATAGCCGCAATGCTGCTGCAGCAGCTTCAGGTGGAGGGAGGTGGTGGTGTGAGCCCTTCTGCTTTCTACGGTGGAATGAGGAGGCAGTGGTGATACCTGTGATGGCGGCATCTCAATGGTCAATCTGTGAATGCATGTCTCATGTCTCATTGTGCCACACTGTTTCCCAGTCCAGTCCTTGCATGCATATTGCACTACTTAGGGGCAGTGGAGGTGGGGGTGGTGCAGTCTAACAAGGTAACACCTAAACACAGCTCACAGCCAACGCTCATTGCAATTTGGTATCTGACTGTGAGGGTGGCATGCCATGGAGGGGTGGTCTGGGCCGGTGCATTGCCACCATGCATGGTACCTGACGGGAGTCTGAGATGGTCTGTGTGGTATCCATGATGGTGTGTATCATTACTTGTGGACGTAGTGCATGCCGGGTCTGATGGCAGGGTAGTGTAACTCAGTAGTTGTTTGTCAGTCTCTCATTCTGTGTCTGGGGTGTGTCTGGGTGTCTCATCTAACGGCAATGCCATGGACAACATTGTTGCTTGTGGTTCCTGCACCTTGCCTTAGCACAACCCCAGGGCTTCCGCCAAGTTTGTGTGGACTTGGTCCACCGGTTCCGGTTCCGGACGTGTCAATGGAGGGGCACGGCTAATTGTGCATCTCTGGACTATGCTGTTTCCTGTGATTGTTGCTCTGCCTTGGTCTTCGTTGTTGTTGCATGTAATCTTCAAACTTGCCCCCAGGATTTTGGGGTGCCCCACAGCAAACATTTGCCTGTAGACCTCATCTGAGGCATGGGTGGGTACCAGCTCCACATACGTGCAGTCCAATGCTGCCAACACATTGGGAATGCCCGAAATTGCATAGAATCTGGCCTTGGTGGCGTTGAAGTGGGCCTGGGTGGTGAGGAAGGCAATGTGCTGGCCCACATGATGCACGAGAACCTCCTGCACCTTCACAGCATTCTGGAGAAGGCAGGCTGCAAAATGCCATGCAGCTGGCTCACAGAGTGCTGGAACGTGCCACTGGCCAGGAAGTGCAGATCCAACACTAGCTTTACCAGCAGTTGTATGGCTGACCTGATGCCGATCCTGCTCCCAATGTCCTCTTGGGTGTCAGTCAGGAGGTCAAGTAGGGTCTCCCTGTTTAGCCGATACAGAGTTAATAAGTGCCTGTCAGTGAGGGCCCAGGGTGTGGCCCTTGTGTGAGGGATCACTGCACACCTCCTCCTCTCCTCCTCCATCCCATCATCCTCCTCCTCATTCTCTCCCTGGCCTCCTGTTGCACTGCTGGTACTCCAGACGCTGCAGCTGTAGATTGGCCTGCAGCACCTCCAGCTCCATGTTTGAAGCAATGAGTGGTAGCATTGTTGTGTTGGGAAGTGTTTTTGGGCGAGGTGTGTCACTTTTGTACTCTTCCTGTGTGCATAGGATGCACCTGGGTGGATTGGGTGCACCCATGGCCTTATTTCCTTCACGTGTGTTAATTTACCAGCTGCTCTGAGGTATTGTTATATCCGCCTTGGTTTTTCCGGTATTACTGGAAAATATCAGCCAGTATTACTGGCAAATCCAATCTCGTCCTATTCCAGTGATATCATTGTGCCGGTATTACTGCCGTAGGCTTCTGGCCTATCCAGTATTTTCATTGCATGTATTACTGATGCCGGTTATTCCGGATGAGGTGATACCAGCACTGGTAATTCCAGCAACTGTGTTCCAGCTCGTACTTGGCCAGACCGGTAAAAGTGCCAGTAAACGGTACTACCTTCCCTTTTACCATATAACAGCAGACTCGTAATGAGTATGCATGTCAAGCTAGTGTTCGAGAACGAAATAGCTTCATTCATAAGGAATATGTCTCCTTTCTGAATATTTTTACGATCTCAGTGACCTGATTAGTAGTTCTTCTATCCGACCCTGCAAGATATGTCTGTTCCAAGGGACGTAAGGCTTGGGAGCTCTCTATATTTATTTATTTTATTTTATTGATTTATTTATTTTGCATTTTTAAAGCGCTCACACAGCCCACGCGCATCAAGGCAATGTTTATGTTTAATTTCCTACCATGCCCCTTTCAAGAAGGTTCTTGATCGCTGAGAACCTACTTGGAAGGAGCAAAGTGGACAAATGATGCACATGAGATGTAGATGAGAAGGTAGAAGCTTCAATAATTTGGAAAAGTTGAAAATTGATAAGAGGCCATGATCAATTCCACCTAGTGCTAATACCAACTCCTTGGTGATGCATTGCAGCAAAATTCCTTTCCGTGGGCCTCTTATTCCCAAAATGATCCAGGGTCTGAGTCTGCCAGAGCCCCCTTCCCAATATCAAACTCCCCTGTCAAGGACTAAGCTTGTTGATTAGACTGAAATATTGCAATGAGGAACCCGGAGTCGTAGAGGGCAGAACTTCCATCTGGACCATATCCACAATGAACACACGACCTTAGAAAGAACCGCTGGTGGCTGGAGAGGGATAGCTAGCCCCAACCAAGCAAGTGTTCTCCATACAAAATAGTGGGATAAAAGGATGTATTTTAGAGCATACCTTGTGTGATAAACTGAGTAAGAATCCATTCCATTTAGAAATAAGTTATATGAGGTAACACACAAAGAAGATCAGCAGTTGCCATTGCAGCAACATTGTAAGGGAGCATTTCCCACACATTTGGGTGATTCCTGTGACCACAATATATAGTAGCATTGTTATTGTATAAAAACATTTCATAATGCCAATGTAACACTCGACATATATGCCAGTGTTTTGCCACAGAAAGAAGAGAATACAATGCTGTCTGTGCAGTTATTGCCAGTATAAGAACACTTCATTTTGGAGGTGCCCCATAATACCATTATTTCCACTGTAAGAACAATCATGTTGGCTGTGCCCAATAAGTGCAGTATTGCCACAGTAACAAGTAAATTTCATTCTGACAATGCCAATAGGTGACAGTATTCACACTGTAATAATGCACTCATTTTGTCTGTGCCAATTCATCCCAGTATTGCCACGATAAGAAAACACGCAGTGTGTGTATGAACAATGTGTCTAAGTATTTCCACTGTAACAACACACTTGGTGGATGTAACAATAATGCCAGTGTTCCCAGTATATACACGCACTTGTAGTGACTGTGCATAATAATACCAGTATGCCCAGTGTGAGAACAAAGTTAGAGTCTATTATCCAAACAATATCAGTTTTCCCACTTTAAGAACACACTCAATGCTGTTGCCCCTAATTAAATTAGTATTCCCACTTTAAGAGTACACATGTAGTGGCTGTGACTAATAACACTATTATGTTCACTCTAAGAACACACTTGTGGCATTTGTGCTTAATCATCCTGGTATTCTCACTGTAAGGACACAGTTGTGGTGGCTGTGCCTAATAATGCAGTATTGTTTCTATAAGAAGAGATTCTCATGCTGGTTGTACCTCAATATGCCAGCACTTCGCTGTAAGAATGTGTTATTCCGCCAGTGTCTAAAACAAGGCAGAATTGCAATAAACAAATCTGCAGGGAAATGTAACAATCAATGCATAAATAAATGCATAAATACACAAATAAACAAATAAATAAATAAATGCCTCCCTCATCAAGTTCCCAGCGCGTGTGGCAGCATCAGCATTTTACCACCCAGAGCAGCACAGAATCATAGGCATGCTCAGGAGAAGCCCCTACGCACAAATGCCCAGGCAGTGCTCCATCCAATCAAAATGAAATGTCCCCAGCCTTGCATGGCCTATTGGGTATGCATAGGTTGAGGTACTGATTGAAGGGAGCTTAGCACCAGACAACTCCAGCTCAGGAGTGTTTCCTTAGCTGCTTGTTTCAGCTGTCGGAGTGCTATGCATCCAATTAGAAAGTGCCTCCTCTTCCTTATTGGCGCAGGGCAGTGCCTTGTTGCTCATTTATCCAGCAATGTGTGTAGCATTTTGGTGCTGGGATGCCATTTTGGGGGGAGCAGATATGTCAATGGATATTTCTCTCTGTGAAGGGTGCAGTGAGCTAAAATGTGGTTGTAGACCCTCCCGAGTTGAAAACATCCCATAGAACAGGTTATTTGAGCTATATTTGTTCTCAGTAATGGGGCGTGTACATTTTTGTAGTTAATTAATAATCAATTATTGATCTTTTATAATGCACCATATCACCACCGTAGTGGTCTCAAAGCGCTTATCCTTGTTTGTGTTTTAGGGTGCAATGTGTTCCCAACCTGCGATCACCAGACCTTATTCTGCTGGAGGAAAATGAAAACAAGGGAAGAAAGATGGGAGAGAAAGGATAGGAAGAGAAAGGAGGAAAAAAGAAAGGGACGGAAGCTCGAAATGTGTGAACGTTTGAATGAAAAAGATGTAAATAATGATGTGTGGATATTTTGTACAACTCCATGAGGGTCTTGGGTGGTTCCCAGGCTATCCTAAGTATAATGAAAGGCATGATTGACTGGTTCACGACTTTGATAAAAATGTACCCTTCAGAGGTCTAGTGAAGTAGGCTGCCATGGGCAACGGCAAAATAGTCACAAATGTATGCGTTGGGGATGTATGAAAAGCTTGACAGGACGACTCCGGAACCACTGTGGGGGTCAATATTATTATTTTACAGAGCCTAGACAGCTCAGAGTCCAGCGCATGTTTGTTCGCAATCTGAGCTGGTGTGAGGCAGCTGGCAATGCATGGAGACATTACTAGAGGCTTCTCATTGCATCTTTGTGCATGGACTGGCAACCATTCTATATCTAAAAGCCTCCAATATTCACAGATAGGGGAATGTAAGCATGTTTTTTGCTGCCAGGGCATAGCCAAAGATACCACTGTGACACTGCCAGGAACCTGACTCTGTCAAGAGGGGATACGGACCCCGCTCAAACTGAAGTAGGAGGCCTACCAGGGTTTTTACCAGAGCCAGTCCTGCCACAGAGATGGGGTGTGGACATTGGGATTGCCCCAGCCACTGTCCCTTTTTCATGCACTGGCTTTGTGAATGAAGTACCACCTTTTCTTGCCCCATACCTATATTGCTGGCCAGTTTCTTCCTGTTTGTCCATTAGGACTGCATCACCCATAAGGCCTGGTGGTGAAGAGAGCAAGCAACCCAACCGGAAGAGAGTGCATGAGGAACTGCAGAGCAGCTGCGCAACCCACACATCCAACCAGCAATCAAGACACTTTACATGTTTCACACTGCAACCATGACTTTACCTTCAACGAGCCTGCAGAACCATCTGGCAATCTAGAATCTCATCGGTCACAGACTGCAACTATGTTGATACTTCCAGTGGGACCGCTGCACTGTCATTTTTAGCAAACTGCCAATCTGAACACTCATTTTAAACCTGACATAAACTTCAGAATTGACCATATATTCAGTGGGTCGCCATTACCAAATGCCGGCGGATCCACTTACAAAAATGGGGTGAGACTTAACACATATTATGTGCACCTGAATAACCTTGATGCTGGGGAGAGAGAAGCCAGCGGTTGGCCTGGGGAACCAAGTGAGGAAAAGAATGACTGGAGGGGGGCAGGAAACAAGAAGGTGTGGGTTGTTTGGTTGAGGTTAAGGGAGGAGAACGATGACCAAAAGACCAAAAAGAGGAAAGACAGTGCAGAGAAGTATGGAGAATGGTTGCTTAAGGAGTGTGCTAGGTGAGATATTGGTTGATGGAGAAAGTGGTGCTTGGGTGTGAGTGTGTGTTGCAAGGTGAGAGAGTGAGCCTCTCAGGGTATGGGTTAATGTGAGTACATTGGAAGGTAACTGGGAGAGTGAAAGTAGGGTGACTGTGGGAGAAGGAGTAGGTGGACTTTAGTGTGGACGAAGGATGGAGAAGAGAGAGTAGTAGTGTGGTGAGGGTATAGTCGCAATGTGGAGAGAGGAGAGAAGTGGTGCTGAGAGAGGGAGTGCAGTGGTATGGAGAGGAGAGAGTAGTAGTAGAAAGAGGTGGGTAGTAGGAGTAAGAAAGAGAAGGCAGAAGAGACAAAGGGAAGAGTGATAGATGGAGAGATGAAGGAGAAGTGAAGTAAGAGAAGGTAGGAGTGTAGGAGGAAGCAAGAGGAATGACAAAACATCAGAGCGAGGAATACAAGACCATAAAAGAACATGACCAAGTAAGACATGGGTGTTTGGAAGGCACCTCTTCTTGTAACATTACATTGTGAGACATAGGTTGGGATTAATTTAGACGTCCCCTGAGGGAGAGAAAGGGCAAGGGGCATTCAACCTTAGACCATCACAACCAGCTGTTCAGTTGATAGACAGTAGGGATAAGCAATCTCTAGTGACCTTCCTGGGGATTAGGGATGCCTGAGCCAGTGAGGGAACTGCCCAAGAAATATAAGTGAACTAGGGACAGCTGGTAGTGAGCCCCATTTCCAGTATTTTAATAAAAATCCTTGAACTGTCTTTGAGAGTTGGTGTGTTATTGATCCCATCTGCGACACGACCCACTGACCATTTGGAGAACATTCTGCTGGATGGATGATCAGAAATTGTAAGTCAATCAACAAGAAGCCTGAAAATGCACCTTGAACATGTCCACAAGGTGGTTAAGTGCTTAGAAGCACCCACAAGGTATTAAATAATGGAATTACATGCATGCTCCCTCAGAACATCCTTTAAAAGCTATATAATTGTAGCCACTGTTTGGATGAATGTGTTATAGAATGTACCATTTGAACCCTTATAAATACAATAATTCAGCTGTAGGAAATAAAACCTCTCAGTGCAATGAATGAAGGTGAATGATGGGCTTGCTTGCCTTTGTAACTTGCTCAAAGAAATTTAGGACAAAGTTGTATTCCCCAACACTTTAGAGGTCATGTTGTAAAAGGTTAACATTGCATGTAGAGTATCATCAACATTAGCACTTACATGCTGTTCGGTGCCCTGCCTGCAATTTTCAACTTTTCCTAAACAGAGTAGAACACAAAAGAGTGAAAGCTGGTGAAATCACCTAAACTCTTTCATTTTAAAAATGTCAATGCCGAGAGGCATGGTCGAAGCCGCCCGTAATGGCCGCCTCCTGAAACAGCTCCCAGCAGCCCCGGGGGAAACAAATGCCTGTACGCCCGTAAGAAGAGTGTCATGCCGAGCCACGCAGGGTAACGCGTAGCAAGAGAGTCTTCTCGGAAGTGCAGCCCTGCCAATGCTGCCGAAGGGGGATCTGACTCAGAAGAGGGCTACGGCGGACCTGCAGTGACCATACAGCGACTGTGAGACCCATTGATGGGCACAGTCAGGGTGGACCCATGGCCTCTTTCGCCCTGGCCGGCATTGTGTATGTTGTGCGCCCTGCCTCCCTCGGCTCTAGTTTACTTGGGCCCATAGCCCTGCTAGGCTGAAGCAGATGAGAGCCAGGTATAAGGGAGGGTGATCACCTGCCAAAATACAGGGAGCTGGCCTATTGAAAAGGTCCAGCGTGTGGGGGCATTACTTCTGCTGGGGAGGCACTGTAATAATGGGGCAGAGACGGGCCTCCAGCCGGAGCCTGATCCTGGAGCGAATGCCCTCACGCAGAGCGCCCGACAGGCATAAACCTCTGAGCTCCTTTTGAACTCCGGGTCACCCACAGACTAGGTAAATGAATTGAATAGTGCCTGCCACCGGGTATACCACCACACATATGCAACCTGGCCCTACGGCTGCTACCCAGGCAGTAATGAAACATGACCTCCAAGAATGCCTTCGCTCCCTGAAGGAGGGCATGACCCAATCTGGCATGGTAGAAATGCAAAACACCAAGTAGGAGATTAGGAAAACCCTTTCTAAATTGTCTAAGGACACCAAGCAACTGAAAACCAGACTGAAAGATCCCGAATCCTCAGTGGAATCCCTCCAGAAGAACATTATTCACCTTCAGCAGGAGTTAGCGGACACCAAGCAAAATATGGCTCTCCTTGTATCAACAATTGAGGACCTCGAAAACAGGCACAGAAGGAAAAACTGAGAATCTGGGGTGCTGCAGAGGGGCGGAGGGCAGATCTCAGGAAGTGAGTGCTTCAGGAGTTTCATTTGCTTTCCCTGATGTGGCAAAAGGTGGATTAGTGTTCGATGGGGTTCACAGAGTGTGTCCTGTGCGCAAGGGCCCCAGGACACAGCATTGGGACATTATCATGAAATTCCATTCGTAGACGATGAAAGAAGAGATCCTCTGGGCCTCGAGAGGCATGGCCGCCGCCTCCTTCCATGCTCAGTCCCGCCGGATCTTCCAAGATATTCCGGCCTCTTAGACTCCAATAGAGGCACGCATTTGGTACACTCACAGGCAAGTTGCAACAGGAAAGTATTTAGTATAAATGGACCTTCCCTTTCAGTCTCCTCTTTAGGGCAAAGTGATACGATGCACAACGCTGGAATAGGTGCCGCATGTCATCAGGCTATAAATATTGACAGACCCAGCAGACTCCGGTGATAGGAGATGGCGGAGGGCAGTGGCAAGAAGCAGAGGCCACTCGCCGTTGAGGCCCCAGGCCTCCACATCAGCGGTTGGTGACATCCTGAACAGCAAGATCACGGGGGAATTGTTTGCTATTCACTTAACATTTGGGGGTTGCTCCCCAGGGCAAGAGGTGGGCAATGGTCCACAATGGCCTGGTGGGAGGTACCAGCCATGTTAAATGCCATCTGGCCACCATCTCACACCAAGGTTTTGCAACTAGTGGTCTGGTCTTTCATATTTGAATTGTTATATTTCGCTTCAGTTTTTTCTGTTGCTGATGTTCAACTCTCACTTTCTCAAAAGGCTCGTTAAGGACATGGCTACGATAAATGTTTCTGAAAAGTAATGCAACATATCCAGGGCCCCCGGGAGCCTGCTTATCCCAGTGAACATTTTTTTAACCTCTGACATCACAGTTCAACGTTCTTTCATTTATTATGATGGGTTTTAATTCCTCTCAAAAGAGGTTAAAATTGCTTTGTGAACTTAGACGGAAGGAGGTGATTATTGCATGCCTCTGGGAGATGCACTTGCTAAGGGAGAATACTGACAGGTTCGGTCGAAGAAAATCCCTCATCAGTTCCTCTCAACTGCCAAGAAAAAGAAAAATTGAAGTAGATATATATTCCTGGTGGGACTGTTCAAGTGCCTGACAGCCAGCCAGGTCTGACCTGGCGAGCTGTGCTGCACCCGCGAGCAAAATCCGTGGATGCACCGGTACCGTTATTAACGGTGCCAGGGCCTCCATGCTCCCCATCCCCATTCAGCCCTATAGGGCAGAATGGGGATGGGGAGTGCGGCATTACCGGCACCCGCGAATGGGCAATTACCGGGCCACAACACTCGTAATGGTCCGGTAATTGCCCATTTGCAGGTGCCGGAGGCGAGTTTGGCGGTAGCCGTGCCTGTATTACAGGCACGGCAACCGCCTAGCTCCTAATGAGGCCCAGTTAATTTTGTCAGGAGATCTAAATTTCGCCTTTAACCCTAAATGGGATATCTTTAACGGTTCTTATATGGGCATTAAGGAATACAACTTTGATTTGTATGTCCATAGAATTTACTATAGGATTGATTATATGGTGGTGGGCTCCGAGATTCTCCCACAAATAGAGACCACTGCAATAGACACGATTAACCTTTCGGATCACACCCCTGTGCAAATCACTTTGTGTCTACAACCTCAGGAGCCAAGGCCTAAATCATGGAGATACTGTCTGTTTTAAGGAGATTGGGGAGGACATTGATCATTTCTTTAGAGATATTCTGCGCGGGGATACAGAGTAGGGGAACAGATGGGATGCCTTGACAGCATATACGAGGGAGATATTTATACCCAAGGGGACTGGCCTGAACTGAATCTGAAGGGAAGAACACCATCTGCTCCAAGACCAGCTTAAGGTTCAGAACGAAAAATACTGTACCACCGGCTCCCCCAAAGCCTTTCGGGAACTCCAGAATGTACACCACAAGGTTAATATGATCAAGGGGAACAGGGCAGAATATACCTTAATGAAAATTAAGCAATGTTACTATGAGCATGGTAATAAAGCTGGTAGATTGTTGGCATGGAAACTAAAGGCTAGCACTTCTCATAACCGCATTCTGGAGGTTAGTGGGCCTGATGGTAAAGGTGTGTGTTCTGAAGCTGATAAGCTAAGAGACTTTGATAAATATTATAGGACTCTCTACTCCTTGGATAACCCTGATCCAGAGAAGATTCACTCTTTTTTGGTCCATTGTCCACTCCCATCTGCTCAGAGGCAGATGTTAAATGAGCAAATCACTGAGGAGGAGATACCACATGCTATTGCCAAACAAATCGCCATAGATGGGTTTATGCCAGACTTGTACAAAGCATTCTTCGGGAAAACTGATTTCTCCATTCCAAGTCCTTTTTAATCAAATGAGCCACCAAGGCTTCGCTTCAGAATCCATGGGTGAAACTCGGATCTCTTTGATCTATAAGGATGGTAGAGACCCTAAGCTGTGTTTAACATACTGCCCCATTGCGGTTCTCAACACAGATATAAAACTTTACGAAGCTCTTGGTGAGCGGGTTGGACCATGTTCTGCCAGACTTGGTGGGAACAGATCAGTCCGGTTTTGTGGCTGGTAGGCCGGCCCCGGACAACATTGAGAGAATGATTTGCTTCATAGACAAAGCACACAGGAGGAGGTTGCAATCAGTACTTCTTGCCCTGGACGCAGAGAAAGCCATCAACCGTATTGAAAGGACCTTCCTGCAGTAGGTACTTGCCAAATTCAGTCTGGGAGAGGACTTCACGGGGGGTGTCTTTGCCCTGTACTATTCCCCCTCAGTGAGGGTTTCAATCAATGGTTATTCGTCAGGGGGATTCCGGCCTTCTAGGAATACCAGATAGGGCTGCCCACCCGTTATTTGCTCTGTCGGTTGAACCTTTCGGAGCCATGGTTAGGTCGGACTCTTGCATAAACGACATGCCGTACACAGGTGCCTCAAACAAGTTGGCTCTGTATGCGGATGATATCTGACTATCTCAGACCCCAAATCCTCTCTGCCGTATATAATTAACCTACTGCACGAATGGCAAGAAGTCTCAGGCTCTAAAATTAATTTGGGCAAATGCGAGGCTTTGAATCTGAGTATCCCACCGGGAAGGTTAGAGACAGTGAAAGAAATCTCAATATTCCAATGGGCCACATAAACCATTATATACCTGGATATTCAGTTGACCTCCAGCTTTCTCTACCCTATTCAGGGCCAACTACCTCTCTTTGCTTCATTCTATTAAATTCAATCGTAGGAAATGGCATGTGCAATGCTTGTCCATGGTGGGTAGGATGGTATCAATGAAGATGAGCATCCTACCCAGGTTACAGTACCTGTTTCAGGCACTCCCGCTATTATTCCTGCAGCTAATATTGGGGAAACTTCAGCAAGATCTTGTAACATGTATTTGTCAAAACCATCCCTCAAGGGTGGCTTTGACAACCCTATATAAATCTAAAATGAAAGGAGGCCTGAACATACTGTGATATTTTCAAGCATCCCAACTAAGAATCTTTGGGAACTGGTTTACACTAACTCCCCTAAGGGGTGGCGACTCTAGGAGGAACAGTTTACAGACAGACCCCTTACGTACATGCCCTGGATCCCACTAAATTTGAGACCTTTGAGAATGTACGATCTCCCAACTTCTAAAACCACTCTGCAAGTGAGGGACAGAGCATCAAGGAGGCTGGGGCTGACCTTCTACAGGGGTCCAGCGACACCCATACACTTCAACCCAAATGTTGATCCAGCCTACAGGACTGAGGTTTTCAAGCCATGGAGATTCGGGGGATGTGAATTTTTGATGAGTCTCTTTGGTCTGGGTCAGATAAGATTGTTTGACACCTGCAAGGGGACCTTCGGGTCTGCCCAGGAGTGAGTGTTTCCACTACCTCCATGTCAGGCATTTGGCATGGCAAGGCTAGGATGGCAGCGACCAGACCATAAATACCTTTCCAAAAAAATGATATTCTCCCAGATAGACTCATCGGCATGGACGTCATTTGGGGGTCACCAGGGGTCCCAATTGCTACCCCTGTGGTCTCTCTTATTACCCCTAACAAAAAACAATAAAATATATATACTTTTTTTACATTAAAGCTCCCGGGCTATGGCCAGTTCCATGTGGCTCTTTGTTTCTGAGGTGGCTGGAATTTATGTTGAGGATTCTTAAAAAAAGACAGGGGGTTCCACAAGTGTAACACTTTGAGCAGTGACCCTGAATAAGAAAGAACAGGAATAACAAATAATATGTCTTTCTGGAATTCTGTACAAAAATTGCTAGACGCATTAAAGGGGTGAAAGGTCATGTTCTGTCGCTTCCCATGATGTCTCTTCGGGGTGGGGCCAAATGACACCACTTCCTGTGATGGCATCAGAGGTCAAGGATCATGTGATGTCACGTCCGCTACCCCTGGCATGTTGGTGAAATGACGTCCCTGCTCATTGGCTCTCATTTCGGGAATATACAGGTACCTAGCCGTACGGTTAACTGACGGACACCCATTGTGCACTACAGCGTGGCACAGAGACCTTGGTGTGGATCTTACTGATGAGAAGATGTCTCGGATCTGGTGAGGAGCCTGCTACTCCACTGTTAGCTTTAAATATACAAAGCAAAACTATAAGATGTTCTCAAGCTGGTACATCACTCCGGATAGAGAGGCACACATGGGGAGGGGCACAACAGGGTTATGCTGGAGAGACTGCGGGGGTCTTGAACCTTCTTACATATTTGGTGCTACTGACCCAAGCTCTAGCCCTGCTGGACGGAGGATGGCAAGGATTGGGCAGGGAATAGGGTCCTGTGCACCCCTTTTAAGGTTGATGCTTATTGTAGCAAGGAATGCCACAACAACACTATGGAAGTTCAAAAGGGTTCCAACCGCAGACGACTGGATGTGAAAAATGTGGAGACTTCTGATTTGTGAAAAGGTGACATGTGCACTTAACAACAGGATGAATCTGCTCTTTTCAAAATGGACTGGCTTCCTTTAATATATTACACTTCTTAATAAGGACTTCACTTGCCCCTCTGCCTAAGGGTCCTAGGTCTACTGAACACCCCTAAACTACTTCCCTCTTGGGGTGCAGGACAGCCTTTCTTGGGGGTGCCTGGGCCTGGGGTTATGATATGATATGATAGGTTATTTATAACGCGCTCAATACCCAGAGGTTTCTAAGCGCGGACCCGGGGATCGAACGTGTGGTGCTCCGTGTCGTCTTGCTTCCAAGGCGACCTGTACTAGTCAGGGAACTCATGTTCGCTCACTTCTCCACATTCGTACCCTTTCCTCTTCCATGGGGGGTGGTATGGTTTCACACCCATGCTGATATCTCAGTGGAATGTTTTGTTTTTGTGGTTTTCTGTCTAGTCTTGAAATAATTGCAGCAAGTGATTAATGCGGAATTTGGTGCTGTTACCCTTTATTGTTGTTGATATGTATTGCTTGGGGTTCCTCCTTTACTGGCTCTGCACCTTTTTTGTGTTTCGTTCCCCCTTTCGCTATTCATGTAACAGACTGGAACCAATGACATAGCATGATCAGTACTGCAGCATTGCATGTCCCATATCAAAAACACTGAACGCAAAGATCTGAATGCAAAAACACATTGGCCCTCATTACGACCCTGGCGGAATACGAAAAACGATGGCGGAAATGTAATACCGCCATCGAATACCGCCCGTTGCGATCATGACCCGTCACCGTAAAGTACGATGCGATTAGCGACACCGTAGTGAACGCCAACGCTAACTGCACCAGGTACGCGCACGCGCGCCGTGCAAAACCGCAATATCCGCCATGGCGCAACGGTACGCGAATGCTGACCCCAGTGGACATTCACTTAACGCCATCAAGCATGGCGGAAAGTACCATTCCGCCATGACGAGAACTACGGCATCGCGAACCAACCGTAATGGCCCTACTGAGTGCCTGTACTCCACTCCCTGGCCACATTGCACAACTCCTCGTAGGCGCAATGCAGTCACACCAAGCAACCAGTGAAATGTAGAAGTCACCCATGCATGCCAACGAACAAATGCATGCAACACACCATTGCCGTACTGATGCAGCACAGGCATCTGAAGGTGCAAGTACACCAAAATGAACTGAAAATTCCATGACACAAAACAACAACAGTCCCCCATCGCTTGCCACCAGTGTAAATCAACATTCAAAGCAGTAACCTGAGGGAGACTGCACCAGCCCTGTACACATGCCAGTAGTCAAACCAACCATCAGCATAAGCACGTACCACACAACTGTAACCAGAAGCCGGAACCCAATGCAGAACACCTCACAATACATCGCGCCACAAATCTGAATATGCCACATTACTAGCAAAGAATAACGCTACACGGTTAATATCTGAATATAAATGTAATGCACATCAAAATCACCAAGCCCATACAGCCATTTGAACATAAACTCACAAATGATCAGCATTACTGTGGGCTGCATCCGCAATAAATGACCAGCTTCCCCATGTGTGACGCCCTGTACCTTCATGGCACACAGGGGCTACATCAACGTCCAAAAAGGCAACATGGAAGCGCCTAGGACCGCAGGGCCGTCCCATGAAGTAGGCACTAGTCCAGCTGGAAGCTAGGTATGCTGCACCTAGCCACTAGTACTGCGTAAGGGCATGTGGGCCATTGGCGATCGTCCCATAAGATCGTAATGGTGCTCCACTGCTTAACTCGAAGCTGCAGGTGTCGACTGTAGAAGCCATCTGCAGGAGTGGCGTACACATGGCAGCGGCAGAAGGGGAGGAGATACCTGTCACCCAAATGAAAAAAATGATAGTATGGGCATCCGAACTTCATATGTATTACTCACTTCATTCAACACACCAAACCTACAACCATATGCATGCTAGCCCACTCATAAGGATCAATTGCACCCAAAAATCACTTGCGAATTATTACGACACAAATCGAGGTGAATACACTATTTCAAACGAGTGTCTGTGTGCATGCGCCTGTCAGAACAGGATCCATCAGATGGGATCATCAACGTGCATAGACACAAGTGATTGAAGGCGCGTCGAGACAGGGAGGGTTCAACAAGGGCAGACAGACGATGGTCCCACTATGGCAGCCTTGCATCACATAGTGCAGGGGAAGGGGATAGATTCCAAATAGCCATGTACATGGCAGACTCCCAATTAAATCATCTTTCCATGCATCCATTCATCATTCCCTCATCCCGTTATGAAAACGCCTGAATATTCACTCACATAACATTCGAAATTTCCATTGAGTCTGTGCGTAATGCAGCCTTCAAAATCCACTGTGCTCCTGCCCGGATTCCTTGTGTAGTGAAGTCACATGTATTTGGGAACGCCCTGCCTTATCGTCCACTACGCTATAGCGCATCCCATTCAAATCATATCAATCATTGCATTCCCGTCATGGGCCCTGTCCCAAGGACATTCAACAATAGAACGTTACATTTCCAGTAAGACCTGTGGGCGTCTCCACGCCGCTAGTTGAAAACCGAAAGCGCTGTCCTTCGAATTCCTAATTTGCAACATCACGTCGAAAAGGCATCTGTGAACGCTTGTATTCACAAATACATCTATGCAGTGCGGCTGTGTGTGAAAATGGTAACTGGCCTCAATCACTGATGGGACTCCCCGCCGTCGGTGAACGTCGGTACAGTGCTGCATGAGGGTCCACCGTTGATCGAGTACTACATTCCACTGACCCTTCACAAGTCTGCTCGCGAATGCAAATATAGTATGTGAAACAATGGGACCATAGCAGAATTAACATATAAACCAATATATCACTGCCATCGGGATTAAAAACATGAATGTAAATGCAAGATGCCATGCGTCGAATTGCAGCGTTGTGTGCGGGACGTGCTCGCACGAAAGGCATTGCAGCTGACACAGGTGGAATGAATCACCACAGGTGAAGGCTATACAGCCTGAAAACACATAAATTGCACACCCAACCCCCTCCCCCAACCACACCCACCCCAGAATGCTACCGGCAGGACTAGCGATGTTGGGCCTGGGGGACCTGATTGCACTGCAAGTACTCCAACTTCAAGAAGAAGACGAACGCCAACTACTACAACAACCGGTCGCACAGAGGAGACGCAGGAGGAGGAGGAGGAGGAGGAGGAGGAGGGCAAGGCATGGCCAGCAAGCCCCACCAGCACAGCCACTACCACCACGCAGGCAGCCCGCAATCCCACGCCTCCGAGCTAATCCGTTCAACCTCACAGCTGAGCAGATCCACACCCTCTACCGTTTGGACCGGGACACCATAACCGCCATTGTCGACATGACACACGCTGACCTTGTCAGCATGATAGAGAGCCCAACCGCCATCCCACCCCTACTGAAGGTGGTGTCTGTACTCCACTTCCTGGCCACAGGCACCTACCAGCACACAGTCGGACAGTTGCATGGCATTTCACAGCCACTATTCTCACGGACACTATTCCAAGTGCTTGATGCCCTCCTGAAGCACTCAGACGACTACATCACTTTACCACACTCGGAGCAGGAGCTTACAAACACAAAAGTGGGATTCCATGCACTTGGCGGCATACCGGGTTGCATTGGTGCCATCGACTGCACCCATGTGGAATTGGTTGTCCCACATGCCATGGAGGCCCAGTACCGCAACCGGAAACAATATCATTCTATCAATGTACAAATGGTGTGTGACTCCAACAGGATCTTTACACATTGTTCTGCCCGATTTCCAGGATCAACACATGATTCTATGGTCTTGAGGAACTCTAGAATACCACGCTACATGGAGCGACACGCAGGGCGCCGATCCTGGCTACTCGGTGAGTCTCATTTAATGCATGAGTATGTGGGGTAGGTGATGCGTGAATGACCTGGCAGGAAGGGGGGGGGGTGCGTACTTAGCAATGACATTCCACAAACATCCTTTGTTGTCCACATACAGGTGATTGCGGGTATCCACTGAAGAGATGGCTCCTTACACCAATCCGGAACCCACAGGACCAGCATGAGGAGGACTACAACCATGCCCACTCACGTACCCGTGTGGTCATAGAACAGGCATTCGGCCTACTGAAGGCTCGTTTCCGCTGCCTCAGCAGGTCTGGCGGGGCACTCCTGTACCGCCATGAGAAGGTGGCAAAGATGGTCATGGCATGTGTCATGCTACACAACATGTGCGTACGTAGGAATGTGGCCATGCCCCCCGACGCAGAACTGCTAGCACCTGAAGATGGTCATGATGAGGGTGGGGATGTGGCAGCACCTCAAGGGGGCCGCGAGGCACAGGAGGCCCGTGAATTACTTCAGAATCTCATAGATGCATGCTTCTAGCACTCACGCCTGGTGGCTGTTACATGGACACGGGACTTGTGGCACTGTGTGTGTCTGGAACATGCACAATGTGGACTGTACGCCAAGATAGGCCTCGTACACAGAGATCAATGTCCACACATCTCATTGGATGAATATGAAGAATTGTATTGCAGATGTGAAATGACATTACACACCCAATCGACCCGCCACCCAAAGAAGCACAACACACCCCCTCCACCCTCCTACCCCCCCCACGAACACCAGTGTCCAATGACGCTCATTGTCAGTGGGCAGACGCTATTGCAAGCCCCCTCTCCGGGTATCAGGGGCACCCCTGCCTGTGGAGCGGCGGTTCCTCCCAGATCTACGTTGGGGGCTGCCCTGGACGGAACTTGCAACGGATGATGTCTCTGCCTGCTCACGTCCATGCATGTCCCTAAGGGTTTGTGAGAGCTCAGTGAGCACACGGCGCACAGCGGCAAGTTCACCACATACGTCTTTGGACGTCGCATGCAGTTCCCCCCTCAGGCTCTCGGTGCTTCTCTCCATTTGTCCCCTCAGGCTCTCGGTACTTCTCTCCATTTGTCCCCTCAGGCTCTCGGTACTTCTCTCAATTTCTGCCCTAAGTGTCTCAGTAGATGTTTCAATGGCTGCCTTAGAACCCCCACATTCAGCAGCATGCTCCTTGAGGAGCGTGGGCAGTTGCTGCTGTTGCACTATCATCTGCTCGAGGGACGGTTGCCTCTGCTGGGCCATGCCCATTTGCGGTGGTGTCACAGAGGGGCTGGACGCCTCATGTTGCCTTGCAACAGGCCTTGTGGGGGTTGGCCAGTCGTCGTCTTGTGGGTGCCCCTGCGTGGTTTCCTCATGGTGTACGGGATGATACAAACAGGGGGATTGAGACAGGTCATGGATGTGTCCTACTTCGGCAGCACCGTTTTCTGTGTCGGAGCATGCTGGCATGAATGCAGTGTCACCTAGGGTGCTGCTGCCACCAGAAGCAGTGCCTTCTGTGGCATCCATTGGGGGGACCTGTGGTGCTGCTGTTGTGGACATGCTGGCTGCTGGGGTGCCTGTTGGAGTCCCCTCCAGTGTGCTGCCACTCGATTTGTGCAGCTGCCGTGTCTTGATCCGTGCAGCTGAGGTGGAGGGTCTTTGGCCGTTGGTCTTGGCCCTCTTTGCAGGTGTGCTGGTAGGGGTGTCCTGAAGCTCGTCGTTGGTATCGGACCCTGTGGTGGAGTAAAGGAGGACGAGCGTTATTCATGGGTCTGTGGTAATTGTAATGGCAATTGTGTCACATGCATTGTGGTGGTACCTGGGGGTGATTTGGGTCAGGGCCTTGGAGGTGGTCTCATTTTTGTGTGCATTGGGGATGCAGTTATTTTGCAGTCTGCAGTTAGGGTGTGCATGCTGCACATGTAGAGTGTGTTTTTGGGATTTTTAAATATTTATTTATTTAATCTGACTTTTAAGGGGCGCTGTCATGGCAATGTATGTGGTCGTTCTCCTGGACATGTGTTTCTATTGCACTATGGGGACACATGGTACTTCACATGGTTGGTAATTGTGGATTTGGCATAGTTTTATTTGGGCCACCTACCTGATTCTTCTGATGTCTGCACTCCTTTCTCCATCCCTCCGACTCCCTCTATGCTCTCCATTCCAATGGTGGAGGCACAGATTTCTTCCCAGGGGGTCAACTTGATGGGTGATTCCGATCCTCCCCCGGTAGCTGTGGCAATGTTCCGGTTGGCAGAGAGTATGCTCCGGACGCGTATCCGTAGGTTGTCCCATCGCTTTCTGCATTGCTGTGGGTTGCGGGGTGCGGTCCCCACCGCACTTACCCGCTGTGCCACCAGCGCCCATATGGCCTTCTTGTTCGCAAGTGCCGTCCTGGTCATTTGCGTAGAGAAGACGACGGCGGCATTCTCCTGGAGGGTCTCTGTGAGCACGGTGAGTTCCTCATGGGAGAAGTGGACCTGCCGCTTGCGGTCGCACGCTTTTTTAGCAACTTTTCCCATATTTATTTTTTTAAATGGGGTGGCTAACGGGTTGGGATGTGTCTCAGGGTCGGATTTTTGATGGTTGTGTTGGGATTCTGATTTTATAGGTGTACGGCGTGCTGTTTCCCGTTCCGGCCCCATGTTTTTAATTCCGTTTCCGTATATTTACGGTGAACGTATTTTGCGCTGACCGCTCATTACGGTGACCGCTAAGATGGGTGGCGGAATTGCACCTAGGGCGACGTACGACGGCGGTAAGGGGCGTTTTGGGGTCATTTCCGCCATCGCGGACTTTGCGCTTCCGCCATGGCGTAATGCTCGTGCCCGATGGGTCAGAATTAGCCGCACTTTCCTCCATCGTGCAGTGGCGGAAACGCTATTTACGCTATGGCGGTCATGTCAGTTACTTTCCGCCAGGGTCGTAATGAGGGCCATTGTAATTCCACCATCAAATTATCCTTTGCAGACAGCATCAATAATGGGCACCAATGCAATATGCCTGTTTTACCAGTTGCGGAGTGCAGGTGGATTACATGGCTATATATTTAACCTGCATACAAATGTTTTTCAAGCGGAAAATCAGTAGACGATTGACCCCTGGTGCTTATAAAATACCCCCTTTGAATGTTAACCAGCAGCAACGGCAAGATAGGATGATTTCCCCATTTGTGGTTTACTGACTGCTGGGCCGAAGTGTGACATGCAAAAAGAGCGACACGCTTAGACCGACGTACACTATGTCACTCACTGGGACATGCTTGTTTGTTTGTTTGTTTGTTTGTTTTATTATTTATAATGTGCAACATACCCAAACGTAACAGGGCGCAGCAGTTACATGTATATGCGAAGCTTAGTTACAACAGAGTCAAGATTTACATACAGGTATTAAATACATAGGGTATATTCAAATGGTACTTATTTACAGGTGGGTGGTACAGGAGCAAATATACAGATGATACATACAGCTTACATCAACAATATATGCAGCTATATGTGCTTGTGGAGTACAAGTACACATTTGGTAGTAGGGGTAGTTGTGAATGAATGCAGCAGTGAATCCTGGCTGCTTGCTGCATTTAATGATCATTCGATTTCAGCCACAGGATAGTGTTGGTCCTGACATTTTGGTAAGGTTGGTCAGTTCTCAGTGTGGGAGGTAGGGTATGCGACCTAGGTGACGACACTGGGCAATGTAGCTAGGCCATTCAGGTAAGGAAGGGCAGGGAAATGGGAAAGCAGGGGGAGAGGGGCCTGGGAAGGAGATTGCAGGGATACGCAAGCCCCCGTTCTAATGGAGTGAAGGAGAAAGTCCAACCTAGTGGGGGACGGCCTTTACCGTGCGGACCACCACAACATTGCTCTTTCAATCGAAGTCTTTTGGCATGGACAGAGACCTAGATCAAGGACATGCTCCAGGACCCCCCTTGTGAGTGGTTCTGTCCTACACCCTGTTGCTTCAGAGAAGAAAGGATTTAGCAATTGTTCTGAAGAAGGGCAGCTTGCACCACTGATACTGATCAGCCCTGAAGCATGTCATGGTTCACTGCATCAATAGCCAGCAGGCCTATAGCAAAGAGCAGGAGGTAGGGTGCCGCCATCTGTTTCCTTGCCTATTTTACTGTAATGTTAAGTAGCACAGAGCCTGTTTCACAGAGCGTTTTCCAAAGGGATTGTACCATTATAAAACGCTTCTGTGAATCAGGCCCATAATGTGGTCATCTATAGAGAAGCGCGGTCATTTTGGCTGCTGTGCTGGTCATGGCCTCACAAGAAAGCAAGCTGTGGCCTGGTGATGGGATATACGAGGAGGCAGATGTAAATCTTGAGGTGTGGATGCCCAACAGCCTGAAGTGCCTGAGTCCTGGGTGGTTTGATTCTAGGTGGTTTGTGGTGGTGATGCTTAGGAGTGTATTTCATCTCGCAGGAAGAGCCCAAGATCAATCAAAAGAAGAACAGACCTGCGGAATCAGGTTACCGGCAGGGAGGTTCGAACTAAAGATCTGCTGCCTCATTACGAGTTTGGCGGTAAGTGGTAAAGTTGGTGGTAACTCTGTTTACCGTCAACTTTACCACTACGCCAAATTACAAGTTTAGGCCTGGAGTGGATATTTGACTCCAGGAAAATCCTGGAGGTAAATCCTCCAACTCACCGCCGGAAAATTGGCAGAATCAGTAATTCCGCCAAAACATCCCCATTGAGTCCAATGGACTCAGATTAAATGGGAAATTACACTGCCACCACCACTTGTAATCTGGCGGAAATTCTGCCGGGCCAAGTGGCGGTAACGGTACTTCAGTTTGGGGGTATCTGGGCAGATTTACCGTCAAGCTCATAATGAGGCCCCATGGCCTTTCTTTGTTGGTCTGGTTTTGAAGTCAAAGCGCTGATCTCTATGAGGGTTGACTCATGAATTGTGCAAGGTGGTAGAAAATGGAGATGTGAGTTGGTTAAAGTGATAGAATGGGGCTAATGAGAAGTCCCATACTAAGGGTTTCAAGGCTGACATGAACCTTTTCAATAGCAGGCTGCCGTTAAGCAGGTGCGGCCATTTTGATAAGCTATTGTGAATCAGGAAGAAGAGTTATTCCCTTTCAAGTTCTGGTTAATGTGGGACACAGGGTTACATATCCGACGGATTCAGATTGTATACATTTCTTATCCGAGGCATTGTGGAAGGACGAGTAGTATGTCGAGGAGAGTAATCAGGGGTAATCAGGGAGGGTCCCAGCCCGTATTTGTTCTTGTTTGTGAGTTTATTCTTCTGGTTGTTCTTTAAAAGGCATTATCACTGGACCCTAGCATGGGGTGATTAATCATGATGTGCAAAGTTCTGAAGCATATGCTCTTAGGTGTTGCATGTCCATGTATCCCATTTTTTATGGTCGATGTCTCAATATTATGAAGTCTGTCAGTTGATGTTGGTTTGTGGTGCTGAGATTTGGTCTGGCCTTTATGGGTGCTGCGTCAGTCATTTAAACAGCCTGGTTTCCAAGGATACTCAAAAGGATAGGTGGGTTTCCCTCATGCAAAGAAGCATGAGCTAGAGCTCCAGAGCTTGGTTCACAGAAAAGAGAAGGACATGGTATTTTGGATTGAAACTTGACAATGTTGCTAAGTTGTGTTACTGGATTTGAATGCTTTGGTTGGCTTTGGTTGGCTTTTATAAATTCCTTGTGGTGAATTATGGGCCCTGTCCATGGAGGTACCAGGGCGCATGCATATGGTTGCCACTAGTATCTTACATTTGTTCGGGATCCATTGAAGTGTTCTAGGGGTTGGGATGATGTGTTTGTATCTTTGGAGTCTCAGAGGGAGTCTGGCTTCTTGATTTTAGACTCTTCGTGGTCGGTTCAGTAAGTAATCAATGGGCCAGATGGCGTCCATCGTTCTGTGTGAGGAGGTCAGGAAAAAACATGTCGTGCCAGGTGACTTAGAGATGAAAGAAGCTGCCAATTTGGATGGCTTTTACATGCAGTGAAGGGTGTTATCCCTGAAGAGTCTGAGGCTTTTTACTGTTTCTCTAGGCTGTGGACAGATTCCCATTTCTACAGGCTAAGGGATTGCTCTAGGGTTTGAGGTTGTGGTACTTCAAATCATCAGTTTCTTTTTGTTGGGTACAGTTTCAGTCACCCATAAATCAACATGAAGCAGGCATGTGCTAAGATCCGGTTTATTAGGTTAGAGTTGTTTGAAAGTTTGTAGATGGTTTCAGCATTTTCTGTATAATTGGAACATGTGAGGTCGAAGTGTTAATGCGTTGCTAGAGAGAGATCATGTAGATATTGAAGAGAATGAGAGAAAGGCTGGATCCTTGGTAAACTCCATAAGTGAGGAAGTGGGGACGTGACTTGAAATTGCCCACCTGTGTGTCTTCTGTCTCTGTGTACCCATGCACGCATCAATATATTCATTCATACAACGCATTCTTGTTGGAACCCCAAAGAAACGCATTAGGCAAATGCAAATATTCCAGAACAAAGCAGCCCACATGATCACCAGCAACAAGAGATAGGAGCACATGTGCTGAAGCCTTAGAACTCCTTCAAGATAATGTGCAGTACCCACAGGGTCATCAGGAACTTCCAATAAGATTCAGGGTGTCATAAATGCTCCCAAAGTGTGGAGCAAAGGAGAGCCAACTGAAAGTCAGGAGATGACTCATGATCCATATATTCATTGAGGCCATCCAACACAAGCTAAAGTAACAGTAAGTATGTTTTTTATTTATTATTTATTCATCTACTCTCCTCTGCTCTGCACTTTCCACTCTGCCCCTTCCATGCACTTTTTCCCTTTTCCCCATCCCATGCACTTGCGCGTTCTCAATGTCACTGGGCCTAGTAAGATCGTTGTTGTTTTTGTGTTCTCCCTTGTTTCCCCTCCCTTTCCTAGTCGCGCTCTGAAACACCTGTGTAAGAGTGCGATACAAATAAAATATATCATATCATAACACCCCACTCCCCCAGTCCTGCTTGCCTACAGACTGGCAACTCCAAACTGCCTCTTGGCCAGCAACCCCACGTGCCCCCTGGATTGCAATCCTTCCCTAACATCCCAGTTATGTATGGGTATGAAGGTAATGCCTTAGTGGGAGGGATAGCAGGACACTTCCCAGTTTGCGACTAGTCCTCTGTGTAAATCCACTTCTATTAGCATTTGCCTGTATTGTTTCTCTCGATTGTTGTTGTTAAGAAATGGATTGTGTTGTGGAGCAAGGGCAGAAGTCCCAGGCCTCTCAACTATATTGGGCAAGGCGGTTATAGAAAGAGATGTTGTCAGGGATCTGGGAGAATGGAGAGGCTCGATGGTAGAGGAAACGTGGTTATTTTTAGTATTAACATCTTTAGACAGCAGACACCATTTTAGAAGTTAGACGCCATTTGAAATTGAGGCGTAGTGCCACGGCTGTGCCAGTACGTATAATTGTGTCTCAAGAATTGGAAGGGTGTACATGTGTTTCTTGTTCCCAGCCCTGACTGTCCTGCAGAAGGTTAGTTCAATCCAAGACACACAGTTCTTCATTGTCTCTTATCATTAGAGAATATAACACAGAAGGAATGTGCGCTGCCGGTCCAAGGGAAGGCCGCAGTTGGTCTTTGAAGAGCTCTCCCATGAGAAATAGAGTGAGGGCTTCAGGCCTCTACAGTCCAGATTTCCAGGTTATAGCAGGCAGGGACCCCCAAGTCCAGGACACAAGAATATGAGTGCACTAACCAACCCAAGACACCTGGTCCTAAAACAATAAAATGGGCAATCTATCAGGAAGATCAGAGATCGGTGACAGGCTGTCCCAACCATTGCTTCATGTGATTTGCGCTGCAAGGTGCCGGGGGAGAAGGTAACACATTTAGGACTGTGGGTGGGAGAGTTGTGAAGGTGCCGGCATATCTGGAATTGGAGCAGGGGTTCACATAGTTCATCACAACCTCAAAAGTATCCACCATGCTCATGTCCTTGGCACCAGGTGCACTGTAGAAGCTATGAAAATAATGAATTCTATAACTAGGTTGCCAAATAGCGCCTTTGTACCTGATGATGGAAGAGGAAGCTCTCCACATGGAAGAAGATGGACAGAAGATGCAGGGACCAATTGCCTGGCATCCCATATGGAGCAGGATATTTGTGTATAGGGTCGCACCAACCAGCTACCTGGATTTGTAACCTTTCTGATTTGCATCACTTGTGACACTGTGTACCTTTTACTTATGCTGTTTTTATCACGGCACTCCATGGCTGCAGAGTTCTTTGCTGGCACATAGTTGTATTCTTGTGAGATGAAACCTTGTTCTCCTTGCAAGATTTGTGCTGGGCCTTTTTCCCTAGTGGGTTGTAGTTCTTCTTGTGTGAGCGTTTAGGGGTTACTCTACAAAGTGTCTTTGCCTTGTTAATGCTTAGTAACTACATGTTTTTACTGGGCCAAATCCTATGGTCTTTTGTCTTAAGTAATGTGACTCTTGTTTAGCTATGATTGGTGTCTCCCCCTCCCCTTTTCTCCAGATGCTCCGAAATGTTCTTGTGTGTTTCACATTATAAAATCAAAGTAAATAAATACATTCCCGTGAAGGTAAGGGAATGCTGTGCTAAACTTTCCTCTTTCCTTACACGTTTTTATTATTCTCTTACATATCTCATTGAAAGTGAATAAAAAAAGAACTATGAGGGCTACATCAAAGTGAAAAGATCACTGTGTTGAAAACACACTTGAAGCATCCCTGCTTTAGCTTGCTTTTGAATAGCAGAGATAACCTATGTATGTGTGCTCCAGCCGATGAGCCATGCAACGCCGGGGCATTTTGCTTACACAGCCTCGCATGGTTCCTTGGACATTCTGGCTGGGATACAGTAGATATTAGGATATAGGGGGCATTAATTCACATGCATTTACCAATGGCCTGCAAGGCAGGTTAGAATTCGGGTCCTCATGAGCTGCAGGCACCAGAACTCAAGGAGAGGAGTGATTGAAACCTCTATCTGCTTCCTGATTCCAGCATGTAGAGTGAGGGGGTCTGGGGCATCTAGTAGAAGAACATCAGGCATAGAGTCTGTGTGTCTGTGTGTGTGTGTATGTGTGTGTGTGTGGGGGGGGAGAGAGAGAGAGAGAAGGAGAGGGAGAGAGAGAGAGCAGCGGGTAAGTGCAGAACTCTGGAGGCGAGAGGGCAGTGATAGGGTGGGAGTGGGCAAGAAGGGGAGAGTGTGACAAAGTGCCTTGTAAGTACGGCCTGCCAGAGAGATGTATTTTATTCCGATTGTGATTGAAACTACCAGACTAACTGCACGCAATTCTTACAGGGTTTAGCACATTCAGTGCAGACATGTATTAATGGTTGTATTGAATGCTCGGAGCACTGCAACAATTACTTACAGGAGCAGTGTTATTTTAATTGGAAAAACCCAGCAGCAGTGTGTACTTGGAGTAGCAGCACTGGCCTTATGTAACAAACTCATGAGGAGGGTGGGGGTGTGTGCGTGCGTGCGTGGCTAATTGCAATATCAATGCAGGTCTGACTGAACAAACCCATCAGGAGTGTGTACTTAGAGAGGCAGGGCTGGCATTGTGGAACACACGCTTCAGGAGTGTGCCCTTACAATAGCAGTGCCAGTCTGATTAGGCAAAACCAGCATGTATAGACCAGCAGCAGCAGTATTGGCCTTATTGGACGAAGCTATCATGAGTGTGTATTTACAGTACTGGTAGTAATGGAATTATTGGGTAAAGCCATCATCAGTGTGTGCTTGTGGAATCAGTAATGTCCTAATTGGGCCTAACTGGACAACCCATACTAAATGTGCATTTATAGTAGCAGTCACTGGCCTGATTGGACAGATCCATCATGTGTGTCCTTGATGTAGCACTACTAGCCTTTTTTTAACAAATCCACCAGGATTTACAGTAGCAGTACTGACCGTATTGGACCAACCCATCATGATTGTGCACTTAAAGTAGCAGTTCTTGTCTGATTGTACAAAGCCATCATGAGTGTTTCATTACAGTAGCAGTACTGGGATAACTGGGCAAACCATTTATAATGTACTCTTAAAGTGGCAATACTGGCATATGTATATTGGGCACAGGGACATGGAAAAAGTATTGGAACATGCTCCTATGTTCTTTTCGTGACCTGGTTTTTATTTTATTTATTGATGTGTTTTACTGGTGTTTTCCCACAATTTCTTACAGAGCATGTACAACAAAATGCACCCGTTTACTTCTTTATTTAAATAATATTTGGCAGAAAACACCACTGAATGAACGGTGTGTGCTTTCTCAATACACTTGGGCACCTGTGCTCAAAAAGAGGAATGGTTATGCGCCTCCGAGACACCAACGACCACTGCCAATTCCCAGCATCAACCACATGATTGAAAACAGACTGGTTTGCGTTTGTACGCTATGTGTAATTCATGAGATCCTCTTAATTATACATTCATTCTCTTGACCAAGTCATGCCATTTTCTGTTGCTTGTAAGAAGGAAAGCGAGCTCCATCAGACATTCCTAGTTAACAATTACAGCACTGCGTTGTATTGTAAAACAAAATCCACAAGATGGCAGTGTCTGACCACCTGAGTGCAGCACTGCCGTCTAGTGTGTAGTGGGATTTGACCGTTGCAGAAATATTGAGACATGAGTTTCGTCAATTTCAATCTCCAAAACGAAAAGCGGACGTTTTTTCGCACAAAGTTGGTGTTACTGACTAAAAGCCTATCACCTCCCATTTGGTCTACTAAACGGTGGCGATAGGCAGTTCAAAAACGAATGAGTCCGTTAAAAAAAAAAATGATTCTTCAAAGAATCAAAAAATAAAACCTGAATTGATGTAGAAAAAAACGGCATATGACAACAATGAATTTGGGTCCTTTTTCCAATTTTTACTAATTCTAAAAAATACCGGTACACTTTTACCACCACTTTTTCCAATCTATAGGCTTTTCTTTCATTTGACATGTGGAGTTGGGGAACAGAGCAGATTTCGTGTCTGCCTGCTTTACCCACTGAAGAGAGGGTCCCTGGAATGCCCCTCTTAACCCCCATAAGCATGACAGCCTGAAGAGTCACAAATGCAAGATGCCAGTCACTGTTTGGCCAGCCCTGAGGAGGGCCAGTGACATCTACATATGCAAACAGATATTCTCTCAGACACCCCTTCAAACCAGCTGACGTCTTCCTGGATCCAGGTGCCTCAACTTTGGTTATGGATGCAGGTGCCTCACTGGACCTGATCAACTAATGACAAATATCCTGCTGTGCTGACATCATTAGAGACACCACAGCATAGTAACGTTAGCCATGAAGCAAACTCGCATCCCTGCACGAAGTTACACGGACACACACGTGCACACACAAAGAACATGCTCCCAGAGTTCTGTAGATACAGGACAGATACACATGCAAACTGTTGAAAGCCTTTATTATTTTCTCTCATTAGCCAAATGCAGCAACGCAGAAACGCAAGAAAAGCAAGGGATGTAGAGCAAGCTTGCAGCCGCTTGTTGCAACTAACCATATGCAACTACAGAATCATATCAGGAACCTGGAAGGACCAAGTACCATTAACCATAAGGAAACTAATATAAATCATAGCACAACCATAGTAGAATACATGAAGCCACAGGCCTCAGAATATGGGATGAAGGAAAACAGATTTTGCAGCACCCTGTCCGGCGCTGGTTCTAGCAGCCAAGGTCAGAGACGAGCAGAACATTCCTAAGCTCCAGAGACCAGGAGCCACCTGCAAAATAGCAGAATAAATCCTAACTAATTGCAGACCAGAAAGCTCAGTTTTGCGGTCATCACCCACGTGGTGCGGCCGAGCCAAACAATGGCCATTCATCTGCGGTGGGAAGAGGAGCAGTTCCCAGCGAAGCAGACACAAAGTTATACATGTGTTGTTCGCAACGTTGCAACCTGCAGGCTCTCTCTAAGGCAAAATGGTTATACCTTCTTATTTGTTTAGATATCCAGGCACTCTACACTAATATTCCACAGCGTGCTACTCTGGAAGTAGTGGAGGAAATTTTATTGAAACACAGTGATGACAATCCGGTCAGCAACACGCTTATATTGTAGTTTTCAGAGATGGCCCTCACAAATATTATTTTTCAATGTATTGCCCAATTCTTTATTCAAATATAAGGCACAGCCATGGGATCAGCAATGGCTCCTAACCTGGTCAATCTATACGTAGACACCTTTGAACAAATGGTGATATATTCAGATCTCAATCCCTTTAAAGACAAACTAACCAAGTGGCTACAATATATAGATAATATTTTCGTATTATGGACTGGAGATTCGATGGAGGCCAATGAGTTTGTCACCTGACACAATGGCCCGAATTGATATTTTAAATTTACGGTAGTAATGAGCAACAAGGAGGTGAAATACCTTGATATCACCATCTATGAGGATAGTGGTAATTTATCAGTGAAACTGTATACCAAGAACACCGACAAGAATGCCTTGCTGCACTATGGCAACCATCATGCGTGCCACGTGAGAAACAACTTGCCGTTTGGCCAGTTCCTGCGGTTGAAAAGAAACAGCAGTACAAGAGATTCATATAAGGCAGGTGCCAATATTTTGACAGACAAATTGAGCAATCGAGGCTATACACAAAAACTGGTCAGACAAACAGCTAAAAGAGCATTCAACAACAACAGAGAGGCTCTGTTGGAGCAGAATGTTAGGGCTGCGAGGACCAAGGAAGACACGCCTCTGGTGCTTGTGAGTACCTTCAGTAATCTGTCCTATAAAATCAAAGGGATAATCAAGAAGTATTGGAAGAAAGTAATGAATAAAGCTATGAAGCCACTGTTCATAGCTTTTAAGAAAAGCACTAATATCCGTAATGTGGTAATGAAGAATGACATTGGAAGAGATAATAAAAACACAGAATCCCAACAGCATGGCTTCCGCTGGAGTCATTTTTTTCTGGCACCCGGAAATAGGCAATTACCGGGGCATTACAGCCCCGGCGGACCCAGTAATTGCCCATTCCCGGATGCCGGAAACCATTACTCTCCATCCCCATTTGAGTCCCATTGGACTCAATGGGAATGGGAAGGACGGATGCTCCGGCACCATTAATAATGGTGCTGGTGCATCTGTCATGGTCTGCGAGCAGGTGCCGGTCCGCCCACCAGGTCAGATCTGGTGGGCTGACAGGCACCGACTCGAGAACTCATAGTATGGCGGTATGGTAGCTTACCGACACCATTGTTACCATACCGCAATACTTGTAATGAGGCCCATTGTATGTGAATCTGGGTCTCTCTAGAGACTGGGTACTCAAAGAACATACCAATTTTAATACAGAAAAAGTGGTATATACGACCACATGTCCAGGTGCACTCATTTACATTGGAAAAGTGAACCTCAAGTGTAAAACCAGAATGATTGAACACACGAGTTGTGTGAAGAACAAGAATGAATTGGCCCCACTGGTGAAACATTTCATAGAGAAGAGCCATAGCCCCACAGAGTTTGAGTGGGTAATTCTCAAGAGAGTCAAAGAAAATTCCAAATATCATGTAAATGAGAAACTGTTCAATTTAGTGCTAAAAACGTATATTCTTGACAAAGAGTCACATTAGGGGCTTAAATGAGAATATTGAATGGCACAATGTGACATATAGAGCAACTTTTGCTAGGCAATCATTCTGGTTATATGGTTCCCAGCCAACAGAGTCAATGTTGTTCAGAGCTACCACTGCAGGGTTATGATTAGCCTTGTTTAGGAGATGATTCAATATTCTAACTGTCTACACATGTCATGTAGTAACTACGAGAGGACATACACAAGGTTTGTGGGGTAGAATTAACATGTAGACTACTCGAATAAGTGGCTAATAACAACATGAAAGGATAGATGAAAGGTCCATTGGGTAGAAATGCAATGTAGGGTAGTCCTTCTGGTCCGTATTGAGTGTTCCAGCGCGGTCTGTTTTCACCTTTCACCAGCAGGAGGAGGAGCATTTTACTTTGAAAGGGCTGTGGGATAGCGTAGCGTTCAGAGTCTTGCAGAGTCCTTGTGGTCCGTATTGAGTGTTCCAGCGTGGTCTGTTTTCACCTTTCACCAGGAGGAGGAGGAGCATTTTACTTTGAAAGGGCTGTGGGATAGCGGAGCGTGCAGAGTCCTGCAGAGTCCTTGTGGTCCTTGCGGTTTGAGCGGAGGAGCGTGGCTGTATCCCTCCTCCAGCTCGTGGTCCTGCAGACTCGTGGTTGCATCCCCACTTGGGAGCCAAGAAGCGAGCAGAGAGAAGTAAGTTTATTGAATTCCGCTGTATCCCACTGAGTCAGACCGTTTGTTTCTCCGCCTCCCAGCTTTTGTGTCAACGGACTTGTGCACAACGAAACACAAAATAGACTGCACTAACATCACCTCAGCCCCAGCCAAACTTTAACAACATTGTAAGGTGCAGGGGGGGGGGGGGAGTTGGACTTTGGCAGCTCCTCAATCTGCCGGGTGTGCCCCACCCCCTGGCCTGCTATTAAACGGCTTCACAGCTTCATGGCTCTACGGCTTTGCTGTTACACCAGCGGGTGTTTCTACGGCTCTTTGGATTGTGAGAAAGCTGTTGGGAGCCTAGGCAGCTTGGGTGCTGTTATTACTACCCGCCGCTTCTGCTACTGCTACTGCTATTGTCAGTAAACACGGCAAGTTTTTTTTTCGGGCTGTTTGGCCACTGGATTTCTGTATTCCCGCCCACAGTTTGATAGCCTGAAATTTTTGCAGCGGACCTACCAGTTAAAGGGGCTGTGAGGGGCCACGAGGTTCATCTCCCCCGCGGAAATGTTTTCCGTTCTGGACACAGTACTTGTTTGATAATTGTTACAGACATTTACTGTTTGCTTTTTACTGTTAGGGGGGCTGTGAGGGTTCCCTCTACCCCACTCTGGGCAATTGCTTTTACCGAGCTTTAAGCAGGGATCTAGATCATAGCAGTGGCTGTTTTCTTCTTTAGTGCCTTTTAGTGCCTCCTATCGTTTTGTTGAGCTTTTTACTGTGTTATACCTCATATATTGCTCCCTGCACCCTTGTACTCTGCATCTTGCACCTTGCACTTTGATCTGTTGTAGTTGCTGACTCCTTTATTTTATTAGTACGCATTTTGAAATCTTGCATCTTTTTTGCATAGCTGCAACTTTCAACATTGGTGCTTATTTCCCATTTTTTTGTATGTGGAGTTTTATTAATTTAAGAATTTTAACGCTCTTACGTTTTTAGCAATGTCCTTTTAGCAGGATTTTATATTTTGGTATTTTGTAATGTGTGTGTTGTATTGTGCAGTATTTTAAATTGTGCAGCCTCTATTTTAATTTGGACCTGCTCTGTCTTTTTCTCTTTCTCCTGGTTCCCCACGGTGGTGGTAGCAACATTTTGCAGGTTGCTCTGTGGGTTAAGCCGGTGACAGGGAACAAGAATGGTGAAAAGAAAATTAAGAGAGGAGTGCCCCATGGCCACTAGTGCCAAACAATCCAAGCAAGTAAGAGCCCCCAAGGTGATTAGTAAAACTGCAGCCAAAACAGTAGCCAGGGCCCCTAAGCCTAGGCGACCCGTCAGACAACTTTCACTGGATTGCAGCCAGTATTCAAGTTACCGAAAAGACAATTTGGGAAGCTGCCTCTTCAATAGGGGCCACCAATTCAATAGAGGATGGGGAACTGGGCGAGGTGCTTTTAGCTCCCACTATCCCGTGCAATAAACGTATTCAGAAGATTGACATGGGGGAGGAGGGGCTTGCGGCTCTGCCATCCAGTCAGACTAGCGCACCACTAGGTAATGTAGGCGAAAATGTAACCACATTGACCATTCCAAGCGATAGGGGGAAGCCCTGGGTGATCAGGGACAACATCCACTATTGGGTGATGATTCAATAGCCTCATCAACAAAGGGCGATAACAAGATATGGTTGGAGGCCTTAATCAATAGTAAATTAAAACCGTTATTTCAACTCTTGGCCCCAAATAGGGGGCCTTTGATGGGCGGTCCCACACTGGATGCACAATGGCTAGACAAAATGGAGGCCATACATGCCCAGTTACAAACATTAAAAAAAGGGGTCATGAACACTCTGGCAATAATGGATAACTCAATTAGAGATTTCAAAATAAAAGTGGATGCCACTAACCAGGATTGTGTTGGGAGAGGGCTCAGTACAGCACAAACCACAATTGGGGTAATTAGCCAGGTGGGGCAGGGGGCAAGGGAGGGTGTACTTGCAGGTGGGTTTTCCCCGCTGCCTATAACTACTGGTGCACCGATTACATGCAGCAGACCGGGGATGTCAATGGACGGGATAAACCCTGTTCCTTGTCCCTTGCCCAAAGCAATGGCCGGGTTAGTTGGGCGAGTGTAGTACTGAGTCTCCCCCCGATGGCGGCCCCCTTAGTAGGTGTGATAATGGGAGTCCAGGTTTACCTGGGGAGCCTCAGAAACAACCTCATCTCTGATGAATAAGGCCACACATTGGATAAACTCAACTTGATGGGTCCAAGTACAGACCCTAAATCAGTGCCAATTGCCAGAAGGGTGGGATGGGTGGGTCCCACTAGGAAGTCTGTTGAGGGTGATTGCATTGTGGTTTCATTCTCCAACCCAATTCTAGCTAGACATATGGTGACCTCAAATGTTATCAGGGGTCTGAGGGCCAATGGCTCAAGACTAGATAGCAGACTGGTGAGTTTGGATTATTTTTACCCCTAAGGGAGGTTGGGGGCAGCTCCACTAGTGGGCCATAGGGAAAGTTATATACCAGGGATTCCAGTTGGGTTGGTGGTGATAGTGTGACATGTGTGTCCACTTGGGTAACTGTGAGGGGGAATGGCCGTGAACGACTAGGGCGGGCTGAGTTCACTTGGAGCCTTGCGGCTCAGAATGGATTTGAGCCATTATCGTCATTGGATGAGTAGGATTGACAGGTGATAGACCAATGCCGACCCTTAGGGGGGCCTTGGTGAGTCCATTAGGCAGGGAGACTGAAAAAACTGGGGAGGTCGCAAAGTTAAAATTGTCTCCTGTAACATCACAGGCTCAAGGGGTAAACTGCAGTTGGATGAGAACGTGGAATTTCTGAAGCACCACAAGATCATCCTACTGCAGGAAACATGGAACCTGGAGATGCCTCGTGTGGACGGTTATCCCTCTTATGGCATTCCCACCAAAAAGAACAGGAAAGGACAGAGTTATGGTGGTTTGTTTGTAATGGTCAAGAGCTCCCTACCGCCTAGGGTGGAGGTGATTGAGACCAAGCTGGAATTCTTACACTTTTAAGGTTGAAAACCACTGGCACTGATGGGTTCAATGTTCTAAACTTCTATAATACCCGTGAACTGAATAGCTCAGTCCTTTAAGATGAGTAGCAATTACACTGGAGATGGACGGGGATGCAGATTTTTATTCATACATCAATAATCGAAACGACTCAAGTAATTTGGCAAAAGGATAACTGTTTTAATATCAATTGTCTAAAACAGGAAGTACAACGAACATTAACGAACTCGCTCGATCCTCTTACTCAAAGCATCTCATAAAAAACTGAGCTTTTATACAGAAAACTCGTCATCGATGACGTTAACCTGCATGTTATTAACGTCATCCTATGTGGCAAACTACAAAAACCTTTGAGTATGGGTGATAGGCTCTCTGTGAACATCTAAGTATATAATCCATGCAAGTATAGGATAATGAGTGAATGTAATTGGCTACTTAACATCAGGTGGGGCAACTAAGCTCTTCCCTAAAATGACCACTATGAACGTCACTAAATGTACGATGTCCCACTGGTTACACAAACTATAGGACCCGTAATTATGCGGTCCTCTACAATTGGTTGGCTGCCTAACCTCTGTCAGTACTTTTCCACCTATGTCTAGCAGCATACAGGCTGGCCATCCATGTGCTGGTGAGCTCGTCTTAACCATAGCTTCCCACCAATTAACATAATCGTCCATAATCACCTCAGTGGTCTACTGTCAATTAGGCTTTGAAGATCGGCCTTGAGAGTGTTTTTAGCTCTGAGAAATCTAGGGAGTGAAGGCATGCTCTGCCCTCATGCATAGGTGTGACCATCTCGTTCGTCTAGAGTCATCCTTCCACGTGACTGGAGACCATGAAATCAAGCCTTTAGTGTCTTTTAAAATACTATTTTTTAATGAACCTCTGACTTCTTTTGTATTGTTCATGCCTTATGAACAGAAGCTCTGTTCTTTCACACGATTTGTATCCAATGTCAGTTTGCTCCAGTTTGATAAAACCTTGGCTTCTTTGGCTCATCCAACTTTACTTTCTGAGATTCGTTTTACAATTCAAGCTGTTTTTTTAACTGCGACACACTAGAAATGAGGCCTTCTGAAAGTCCAGCACTGCTATAATGCGTAGTAGAAACATCCATTCTTTACTTGATTATATATATATATATATATATATATATATATATATGTTGGCACTTGCAGCAATCTATTCACTATAAATCTAGCCTTATGATTACTTTGTCTGCTTTGCTTTTCTGCTGCGGCTGTACACGTGTAAAATAACTTAATATCTTCATCAGTTCTGTGGCATAAGTTTCTTCACCTTGATCCCAAGATGTCACTTATCCTTAGTACTCTCTCGATACTTTATAGAATATCTTCATTCTCTTGTCTCTACATCCTCTATGTACGTCAGCTCGACTCTGTGTGATGTCACCATTCGTCTTTGCCATTTATTTGCTCTGCTTCTTCAGGAATCTTATTCAAATGGCCATCATATTTCCTTGTATGCAGGTATGGTTTTCTAAATGGGAATCTTGCTTCTAAGATTCTCTTAGGTATTGGTATTCTCAAAGGTACTGCACAGTTTTCACTTTCTGGCTCCCAACATATAGGCAATATGGGTGAACAGTTGAGGTGGGGGTACTTTGCTCCTTCTCTACACTCCCCCATCTGGTTGATTCATTGACCACTCTCTCATCATCCTTCACATCCAGGCATCCTCTTCTGAAAAAGAGCTTCTTAGTGATCCATATCTGTGTGACTCCCTTCAGGCAACCTGCTGATTTCACATGCTCGTCTTTGTTCCATGTCATGAGTCTCTATTGTCCACTTGGACTACAATATATCCATCTTCCCACATACTTTTTATGGTTCCTCGGGTACAGGAACTTCGTTCCCTCAGGTGCATGGATACTGTCCTTCACAAAGTCTCTTATTTCTTCATCAGTCAAATCTTTGGCCTTCCATTCTTGCTCAACATCGATCATGATCTTCATCCTTATTGCTTTCTTTGCTGTTTTCTTGCATTGCAAGATTATCAACTTGATCACACAGAATCCAAGCAATATCACCGCTATCAGGGCTCAAAGGAACTTGAAAATGTCTATCATCTGACCATGTAGTGTAGTCAGCATGTCTAGGGCCTCTGTCAAGGTTCCATTCTCGTCATCATGAGAAGGTATGAATGTACAACATGATTCTCTGATTTTTGCACAAACACCTCCATCCATTGCTGTGATCATATCCAAGACATTTCTGTTCTGGAGAGTCATTAGTCTTATCGCTCTCTGATTGCATTGAATGCTTTGATAGTCGTGTTAATTGTCTGTAGCAATTCCCATCTGGTAATCTGCAGCCATTTGGTATTTGCTCCAACCTGGATTCTTGGCATGAAGATTATTGTGAACACCGATGAGGTCTGGCTGAACTGGAATATCATCAAAAGCTTCTATGGATTTTTCTGAAAAATAGTTCTCTCTTCATTCTTTTCGTCAACCCCACAGATCTCCTCTTCCTCAGATGAGCATCTGTTTTTGGAAAACTGTCAAGGTTCAGATCACTTTTTGGAATCACCAATGCTGGAACATGGGCGTTTACTGTGGAGCTGACAACCCTGGAAAATATGGCTCGTGATCTCTGTACTTCCTATTACGCTTTCCTCTGTACTTATTGTCTACTATTCCTATCTTCTTTCTAGCTATCTCTCTATGGAGCTGACAACCCTGAAAAATATGGCAGAAGCGGAGATACTCCTAACATGGAGAAGCAAGTTCTGTGTTGATGGTCCAGTTTATTTTCAACATGGCCGCCGGAACCCATTTAACAGGATCAGAACCTTTATCTGGTGCGTTGTATCATTTGTTCTGCCCGATGCTGCTTGTCTACGTTCCTAATAGACTAGCGTTACTCTGTTTGATCCTTAATTAATTTGTATTTCTAGCCTCTCCTTTCCTGTTTTCCAGCACTCTTGGAGCGATCATCTTCTAAGGTATTTAATCTTCTAAGATATTTAATCTGTGGATTACTTTCACTTTTCTTTCGCGCACCATAGCATTTTGCTTTCCCTGTTGAAACGCTACTCTCCTGTGTCTATCGCACGTGATCTCTGTACTTTCTATTACGCTTTCCTCTGTACTTATTGTCTACTATTCCTATCTTCTTTCTAGCTATCTCTTGATCATTTTTCCTTCAGGCATTCGGCTCAACTCCTCTTTTCCTCGTCTCCTTAGTAGTTCTGTTATTTTCCTTCCTGCTTCCTCTCCTCTGCCGCTCACGGCACGGTCATAGTTCCCCTCTGCTTCTATACTATCATTCCTATCTCATCCCCTAAGAAACGGCCCTGCTCCGGATCCTCTCCTGTTAATCTATTGAGAGGAGTTGCAACCAACTATCTGGTATCCCGATCCATTCTAAAGAAGCTGCAAGGATTGTTTATCCCTTCTACTTGTAGGGTTTACAGACTATTTTGGACTTTACTTCTAAACCTTACCTGGATCATGCTCCTCGTTCTTCAGCTACATCATTTGAACTTTAATAACAAGAACACCACCTTATTACTACTACAGGGTTTTTTCCGCCTTTGGCTTTTTCCCTGTCTTAAGGAGCATGCTCCTCGGGAGTCCTTTGGTAAGGGGGTTTTCTTCCGGTCAAGGTGGCAACCGAGGGAGTGCGTCCCTACTTACATAAAAAAAAAAGAAAAGAAGACGAAGGAAGAAAAGAAAATCAGAAGGAAGAAGAACTCGGAGAAACACAAAGTTGTGTTCAAGGAGACAGGTGAGGAGGAGTTAAGGGAAGTGTTACCCAAACCTGACAGGAGCAAAGCCCTCCTCAGTCTGCAGGCAATCTTATATATGCTCTTGCTCCACACACCTAATAGTGATCCATGATCACTGCAGTCCCAATCTTCACTCCTGGCACATCAAAGATTATTTCACACTTCTGATTCTCTCCAACTTTTCTTGTGCCATTGTTTCTGAAGCACAGCTTTGTTTTCTCTAGAGGTACTATCTGCAAGGGTACTATCTTTGACTCAAGTCAATAATTTGGCAATGCTCTTCCATAACGGCTTGCATGCTATTTGTGCATTCCACACAGTTGATTTAGGATGATCAAACACCATCCATGCTCTGCAGATATCCACTCCTTCTTCCCACCTATCTGGTGATAACACTGATCCCCAAATCTGCATTTGACCTTGGTACTTCCAGTGTCGGATGCTTTCTTCAGTTTTCCCTTTTACTTCCCATCTGATTGCAGCTCCTTTTACTCCAGGATTCTCATATCTGATCCCATGATTCTTGGTGTGTTCTCTGTCTCTTGTCTTTGAATCTTGCACATAATCATCTTCATCTGGATCTGTCCATTCAGTTGCCCATTTCAGATAGGCATCTCGGCCCGTGAACTAGCCTCTCGTTCGGCAAAGTGCTATGTGGGAAAGACAATGTGCTGTCAGGATGTAAGGCAGGAGTGCACATACAAAGCATTCCTCCTTCAAATGACTTCTTCCCACTTCCTTCATATGTTGGTACCATATGTGATTTCCCAGGTGAGCTGTGCTGTCCAGGTAATCATTTAGCTTGAAATCATCCTCCTTGGTGATTCTCTTGGGTCTCATTCTTCTGTCATGACCTTCTATAATCATTTCATGAAGTATGTCAGCATAACTCTTTTTTACTGGATCAATCATAGGGACATTGATTAGTGGACTGGGTACATTCACATGTGCTACTTGAGTAGGAGAAAGTTCAAAAGGTTTCATTCTCTCGGCATACCTTTTAGGCATGAAAATGTCTCATAAAATCTCCATGTGTGACTTCCTCTTAGGGACTAACCCTGGGTCATTTATCACTGGACCAGGTGCGTTTGCATGCATTACCTATGTGGGCTCACCTTCTCTCAACCATTTCTTTTGCCTCTCTTGCAAAGCCTGTTTGTGGTGTCCAAAAAGAGTTTCTAAAACACTACTTGCATGTGAATGATTGTTAGTAACTCTTATCTCAGACTAAGGTAATTTTTCATCTTTCTTTGGAATAGGAAGGACTACATAGGGTCTTGGATGCCTAGTAGTTGCCACGATTATACCTTTCTTCTGCTTAGGAAGATGCAAAGGAGTCTTAGCTCCATGTACATCAATGTAGTACGATGTGCGTACCGTGAGTGAAAGCTTTATGATTATGAACAAAATGCAAGCATACATTATACAGAGATAGGACGTTTTGCAGCATCTACTTTGTGGACAACGTGGATGCCTCTCTGGGTCGGACATAATTATGTTACTACTAATACTTCACATTTTTATTGCCTAAGGAAGGAAAAAGTAATCCTTAATACTGCAACATCATGTACTGCTTCTTGAAACTGTTGACTTGACTCAGCAATTTGTCCTCGATCAGCTGTCTGCTTACTGGATAATAGGAACAAGATTCTCAATGATCTCTTTGCATCAGTATTTTATTCGATGAAATGCAAGTGTCTCCTCAGCAAGAAGAAAAACTATTTCAGCAAATGTACCTTAGACGTTTTCTCCAGAAAGTCTCTTTTTCGAATGTTCTCATCTACTTCAACCTTCTAGATAAGTTCAACGACATATACCAGTTCCCAGTCTATGCCTCTAATCTGCCTTAGACCAGACGACATGATGAATTTCTTTCGGCATGAAACAAAGGTTTTTGTTCTTTCACTTTTTCAAAACCTCAGATCCGTCCCTCGAAGGAAAGTTTCACTCTGACCTCAGAGCTCGCCCGGAGTAGGTATTCACCTGCACAATAATGTTTCTCAAAATCTCGTTTAATCCTGCATTAATTCTCGGGTCTCTTAGAAAGGTGCGGACATCTGTATGCCTATTAATAAGCTGAGGGCATTCTTCAATCAGGTAGTAAAATACTAGGCCAACCAGTCTGTGTGCGTTATCAGCTGATAGGGGCATTTGTGCTTTCCCCACTATACACTGGTAGCTGCAAAACTTCCTCGATGATTGCTGTGAGTAGTCTCCTAACAATGGGACCATTCTTAGGATCTTGCAAGAAAATGTAAACGCTAGTAGTTCTCCCAACGATAGCAGGATAAGTGCGCAGAATGAAAATAAAAACTTTGAATATGATTTTTGAAACATTGTCATTGGGAGACAACCTGGGCAAATACAAACAGGAACTCAGTGAGAAATGAATCAGGATACTGTACTCTTTTCCAATTGTCAAAAATAAACTCAGAATTGGGCATATTTTTATTTCTATCAAGGCTTAACTATGCCTCAGTCCAAAGTCAACAAAACCCCTGTGGCTTAAGAACAAAGATCTTCCATTAACCCTGAAATATGTGCACAGTGTTTTTCAAAACAAGCCACAGTCCACGGGTCAATTTATGTTTACTTGACAGCTTCTGCTTCCTTCTTCCTTGTTATAGACCTTGTCTGCATGTGCTGATGTTCTTCCCCGATGCTTGCTTCCGGAGGGAGTAGGGATGAGGGGCTCTCTCCAGCATAAACCTTGACGTCACCTAAGAAAGTCCAAGCACGTCTGCCTTGCATTTTGACTGCAAACGACGTGATGTCCTCCACAATAAAGGGACCGTTAAACCTGACCTTGTGCCACTTCCTCATAAAGTTGTGGATTAGGACCGCATCTCCGGGGAATAGTTGGGGAACACATAATTCTTGCACTCTGTTTGTTGAAGCATCCCCTTCTGTGTTCTGTGCTGCCCCAAACCCTGTTTGTCGTAGCTGATCTGAAATGACAGTGATACTTGAAGTCATACAAGTAAGATACTCACGTAGCTCCATTCCTAACAATTCTGCAGTTGTTTGAGCATCACTTCTAGCTCTGGATGGAGGTGTGAGGGGTGTCCTCATTCACTTCTGTGTCACAATCTCATGGGGGGTGAGATGGTGGTCTGAACGTGGTTGGTTCCTTAATGCATATAATGCCAGTGGTAGGCAATGCAACCACCCTTTCTTCAAGATAAGCCTCAATTTGACTATTCTTTCTTTAAGCAAACCGCTGAGCCATTCGCAATTCCCATTTCCTTGCGGATGATAAGCCAAAGAAAACTTGTGCTTTATACCAAGCAACAAGCTTATCGGTTCAAATATCTGATTCACAAAATGGGGACCATTGTCTGACCTCATTACTTCACATATTCCCCATCTAGGAAACACTTCCACACTAAGAATTTTGCATCTGGGATCCCCTTTCAGATGGTCAGTAGACCCACAAATTTTTTGACAAATGGGGGTCTCTGCTGACCTCCCTCTGGTTTGGCACTGGAGGTTTCACTAGCCTGATTCGGTTTCCAATGTGGCTTACCCTTCTTATGTTTGTGGCCCTCTTTTGGATTGGAGGTATTAGAATTCTCCTTGCCATCTTTAATTTGCTGCTTCCCATCATCCTTCTTCAGAAATGCCCCAGAATCCTTGTGAGTAGCCCTGTTGGCAACCCACAAGTCAGCAGCCTTTGCTAACTTCTTTGGATCAATTTCCTTAGAGTCAGCCAAGTGCTGTCTCAGCACAGGAGAGCAGGCATCAAAAATAGATTCTAACAAAAATAGATTTCTCATTCCTTCATAAGTGTTAACTCTGTCACCCTTTACCCAACCATCTAAGTTTTTCAAACACTCACACACCCAGGTAGCCCAAGGGGTACCATCATGATTTTGAGGGTCCTAAACCTCTTAAGGTACTGAGAAGGAGATTCCCCGAATCTAGATATCAGAGCTAGCTTCACATTTTCATACTCCAATCTTTCAAGTTCCCCCACCTCCATTACAGCATCAGTTGCAACCTGGGGAAGACTAGACAAAAGCCAAGGAATCAACTAATTCCCTGTGAAGCCCTGAATCCCATAGTTATATTCGAAAGCAGCCAACCAATCTAAAATATCAAGTCCCACCTCATACATACTCACAGCTTCTTTAGGCATGTGAGGCCTCGTAGGACTGGAAGACCTAGAAGACTCTGGGAGAAAACCATTTTCAAGAAACAATTTCTTCATTTCAAGTTCATGATTCAATTCCATTTCTCTGAGCCTGAGTTCTTGATGTTTGCTTTCAGTTTGCATTTGGAGCCTTTTAAATTCTAACTCAAGTCTCAACTTTTCAAGAGAGACAAATTCTGGATTCAGTAGTGAACCTGGTAGGGTCCCTGTGGCTATAGGTTGAGGGTTTAGAGCTGGTTGAGGTAAAGTGGGCCTCCCTTCCTGAGACTCCTCTGACTCTTCTAACTCATTAATTTCATTAGAGTTGGACTCCACCTCATCATCATCCTCATCAACACTATTCACATTTGCTGGAGGGGTAGGGGTTACAGATCTACCTCCCAGTCTTTAATGATTCAACAATTCCTCAATCAATTCATTTTTCTTGCCTTTAGCAGAGAGAGACCTGACTTAACACATATCTTTCAGTTGATCTACTGTTAGAATGATCAGGGCTTCCTGTTTGAAGTTATCCATGCTTGGCATTATAAGACAATTGCTTTTCTAGTGATGCTTAGCCTTGTGAAGGTTATTTGAACAAATGTAAAGGCAGTACTCTCAATATAATAACTATACTTTATCCTCACCACTATACACCAGTGTTAGGCAGAATTGCATGCAGTACCCTCTGGGACCACCATACACAATTAGGACTACAGGTGTAAGCAAGACCAACCTTTGGTATAAGTCTGTACCACACAGTTTGTTGGTTGCGAGCTGAGCAGCCAGGATTATCTCAAGAGTGAATGTGAGCAGTACAAGTAGTTACACATAGGACTTTCAATCACAGCTGTTCAAGTAGACACTTATACTCAAGGTTTCTTAGTAAAACCCTTATTAATTTATTACACAGTCATTTAGAAAACATTTCACTAGAAGAAGACAACTTAATATTATATACAATACACTTCAATACAAAACTCTAAGTTTTTGAGACAGTTTGAGCTCCCCTGAAATAGGAGCAAAATGGCAGTTCAGTTACTTAGCAGTGATCAAAAAGGACAAAAGGCAGTAGAATAGATTACATATACTTTTTAGGCAGTGCAAATAGTTTCAGTTCACCAGAAGAGTTCAATTCAAGTCAATAGTCCTGGCCAAAGTCGATGGACTAGTGTTCTGGATAGGAAAAAGCAGTTCTGGTATCAAATGGTAAAGTCTTTGCAAAAGTTCTCTAAAGTAGTTTAGGCCAAAAGGGATCATTTGTAGGGTCACAAGCTGATTAGGCCTGCAAATTGGGAAAGTTTCACGAATTTTCACCGCGAGAGTGGCGCTCTCTCAATCGGGTTGGCACAGTACCTTTATATGAAGAAACAAATGATGCTGAAGTCGTGGTTCCTGGCAGTTCCTGTAGATCTCGCTCTTCCTGAGCCTCAGTCGTGGAGACAAGAGGGAGGATGTTGGGCGACTCCTGCAGTGCACGGGATTGTTGAAGAAAGCAAACAAAATGGAGTCACTTCAATTCCAATAGCTGTAGATTCAAGAACACAAGCTGGTGTCCCTCTCCCTGGTTAATCCTAACCAGCCTTGAGAATGGTATCCAGGTGTCTTACAAGTTGATTGGTCCCATCAACTCAAAGGAAGAAGCCGTCCTTGAAGGAGCTTATCTGTTGAATGGAGTTTGGCATTTTGGACCTGCGCAGGGCTTCATCGGGCAAACCAACGGTCTAGGAGTTGCAGCAGCCGCCTTCTTCCAGCACGTCTTCGATTCTTTCGATCCAGTGGTCGACTCTGCCTTTCAGTCCACGAGACTTGCCTTTTAAACAGTTTTCTCCCTTTCATTCCAGACTAGCTGTCACTCACCCAGCAGTGTGGCTGTCCTTGCCGGACAGTCAGCCAGCCAATCACGCCAGAGTGCATTTGGGTCTCCTAGGAGACTAAGCACAGGGAGTTTCGGGCACCTCCCTCACTTCCTGCCCACCCCAGACACTCTGATGCCAAGGGTGGACTGCAGTCCTGAAGCCCTCCAAAGGCACACGAACAAAGGGACCAAACCTGGTTTGGTGCACAGAGACAAACATTAGAAGGACCTTTCCAAAATGACATGGTGAAAAAAGAAGACCGGGACCTGTTTAAAAAAAGGGGCTTAAGGGGCCATCTTGAAAAACATGGGTCCCGTGATTATTAGCTACCGGTGCTCACGGTTGGGAAAAATCATGGTAGTTCATTGTAAAACCACTGCCACCAGCCTTCTCAATAGGAAAGGGTAGCATTTGACTGCTACATGAGTGTTTAGACACAGGGGATACTATGTAACCCCTCCAGCACTCCATTGTAAGATGGTGAGCGCTGGGTCCATGAATTTTGAAAAGACTAGTAAAGTCAATTTCACTTTACATTGTCTGGGAAACAGTAGTTGATCCCAGAGAAGGTATTTAAACTTTGGGAAGTCTAAAAGACATCCCTGTGTCACTGCACTGAGGGTGCTATGTAACACACATGAAAAGATGATGCCTATGGAGTTATCTAAAATTCCATAATCAGAGCACACAAATGTAAAACACACTTCAAAATACATGAAAGAGTGTGAAAAAAGGCACACACTCTTTCCAGGAATAAAAAGTCCTCAAAATCCAGCACAGTTGCTGGGGGTCTCTAAGGTGAAGGGAATTAGCACATTTCTGAGAATTCTCTATAACAATTGGGACTCTTGATGGTGTTTGCCAGATTATCTAACAATATAATAAAAGTCCAGATGTATGTTTGTTCGATGCAGTAGCTTCGCTTGTTGTCACCGCTAGACGGAGCTGTTGCCTTAGGATATATAGAGAAAATGCTGATTTGCATAGCTTCACATGTTGTCACCAGTAGAGGGAGCTGTTGGCTTAGGATATATAGTGGTCCTACCGTGTCAATGAAAAACCTGCACTTCTGCCCATATACGGCCTGTACACTAGTAAATCTATGAATTGCATTAATAAAGATGTCCCATTGGCAGATAAACGGATAAATAAAATGCTAAAAAAACGGAAATAGTTAAGGGGCCAGGGTTTAACGAAAGACCAGAGTTCTGGTATCAGGTGTTTTGTGGCTTGTAGCTGCTTCTAGCAAGCCACCTGGCACAAATGCTGCTCCGCGAACACCGCTCTTCCAATGCCATACTACCCCATGTGTGCAGCATTGCAGCCATACCACCACCTCATGTAATGCCCTCTCCCTTTTATTTCACTTAGGGTGTTCCCCCAAACACTCCACATGGTGCTTCTTTCTGTACTCACCTTCTCTGCCCAATAGCCCCCAACTCACCATCCACCTGATCCCTTCCTTTTCACGTCGTCATTGATTTAATTTGTCTTCTGCAGCCCCTGCACATCACCCCAGTTGCGTCACTAGGGTTGGTGACACCTGGTGCGGTAACTCATGGTGTCACCCCCCTTGCAGGGTAGAGTGGAGGGGTGACACCATGAGTTACCGTATCGGGTCTCACCAATCTTATGCCTTCCCATAGTGACACCACTGTATAGGCTGCACCTTTGAGCAATACACATACATAAGGCTTCCTTATGCGTTTGTATTGCTCAAAGGTGCAGCCATATGTTTATAATGAACAAGGACTGAGATCAGCAACAAAAATCAGAACATTTCGCATCAAGCTTTTTTATTAATACTACATGGCCTGCCCCCAGTTTTGGGTGCCATTGTTTACGTTTCCTGGAAAGTGCTGTGTAGTGATTTAGTTTCCTTGTTGCTTTTGTAAGTATGAGTGGAATGTTGGATGAGTGACATAGAATGCTGCCCGTGAGAATGTTGTTGTATGGTTGAGAGTTCTGAGTGAGTCCGTTGGGGATATGTCACCTACCTGAGAGGATGCCGGTGCATGTTGTCTTAGGCTCTGATGAACTTGACATAATAAACCAATATAATGTACTAGAACTTCAATAAAGAAGCAACTAGAACATCAGAAGATGTCAGAGTCATCACTGGGAACCCAGTGCTTTACAATGGCGACGAGGAAGCTGGCTGTGCTGGGGGGACAGCGCACAGGCTGGCACATGCACCGCCCCCCAACCGAAGAAGATCCTCTCAGGTAGGGCGTGCTTTACATGCTGCTTTCAAATGAGGGAGGAAGTCTGTTTTGAAAGGACAATGGGGATGTGTTGAGAGACAAATTCTGCTCAGGTACTACTCCACTCCTGCCGGCCTTTAACAAGCTCAACAAACATTTATGTTTCAAAATGCTGCTATTAAACACACATACACCAAGAAAGAAAAACACTGCTTACTTGTGTGGTCTGCCCCCCTGTTTCCATCCTGGAAGCCTTTTACTCAATGGCGGAGTGAGTGAGTGAGTGAGTGAGTGAGTGAGTGAGTGAGTGAGTGAGTGAGTGAGTGAGTGAGTGAGTGAGTGAGTGAGTGAGTGGCGGGAAGCAGATGTGCTGGAAGGGTGGCAACTAAATCCACTTAGCGGTGTGGACTGCTGGGGGCGTCTCAGTGTAAATGTGCCAAATCTATGTGAGGGAACGAGACAAAGGGCTTCATTACACGGATGGCGGTAGGGATTTACCGGTACCGGTAAAATACCGGTACCGGTAAATCCCTACCGCCTTACTACGAGGTCCCTTTGCGGGTTGGGGGATTTAACACCTGCTTTTAGCAGGCGTTAAAATCCAACCCGCTAAGGGACCTCGGAGCTAATTACGGCATCGCAAAATTGCGGTGCCGAAATTAGCGCCTTCCCCATTCCCAGAGAGCCCTATGGGGCAGAAATGGGAATGGGGAAGGGCAATGGCGGAAAGGGGATTTACCGCCCCTCCAACGTTGGAATGGGGCGGTAAATCCTCTTTCCGTCAAGGCGGTGCCGGTATTTTACCGGCATGAGCCATGGCGCTAATAGCGCCATGGCTCACCGCCTACCGGGTAATGAGGCCCATACTCTTCAGACACAAGCAATGATCATCCCAGCACAGATTGCGCTGGCACTCCATTCTGCACCCCTTCCTTTCTCTCTTACAGAGAAGCACAGGTTACCAACCGGCCTCTTACCTGGTGTCCCAAGATGGACCCGATTCATGGAATAATCTGCGCAGAAAAAAGGGCAGTTGCGTGAGGAATCCGCGCCGGTTCACTACGTCACTGCGACCTGACAAATGCTTTGCGTGAGACTAGATGAGAAGGGATGGCCAGGCCTGTGCAGCCACCTAAAAAGGGGACGGAACATTTGGAATGAGGAAGAACAAGTGAAAATTTGGGCGTTACGAGGGACATACCACCGTCAAATAATCGCACCGCCCATACGCGTGCAAAACAAACGTATTCATGGAAATGATATGGGAAGGCCGGTGCACGAAAAAGCATATGCAAATCTAGAAACACCTACGCCACGTGATAGCAGGCGTAAACGTCAATGTGCACACTAACAAATGTATAAAAAGCACATGCGATCAACAAACGCACGGATACAGCCACGATGAATGCACCATTTGTTGCAGCAGTCATCCAGGGGCACCGCAGAAGGAGGAGGATGGCCAGGGCCCTGATCTTTCACCCAAGGACCAGCCTTTTTGTGATGCCTGATGACTAGGTCTATGGCAGGTATAGGTTTGCCCCCCATATCATCCTCGACCTAGTCACGGAGCGGGAAGATGACCTCACATGACCAACCATGTGAACACAAGTACTGAGCCCCTTGCAAACGGTGCTCAATATTCTGCATTTTTTGCCCACTGGCTCATTCCAGCAGACCACCGCCATAATAGGTGTCATCTCCCAGTCCATGCAGTCACGCCACTTACAACAGGTGTTGGCCATCATAACTGCTTATCCTTCTGTCCGCTGGCATATCTATATGCCCAGAACACTGGCAGAAAGGCAAGCAGGGGTCCAGAATTTGTATGGGGTGGCGCACTTCCCAAAAGTGCTAGGTGCCATTGTTTACACCCATGTTGCTCTATATCCACCTTGAGCAACAGAGCACATCTATCCCACCGGAAACATTAGCACTCCATCAATGTTCAGGTTGTGTGTGATGCCAAGGGTATCATTACTAAAGTGTATGCTAACTATTCTGACAGCGCACATGATAGTTACATCTTCAGGATGTCCCAGCTACACCGGGCCCTGGAATCTTGGAAGCATTGGCTCATTGGTGAGTATGAATGGCCATGCACATGCATGTGTGTTGCACACAGACCAATAGACACTGTCAACAAATGACAATGACAACCATTCTCAACTCTACAGGGACAGTGCCCACTCTCCGACCACACACATAATTGACTCCCATACGGAACCCCAACACACTTGCCGATGAGAGGTACAACACTGCCCATATTGCAATTTGGGGCATAGTGGAGCATACATTTGGAGTGCTCAAGTCACATTTCCGCTCCCTTGACCACTCTGGTGGTGTGTTGCTATATGCACCACCAGTAGTCTGCAGAATCACTGTGGCAGCATGTGACCTGCACAATGTTGCAACACGGCGTAGCAGCCCAGTGGACATGGTGTTGTGACCACATGCACACCCACAGGCACACTGCTTTTGTATGGCTGGGCAAATGGCACATAGAGACGCTGCACATACCCAGCTTCTGCAATCGTATTTCACATAAAATCCTTCCCGTGTGGAGTGCACACGATCCTGCCAAGTCCGAGGTGCCATTAAATGATGACAATGGGCCGATCCACTGTACCCACAAAACCAAAAAAACCCACAAAAAGTGCCCTTGGAAGTGCACATTGAAGAAGAAGGACACCACTACCACCATGCCAACCATTTCATGAACTCACCTCTTTGGCACCAAAAACATCCCATAACACTAAGTAACATACCTGTCAAATGTGTAAGCAGAGATAAATCCAGAAACATTATGTCTGGGCTGCAAGCCATACATGGTCCAAATATTAACATGGACACAAAATACAACAACACATATAACACATAACTGCACACAGGTCCTAGAATGTGCTTGATGTGCACAAATATGTCCCTATTGTGGGGTGTAGAAAAGCAGTACAGTATCAATCAACGGGTTATTTAATTAGGCAACATGACAACAGTAAACCCCATTCCAAATAAACTTTTTACAAGCGTGAATTTACAATTGTGACAAAGAGGGTGACACACATCTAGACATGCAGCAACTAAAGTAGCCATTCCATAACTATCAAGATAAATGTGCATCTTACCTGTCCCCTTGGGATGCAGTTGACAGTCAAATTTCATCCCATGAAATAGCCATCATTCCCTGGCTGAAGGATCTGCAGACAATGAACGAAATGAAAGAGAGTGCAGCTAACACATACATGCACCAAAATACTCAAGACCCATGGGTCCCCCTCAGTGACATTCAACACATGCAAACAACAACTCAAAAGACAACCATCAACATGTGTCCCACCACACATGCAGCAACACCTGCACACTGCATGCAAATCCAACAGACAAAACACACAGACTGACAAACAACAACACCCACAGTGCCTGTCCCCCTCAATGACATATCTCCATTCACAAGACGATGGCACATACGCAATGCACGCATCAGTCAACATGCTGCATGAAAATGGGAAGACATGACATATGCATATAAATGACACCACCAAAAAGCAGGGACACCCCAGGGAAGACTACCAATGACATGACAAGGCATACCAGCACCTGCATAGTATTGGGACAGTGCACTGAACACAGTCATGGCAGCCCATTTATTTATGTATCTATGCTTTGTTCACTTGTTAGGTGTTTGTACAATTAGCAAAACTGCTTCAAAGCTCTCACATGGCAACAGGGCAGGGACATGGGAAGGTAGACAATGAATTACAACAAAGATACATAATTGAATTAATAGTACAAACAAATAATGAGAATAACAGAGAGAGGAGACAAAACTACTATGCCTTGGGTGAGTGTTGAGAACGTGCAAGTGCAGAGGAGAGGGGGCATAATGGAAAAGGGGCTGAGATGCTCATGGGGAGGGGATTGGGATGAAGTGCTAAGAAAAGAAAAACGTAAGTGCAACCTCCCATGGGGAGGCTGAGCATGAGCCAGTGCAGTATATAGACAGTGGCTTGAAGGGGAGATGTGGGGGGTCAGGGCCCCAAGGATACATAAGGGCCCCGCACATCAGCCACGCTATTGTATGATTGCAGGGAAGAAAGGAGGAGAAGGAGGAGGAAAAGAGAAAGGTCTTGAGGCTATATCTGAACTTAAGGAGGTCCTGCTCTAGACACAGAGGGAGAGGGAGGCTATTCCACAGAAGGGAGCCCACAGAGGAAGGTGATCCACCACCAGCTCTCTGTTTAGCAAACCGTTTCACACGCAGGGAGTTGGTGCCAGAGGAAAACAGGAGTCTAGAAGGGGAGTATTTGGTCAGGAAGCGTTGACGATAGAGTGGTATCCGGCCCCAAATAGCCTTGTGGATGATACAGAGGGATTTGAATTTAATCTGTGCTGAGCCCCGGAGCCTATTCTGGCTAAACTGGAGGGGTCGCAGGGTGGATGAAGGATGATTAAGGAGGTTGCAGAAGTCTATCCTGGAGAGAACCAGAGCACGGGTAACATTGAGTCTCTGGGGGAAGGTGCGGAAGAGTAGATTCCCTTTGAGAAGGAATAACTGAAAGTGGGACTTCTAACCAATGTCCTGAATATGAATGATGAAGGAAAGGGAGGAGTCGAAGATGATTCCAAGACTCCTGGCTTCAGAGGAGGGTGTGGGGGGGTGCCCCTGGAGGAAGGCCAGAGTGAAGGGAAGAACTAGGGTGCAGGGGATTCAATAGAGAGAATCTCTGTTTTGCTGGCACTCAGGCAGTTATTATTAGCAGTGCAGCATGCCTGGATGGTGGAGAGGCATTCAGGGATGAAGGAAGGTGCAAGGGCATCAGTAGGAAGTTTGAAGAAGGGCTGTGTGTCATCAGCGTAGCACTGGAAGATGGGGAGAAGGAGGCAATGAGGCGTGCAGGCAGGGAAAAGGTATATGTTAAAGAGCCAGGGCAAAAGAATGGCAGCCTGGGGGACGCCACATGTGGAGGAGAAAGTAGGTGAGGAGAAAGGGCCCAGAATGTTTTTTGAGGAACAGTCAGTTAGGAACAAGGTAAGTCAGTCCAGTGGGCACTCCGAGATGCCAAGGGTATCATGGAGCTTTTTTATGAGGATTTAATGGTTCACTGTGACAAATGCAGAAGAGAGATCAAGGAGGATGAGGACAGCAGGGGAGTTGAAATTGAGGGATGCGAACAGTTCTTCACAGGTGTTCAGGAGAGCAGTTTCCATGCCTCTGGAAGCTCGAATCCAGACTGGTGGTCATGTAGACCACGAACAAGTTCGGTATGGGCGTTGAGTTGGAGGAGACCCAACTTCTCTAGCAGTTTCCCCGGAAGGAGGAGGGTGAGTGGTAGGGGCGGATGGGGGAGGGTTGGGTTGGAAGGGTATGTGACAAGGCTGTTCAGTATGTCCTGGGTTTTGGAGAATAAGTGAGAGGCAAGTGCATTACAAAGGGCCTGGGAAGGAGCAAAGGCAGCATATACTGTGGATGGGTTGGCAAGTTCCATGCAGATTTTGAAGAGTTCAGCTGTGATGCAAAGCACAAGAATGCAAGTACACAAATACTCACCTCTCGCACTCCTGGCAGAATCTTGCTTGATGCAGCGATTCAGAGGCCAATGTCAGCCTGCAAGATGGCCACTGAGGCAACTGCCATGGAAGACAGAAGCAGACAAGACAAAGCAACGTGATACTGCAAGCAAGGATAAATGCATGCTAAATGTAGGATGCAAACTAAAAGTGCAAGGTGTATACAGACTTCATTGTGACAGCATAGAATTGGTCCAATTTTGCATTCAATTGAATGCAGCAGTACCGTGCACCCAGCTGCGGTCCACTTGAAGCTGCAAACACCATGGTACAGCATGCATGGGACATGCATGTGAAAACCCCACACCGCAAAACGTAATGTGCTGGTACACAACACAGCATCCCAAAAATGTGCATCATTGGCCCCATGGTTGTGGCTTTTAACTGGGGCTGCACACCATAATTGGGGAACCCTAAGCAAGAGAGGCCAAATGGGCTGTCAAACCATTACCCCACAAACATTGCAAGGGATGTGAAGGGTCACTCAGTACACATGGTCAAAGGTCAAGGAGACGCACACCAGCACAACCATCAACACCTGTCACGGGCCACAAACAGCCAGCCCTGCCACCCACTCCCAAACACCCATGAAAGGCCCACACATTTATTACTCCCACAATTTTGAATATGAAACCAGTGGCCCCACCAATCCATAGAAACAGCACCATGCCCAGACCTATCACCAGAACCACACCCTGTGAAACATGCATCCATGAAGTAGTACTGGTACCCCACAAAACGAGTCAATCCCAAGTGATCAGACACAGTGCAAGACTCCCAGTCAAACACCACACAAGTGTCTGCAAATGCCATTCACTTACCTGCACAGGGTACCCACCTGCCTTGCATACAATGCAACCCATCGGGAGACACGTCCCCTAAATGCAAAAACATGCATAGTAACAACAAAAAGAACATGCACATCCATGACAACACAAGAATTGACCATGAAAATATGAGGAGCGCACCCACTGCAGAAGCACCACAGGGTGCAAGAGGGTGACAGGACATAGATTGTAATCTGCCCATGAGTGCAGCATACCACAAGAGAGAGAGGGAGAGAGAGTGACACTGAGAGGGAAGGCCAAGTTAAAATCGCATCAAGGAGTACACTGCCTGGATTGGAGATGGCCAATGACATGCATTACACCACAGTAGGTGTGGCCCTAGATGAATTGACCGAAGGAGGTAACACAGTGACATGAGTGCCACTAAAATAACAATACCAGCATTATAGCATGCAAAGCACATATAAGTTAAGTTACACATGCAGCAAACATGATGCCCAATTGGTGACCAATGAAGCATGCTCAACATGCAAGACAGTGCTCATGCTAACCCGATGACTGCACCGCATGGTGTGAATCCTGCATCACCTTCACCAGGAACTGTGTCTCAAAATGAGTGACATGAGGGACAGTGCCTTGTGGAGGGCATAGGGAGCATGGACATCAAAGGGGGCAGGGTGTATCCCCTGGGACAGCAGTCACTGCCAGATCACAGATTACTGAAACAACATGGGAGAAGACATTACAAGAGGCATAGTGAAATACAATTCACACAGCACACATGTGCAAGGAAACACTGAACCCATAGTTACCTGCACATGCCATCCTGTGCACCACCATGCAAACATGTATGTTGACATTACTATGCATGCCTACCACTGCAAACGATATGGCCCTGAGAGATTAAAAGCACAACTCAAGGAAAAAATAATTAAATTAATAAAAATAAAACCTGGAAAGGGCAACTCAAAAATAAAATGGCAACATCCGGGCATGGTGTCAACTAAAGCAGCCACAAATTAACCAAACAATCAAAAATGTCCATCATGGACCGGCAGGTGGGGGGGTCCACCCAGGAGGGGGGAGGGGCAGGTTGCATGTCAACGTCCACCCATGGGTGGACGCCCAAAAAATATAATAAAAAAGAAATCCTCTCCATGGGCTCACGGACTGCATGGCTACAGTGGACCGGGAGGCATGTCTCTTCTGGCACCACCATCCTGCATTGAAGCAGAAGGTGGAAGTGGTGCTGGAGGCTCACCATGCAGCGCCCTGGCCTGGTCCTCAGTGGCAGCGGCCATGCGTGACACTGTAGAATGCACCAGCAGACTGAGGGCTTGGAGGTCACTATGCACAACCTCATGGGTTACACAGAGTTCCTCCGCGATTGTCTGCCTCAATGATAACATCTCCTGGAGGAGCAGTTGTCTGCTGGCTGCCTCCTCTTCACGGGATGCAGATCTGTGGTCCAACAACTCACTCCTCAGGGCGTCCCGGTGTGCCCAACCCTCTGCAATCAGGGATGCCTGTAGACACTGCAGCATGTGGACCGCATGACCTGCAGCTGTTGCTCCACCTGTGTTGCTGGGGCGATCATGGAACTGGCCATCCTATCCATGCCCTCAGCCAAACTCTCATAGGCAGCACCCTGTCGGTGTACAGAATGCAACATCTGCTGCTCTCACCCTGTCTGCCCACCCTGCACACGTCCCCCACGTGTGTGGGTCCATGCATGGCCCTTGCTGTGATGCCACTGTGTCTGGCTTCAGGACTGCAACCCTCCCTTAGACATCTGCGCTAGGACCAGAAACCAATACATGGGAGTGTGACCTTGCAGCCATAACCACCACAGATGTGTGTGACACCGGTGACTGGCCTTGTGAAGGCACCTGACCCCCTGCAGACTCTCAGGCCCCAACTGCCCCACCCATTGGTGCACTCACCTCTGCCAGCATTGAGGATTGCACATTCGGTTCAGCATCAGAGTTACTGGAGTACAAAGAGTCAGAATTGTCTGCAGCATGGCTCAGGATGGTCTTTAGCACCAGTGAATTCTCACAGCCTGCCAAGCCACGTCCTCCCCTGGTGGTCTGAAGAACCACAGACTCTTCTTCCTCCTCTTCCTCCTCCTCTTCATCTGGTGCCTCCTCACCTGCACGTGGACAGAAAAAGACATGTGGAGTCATGTGCAACGTGTCTACAGTAACCATGTGTATCACATTGCTGTAATGAACCAAAATGCAGGGCATGTCACCATAAGAAATACAGCATCCACACACTATGTACAACAAGCTATCTGATCATGGCATATGCAGACTGGCAACAACATTCCCTGCTCAGGGCCATGCTGCCAGTGGACACATTGCCAACAAACAGGGTCGTTAAGAAGCACATTATGGCCCATGGCACAGCTAACTCTTGACTAATACCAGTGAAATGGGTATGGCCATGTGGCTCTGTGACATGCAATTACATCAAATGGCAACAGGCAGACACACATATCCACATCCAAGTTTGCATCCATCACATGCCACACCAGGGTTGACCTGGAACAGGGACTGTACACAGTGGGAACATGCTCTAAGTGTGAGAAAAAGGAAACAGTCCCAGTTGATGTATGGCTGTAAGAGTACCACCTAGCCAAGGTCTGTGAAGTGGAGTGAGTAAGTCAATGGAGTTGTAGATAGGAACAAGGTACAGTGACCCACAAGATGGAGAGGGGCATGGAGCCATGTAGTGTGGGCTGAGTGTGGGTGGGCAACAGGGATCAGGCCTCACAACATTTTGCCTCAGGAGTCATTGCCACTGGGGCAGCAGGGATGTGCAAAGTCTAGACATATGCACACTCACTCAGGGCATGCCGTAAGGCGTGCTGTTTGTCATCTTGTATGTTTTATGTAGCATGGAAGCACCTACATACATGTGAGAAAGGAGAATCTATACCCTGCAGGGCATTAAGTGTAACTCATATTTCAGACACAAGCATATGTCTAGGGCAGAGTCGCTGACATCAAGGATGCAGCTAACAAAAGTGCACATTGTGGTATCATGTTGCAGATGTTGGGGGTGTGCTAATGGTGGATGAGTACTATCACATGGCCATGTTCAACTGATGTACAACACATGGATTATATCCACTTGTGTGTACACAGAACAGGAGTTAGTACACCATGACCTGGGGCAGTCATTCAAATGCAGCCAGATGTGCACCACAATTATACATCTTGGTGATGCTTCACTACACGTACTCAGGATGCACAATCTTGGTCACTCACCGGATGTGTCCTCATAATTTTTCAGGCCTCTCATGCCTTGCACCTGCTCCAGTAGAATGAATTGGCTCATAGCCTCTTTATGCTCGGCCAGCTCCTCCTCCTCTGGTGACCCCACTCTAGTTTCCAGAGCAAAGGCTAGGTTGGCACCCACCTTGGATTTGGGTGACGGGTGAGATCATTCCAGCGCTTCACTACCTGTGCAGCAGTGCACTTCTCAAACCCTAAGGCGTTGGCCTCATCTGTGACATGCTGCCAATGCCACCATATGATGAGCAGGTGTATTTATGATCCCCGGTTGGTGGCATATGTCATGATGGTGAATGGCCACGTAGTCCATGAGGATCATGAGTTCTTCGTCATGGAAGTTTTTCTTCCTCAACGTTCCAGTGTCCTGTGCCATGTCATGGGGTTGAGCCTGTTCCTGCTGTGCAGGCTTTGCCTTCTTGCCACAAGGTTTGGTTGCCACCCCTGTGTGGCTGGGATCACTCTGGGGTCCAGATGCTGGACCACAATTGACCTGGGGCATGGCATTAGCCCCTGGGGCTGGTGCAGCCGCTTCCACAGCACGTCCCTTACCCTTTGGGTTGGGGCAGCTGCTTCCGCGGCACGTTCATTAGCCTTTTGGGCTGGGGCAGCTGCTTTCACAGGACATCCCTGAACCCTTCGGTCTGGGACAGCTGCCCCCTTTCGCTCTTGGTGCCTTTCCACTCATGTTCCAGGTATAAGGGAAAAATGGAAGGCACACCAAGCAATTGTCCTCGGCAATTTAAGTTATGGGGCAGTCTACATGATGGAAGATGTAGTTCTGTGGTCCAGCAAGACTCAAATGTACGACTGCTGTGAAAAATAGAGTGTGCGTAATGCACAGTCACCCCAAATAATAGATGTATACGTGAGATCAGGATAGCTTCCGGAAAAAGAAAAAAGCGCTACATGATACACAGTGGCACCCAGCAACACGAAAATGTATACGCGAACCCCAGAAAGCTACCCAAAAGGTAAGAATAGAGGTACGCAATACACGGGCAGCCAGAGTTGAGAAAAATGCATATGCGACTCACTATTATCCTCACAAAAATCAAAAATCGATGCGCGTATGCGCGGAGGCAAATCCCCCACCAAATAAAACATTTGTACGGTCCCTGAAGTGAACGGATTGCGTGGCACCCCAAAATAGGCAGTACTCCACTCGTCCATCTCCTCCCCTTTGCACGCACATTCAGAGTTGCTTCTACAAGTACTAATGTACCCCCAAATATGGTGTGCTGAACACCTGCGTGCAGCACGTGTCACATAAGTCCATACTTTCTACATTTTTTACACGCACAGTCACTCTGTTCACGTCTGCCAGCATTGATATACATGGAAGACCCATGCTCCTGCTTTGTGCCATTTAACCTTCCTCCACCTGCCCTGTGCTGCCTCCAACTTTTCCATCTGCTGATCCCTGTCCAGTGTACGTGCCTGCTGTCCATCTGAGCTGTGTTTGGAGTGCCTGCTGTCCAGCCATTGCCTATGCTCCTGTCTTTGGCCATGTGACCACCTCAGCTTCTACATTGGACTCCCACCATGCCATTCCATCTCCACTGCTCCACAGGCCAGCTCCAGGACCACCTTCCCAACTCGCACCTGCCACAGGCATTGCCCTGTCTGCACCATCATCATCAGACCCCAGCAGCAACCCCTTGACAGCGAGCGAGGCAGAGGGCTGTCAACTTCAACGCCAGTGAAATTAACATCCTGATGGCAAAGGTCCTGGAGCATTATGATGCCCTCTTCGGCTCTGTGAGCAGATCTGGGACGGGATAATGGATACCATCAATGCGGAGGGGGTGGCAGTCTGCTCCTTCAAGACTGTGTACAAGCACTGGGAGAACCTTAAATCCAGGACCCATGGCAAGGCACTGCGATTCATCCAGGCCAGTGTTACAACGGAGGAGCACCATGCACGCAGATACCGGATTTCGGGGAACAACATGCAGGCCCCGGAGAAGTTTTACCTGGCACCGCACACCCGGCTCTGTGAACGTATGGAGTCGACTGGTGAGTAGCCATGTGGTGTACGGTGCATGTGTGTTGCGCATTTGCCAACATGTTGGCAGTGACCTCTGTAGGCTTGCAGCAAGTATGCTTCTGAAACAGATGTCTGCATGCATGCCCCCGACATCGCTCTCATGTGTGCATTGAGACATGTCTTGAATTCAAATATGCTCTTACTTGCATAGTGTGTTGTAGTGCTGTCTTGCAAGCCGTGCACATGCAATGGTACTTGTGTCTACAATGTTCCAGGGTGGCAAGCGTGCGAGTTCAGGTAGTGTTGCCACCGTCATGTGCATGCATGATGCTCATGTGTATGTGCAATTGATGCAAGTGTGTATGGCATACAACATCGATTGGTTGTGACAGTGGCATGTAGTTTGATGTGATTGTGCGGAGTGAAGGCCAGGCAGGTGTCTGCATGGACATGGATTACATGTCCTTGTGTGTGTGGGTGCGGAGGTTTATGGTGTTCCCTTGACAAGTCATGTTCCTTTGAATGTTGATGATACCACGTTGGCTTTGGTGCAGTACACTGATGTTGCTATTCTGTGTCTCCTTTTCCACAGTTGCATCTGATGAAGAGGGCGGAAACAGTGCTGTGGATCAGGGATGCAGGGATGCCTCCCTCAGGCAGAGGCGCAGGCCACAGCCACACACCATGACAGCTCATCTTTGGGGAGCGATGTGGCTGTGGCAGCACTGGTGACATCGGGCATGGCTGCTGGGGTAAGTCAAAGAAGGTGAAGGTGGGAGTGGACTCCTCAGCAGCGGTGGGCTAGGTGATGCCACACAGGGACCATCCATGGCAGAAGATGCTCCGGAGTCATCCAGATTGGCAGAGGGGGAGTTGGAGGAGGTGGCCGTTGAAGCACAGCCCATGAGGTCAGGTAGGGGTGTTGACGTGGGCATGCGTACTGCAGTCCTGGGCCAGGGGAATGAGCCTGTGCAGCCACAGTGGAGGTTCCTGTGCAAAATCTGGTCCCTGGGCCATCGATTGCAGCAGTGTGCGTCTGCTGGGATATCTCCAGCCAGACCCATCCCCCATTGTTGGCTGGTGTGTCCACACAGACCGACACCACATTACTATGTGACGTGTACATCCGGGATTATGTGCTACCCCTGCTGGCCGGATTGACGAGGCAGACAGGTGTCATTCATTATGATCTGCAGGCTACTCGTAGTATACTTGCACATCATTACAGTGAGCTATACCGCCTCGTGTCATAGATCGCAACATGCCTTTTCTGTGTTGCACTCCGTGGGATGTTCCCTGATGTGACCACCTCTTCAACTTCCTCTTCACTGCACCAGTCATCTTCCAGGGTGCCTTCCGGCCAAGGTACCAGCAGGGCCCCCTGTACACGAGTCCCACCACCAATGCCCCATCTGGTGGAGATCACATCCCTTCCCAAATTGGGAGTGCAAGGCACAGCAGCTGAGGTGGCCACTGTGCCTACCCGGGCACCGACAGGGGCATGTGCAATGGAGGGACAGCAGGGACCCATGAGCAGTGCAGGTGCTGTACGCCCACGGTTATCATCATTAGCTTGGTGTTCGTACCTATGTAGCAGGCGCCGGGCACTGGAGCAGCAGCAGGAAATAAGGAGGAGGCAGTTTTTCGCAATGAAGACCACCCAAAGGAGGGAGGTGGCAAGAGTGAGGCAGGGGGCACGCCTCCGGCATAGATTGTCTTCCGTGTTCAGATGTTATGACAGGCGGATCATGGCAGAGAGGCAGCAGGAACAGGAATCAGGAGTGGTGATGGCCAGGGCTGGGATTGCACTGCCTCGTGCAAGGAGGCGGGCTGCCATCCTGGAGGCAACTTGTAGGGAGGTGGAGGTGATAGAGACATGGATGCTGGAGGAACTGAAAGCCCTCTAGGCAAGAACGGAGGCCTGCCTGAGGGGGGGAGATGTGGCGTGGGACCCAGCCCTGGGGGAAAGGCTGATTAAGATCTGCAAGGAGGACTAGCCTGCTGCCTATGTAAATAGTTATCTAGATGTGGGTTTCCTTTTTTATATATTATTTTCCCCGGACTTGCCAGACTTTCCTTCCCAGATTGTTTGTGTATATGGTTAGTTAGGTGTTGGATTTATATTTCTTTTCTTTTTTCCCCCTGGACTGCTTTCAACTTCCTTCCCCATTATTATGGTAAATATTTCTATGCTATACATATTTGATTTGGTTACATTCCACGCTTCATGCAGTTCATTTGTGTGTGTGCAACTTTGATACTTCACTTTTCAGCCAGTGCATCTCACCATAGCAAGCCATGTGTCTTGTGGCGTGCATGCAGGCATGTGTGTTGTTGCTTTGATGGTTGCGGCTGGAAGGATGCACATGTGCCTGACATGTGGGGGTGGGTCCATCAGACAGCTGTGTCTGCACTTTATGTTTTCATTTGCTTTTAGTTGTGCAGCATCACTGTGTGTTTGCCATCAGTGTGGTTGGGGTGGAGGTAGGTGGGCTCACTGTGGAGGTGTTCTATGGTCCCGTTAATGGCACTTTTGTCATTGCTGTGTTAAACCCATGTCATGCATACACGCCCACCAGCATATGCAGTCACACACTGCCTTCTCTCATGTGGTGTTCCACCTCGGACACTGGAATGCAGTAGTGAACCATGTTTGCTCTTTTGGAGTGGCATCACGATTCTCCGGTCTCTGTGACTCATACACTCTCTGATTGCCCTCCCATCGCCCATGCATGACCTTGTCATGTTATTTTTCCCTGCTCGGTAATTTGACGCACCTTCCACCCAAGTCACCGATGCTCCGGTGGCGACGCACATAGGCATTGTTTGTGTATTTTTCATTTTTATTAGTATGTTTACTTCTGTCATGGGCACACATTCAGTTAGTGTGCTTTCATGCCTTGGCAATGTGCCATGGCCATCATGCACATGCCACTTGCCATTGCATTCACTTGTCACGTGTATGGGGTGGGCTGGTTGAAGTCTTGAGGGGTGTTTCAGCAGATGCTCCAGTCCTGTATGGATCTCCTGTGCTTCCAGTTGAACATGTTTGCGGCTGACATATTGGTGTTACACTTCGTGTAGCTGGCAGACCACGGAGGTTCAGGTAAGCTGCAGACATGCATTGCACTGGTATTGTGGAAGACTGTCAGGGGGCTGCCTGGAGGGGGTTGTCCAATCTGGAGGGGGCTTCCTGCGGGGTGTCCAGCCTGGAGTGGGATGCCTGGGTGGTGTTCAGTCTGGAGGGAGTGTCTAGTCTGGAGGGGACTGCTGGGGGTGTGCAGTCTGGAGGGTGCTGCCTGGGGGGATAGTCCAGTCTGTAGTGGGATGCCTGGGGGGGTGTCCAGTCTGGAGGGGGTGCCCAGTCTTGAGTGGGATGCCTGGGGGTGTCCAGTCTGGAGTGGGAAGCCCTGGGGAGTGTCCAGTCTTGAGGGGGTGCTCAGTCTTGACTGGGAGGCCTGGGGGTTGTGGGGGGTGTCCAGTCTGGAGTGGGATGCCTGGGGGTGTCCAATCTGTAAGGGGTGTCCGGACTTGAGTAGGATGCCTGGGGGGGGTGTCCATTCTGGAGTGGGATGCCTGGGGGGTGTCCAGTCTGGACGCGGTGTCCAGTCTGGAGGGGGCTGCCTGGCCTAGCGAGGGAGGGCCCGCATTTTCCCTGGCGTACAGCCTGGGCTTGTGCGGGAGGGCACGCATTTTCTCTGGGGTGTGGCATGGGCTTGAAGTTGGGGCATGCGATTTTGCTGGGGTGCGGCCCGGCCTTCTGAGTGAGGGAATGCGTTTTCTCTGGGGTGCGGCCTGGGCTTACGAAGGAGCGCATGCGTTTTTTCTGTGGTGCGGCCTGGGTTTGCGAGTTGAGGCGTGCAATTTCGCTGGGGTGCAGCCTGCGCTTGCAAGGTGAAGTGCACCTTCTCACAGAGCTACTGGATGGTGGGCTAGGGGTGGCGCGGAGGCTTGCGCTGTGTTAGTACTTTTGCTTGCTTTTTGCTGTGCTTGGGGGCCTGTTGTGGGCGTTCCTCGTGCAGCTTGTTATCACTTGCACGACGGGTAGTAATGCCTCTTTAAATCCATGAAAACGTATTTCTTTGCTGTCAAGGCTCACACAGGGTCCTTCTCTGCGTGCAGACCTTGCACCATTTCTGCACTGCATTCCAAGAATCGGGCCCAATACCTCCGGGATTAGAGAGGGGTGCATGCAGCCGTTAACAGCGCTCATTAGGGACAGCGCAAACTTGCGCGCAATCTTTCCCAGCGCCACTCAGCAGGGAGCATCCTTTCTATGGTCAGTTGACCACAGAAACCTTGATGAATGGAGGTATTTTAGTCCGAAGATAATTTTTTTGCAATTCAGATGAAGTGACATTGGCCACTCGTGTGTTTATCGTGAAGCCATTCTGTGTTAGTCAGCAGCATTTTAATTTCATTTTGTGAGCCAATAGTGAACATGAATTACTGATGAGAGAAATGCAAATTATACTGACTTGCATTGTTCGTGTCAGTAGTATATTTTGTAGGGTATGTTTCTTTTTTATCATAGTCTTTTTTCAGTGCTAATGGAACATATGAATTTTCATGTTATGATGTTTGAATTGTAGATTTTTCAGGGGTGTATTTTTTTATATTTTAATATTTTATTCATGAGTGATTATTTTGTTAAGAGATGTTTTGCTATTTGTCTGCACTTTGTATTTTGATTATTTGTTAACAAGTTCAAATAAAGTTAAATTGATTGGTTGAATGATTGATTATTTGGATTTCGACCCCAAACTGCAGTATATGTAAGAATAATATTTGAGGATAAAGGAAAGCATGTTTATCCTCATCATGTTGCAGAATTCTTCAGGCTTATCATGGAGCTACAAAAGGCAAAGCAGTGATTACAAACAATGATGAAAGATATGTACTTTACTTTAGTGGACAACTCCTTGCAGTTTTTCTGTAATCGCGTTTCTTGCGCGCTGAAAAGTTTGCCACGAATTCGCATTTGGCTCAATTTCATCACATGTAAAATAGCTATTCTTTGCATCCGACCTCAGAACTCCGTTCTCAATCTGCTAGTTAGTCAATCACCATTGCTAGTGTTTACCTGGAACTATCCAAAGCGGCTCCCACTAGTTTTGAATCCAATTTAGAGAATTAAAGTCATTTTCAGTGATTTTTCCCATTCATTGCAAGTCACATTCAAAAGCATTTGACCTGTTTTGAAATCATTCCTGTTTCTCTCTGCTTGCTGGGGGAAATTGGGATTTAAACTGTATTGGTTGAGATTGTTTATTCCTGAAGCCTGTGTTCTCCCCTTCCATCTCTTTATACTGCATAATGGGGGAAATTGAGTAGTATCAGGGGGAAAGAGTAACATTGCATTTGATTGAACCCATATCAAGTATTATTCTGTGCTGCATTGTTTTCCTATCCATATCAAGTATCATTCTATGCTGCATTATTTTCTTATCCATACTCCTACTGATTAAAGAGATTGTTGATTGTTTGTGACATCACCCATGGTGATCACTATATAAATATTAATAGTGTGATATATATATATTTTGTTCAAATTCATAAAAATAAATCTTTTAACTTTGCAAAACAGCCTGCTTCCTGGATCATTGAGGCCGGGGGGGGGGGGGGGGATTCAAAGAGAGGGGCGTGATATAAGGGTACAACATTCAGAAATAAAATAACTTTTAGACATAAAAATAGATAATTAAGGGTTCCAGCTGTGCATCACACGCTAGGCATTGACTTGGGTGGAGTGCCGGGTTGAAATCACTTACAAGATTGGGGGCTTGTGTCTGAGATTTCTGAATTAGATATACCACTTGTGACAGTCTAATACAGTGCGCTAACTGACAGGGTACATAAATCCTGTTGGGCTACCACGCTGTGTTACACTGTGAAAAGCACCCCTCAATAGGAATGCTCTAAGGAATCGGTCTGTTTTGCAAAAAGAAAAGAAAACTTCTGTAAGTCAGGAAGGAAATTAATATTTCCAGAATGGCGACTTTGGTAGAGATGAACATGGCTAAAGAACACCTATTGCATAAACTATTTGTAAGGGGTGAATGGACAGAGCAGGATCAGAAGGTGTGGTTGCAGGCAATCACAGAACAGGTCACTGCAACAGGATTAGATAAATGGCAAGACCAGGGTACATTAAACTATATATGGCCCCTAAGGCAAAGGAAGAGCAAAACAAGATTGTAAAAATAGCGGCATATCTATACCTATATATTGGAGCAATACAGGACAAATATGCTGAGGGCCAAGATCTGGCAAACAGGCAACTGCAGGCACTAGAAAAGGCCCAAACTGACCTGAATTCCTCTGAGCAGAGGCTTCAGAGGAGCCAGGAGTCAGAAAATTAAAGTAGGCAGTACCTAACCAAAATAAAAGAGAACATGGGTATCCTGCAGCAGGAAAAGGCAGACCAGGATACCAGAATGCTGGCCCTGCAGAAGGAGTACCAAGAAAGTTTGGACTCCCTACTGCAGAGCCAGAAAAAGCTGGAACACCAATAAATTTCAACAAGGCATGCGCAGAGCAGGTAGTCACCCTCCAAAGCCACTTAGACAGAGAGAAAGAAGAGAGTAATAACTTAATCCTGAAAGACCTGGACACCCAGGCAGAATTTGATGAAGAGCGCCAGAAAGCTGGTGCGCTTCAAAGACAGAGGGATGGCCTGGTGGCACAGGCTCTTGCTCAGGAAAGGGACACCTTAGGCCAGGAAGTCTGCTATTTAAAAGAGAAGCTGGAAGAAAATCACCTGGCCCTTCAGGGACTGGGTGACCTCCAAAAAGACCATCAAAAATTGTTAGAGCACACCAGGAGGGTGGAAGATGCTCTAGCAAGGAAGGACCAGGCCAGTATGGACAGGACTCAGGAGGTAACTCTCCTGCAGTAAAGACTCTCCCAGTACTCTAAAACAACACAGGAAGCACAGAGAGAAAATGAGGCTCTCTGTGAGAACAATGACAGGCTCCACAGACAGGAAGCTATGCAAGAGCGATTGATAGAAACCAGCAAGGCCTTGATAGAGGAACAGAAAGCTCAGGTTCTTGCATGGCAACAGAGAGCAGGGGCTGACAGAGATGAGGTTGGCTGGGAAAGTGAAACACCTGAGCATAACCTCAGGAACCCTAGTACCAGAGGCCTTCATCTCTTCCATTCCCTGGACTCTGCCACCCCCATGTCCACTTGCCGCACATGAGCCCAGGGCCACGGGGATGGCAGATTTCAATCCAATCAGAAATATGGGGCTCATAGACCAGCACCTCCCAGGAATGGATGGGCGGGCATCTGGGTGTGGGTACCCAAGTACTGTCAAGTTAAGTGGGGCGCTCCATGCGAATAGGCCCACTAAGGGCATCCTGAAATCCTCTACCCAGTTAGGACAGTGGGGGGTACCCATCAAATCCTGGGAGCAAGGGGAATCAGAAGACTCCTCTGAGCGCCCCAGGACACAGGTGACTAGATCCCCACACTCTGCCAGCCATTCCCAGGCTCACAGAATCCGGGAGATCCTAGGGAGCAGTGCCTCTGAATCAGAGGAGGAGTGGACCAGGTTTACCCGAACCAAGAAGGCCAATAAGGCAAAAGGAGCCTTGCTTAAGGACCCCTTAAAGCAAATCAAGGCGATAAGAAGAGTCATCACGCCCTACCATAAGAACGCTAAGTATTCTGCTTGGGAGCACTAAGAGTTCTTTGAGCAGATGATGGAAACTTTCTATTTGCAGGACAGCCAAAACTGTATTCAATATGTGAAATGGACCCCCTCACCAGAATACTCCAGCTTCTTTGTGGGGCTGGAGGACCAAAATCATTCTAGATGGTCCACCTATAGGGCGGCCACCTTGAAGCATTTTTCTGTGCACAGAAATCAACACGAGGCTCGCAAGGCAGCCTACAACTTATAATGTAGGAAGGATCAGGCCCCACAAGAATTTATGCAGGAATTAAATAGTGCCAGGGTGCGCACGGACAGCAAAGAATTTGTGAATACTTTTTTCCACGCTCTACCAAATTACATCATAACCCAGCTAGTGAGAGACTTTCATGAGAAAAGATCACTAGACTGGGTCATTGAACAGGCCGCACAAATTTATGAGGTGCAAAAGCCCATAGAAAACAAAAATAATACAAAAAGCCCCAAAACAACCTACACCCCTGCTGCTGCTAAGGTGGCACATGTGAAAGTTGCCCCCATTTTAGACTTAGAGATGGGGGTTCCTAAAAACCCACCTGCACAGCAGAATAATCCCAAGCCCAGAAGGCCCTCGGGCCGGTCACAGAGAGGGAGCCAAGGCGGTAGCCCCACAAATGGGATTCCTCACTCCCCTGACTACATAAGTCCCCGCTACAAGGGGCACCAACCCATCCTGGGTTGTGTGTGGACTCCTCCAGCCCAAGGGGTGAGATCCAACCAAACAGCAGCTAACCCAGGGAACCTCCCTCCTCACTTCCCCCAGGAGGGCAGAAATTCCCCAAATCCTGGACAGAACTTTTTCCCCAGGTACCCACAAAACTTTCAACCCCAGAACAATCCATGCATCTTTCCCCACTTTCCTGAGCCCAGACTACCCAATCCGGGAGAGGGGAGGCCAAGGGTGGAGGGGTACCCACATTTTCCAAACCCAGGGTTTTTTCAGAGAAGGGATAGCTACCCTTCCCGGGATCATCCCAAGGGAGACAACAGAACCCCGTATCAGCCTGAGCGGGTTTCACAACTAGAGCGCCAGGTCCAAAACATGGCACTGGATCTGGGTTGCATGCTGAGGGCTCAACAGAACCCTCAGATGAGCATGCCGGCGCAGAATGCCTCAAACTCCGGACCTGGTGCTCCAGAGCAATGACGGGGGAAGAATCCTGATAACCCACTGGTTCCCAGGGAGGAGGCACAAGGGGAAGGGGGGTGTCAAGCCTTGGAGGAAACTTCCTTCCCCAATTGTAAAAAGCCCCTGGAAACCCAGGAACCGGAACCAAAATCTCCTGCTCCTGAAAGTCTGCCACCCAAGGAGCAGGGGGGGGGGGGGTAGGAGAAACAAAGAACCCAAACAGACCCATTTTGAGGAGGAGGTACAAATCTTCCAATTTGAAGGAGAAGTATCCTCAGAGGATCCTGGGATAAGGAACTTCTCCTTCAGAGATGGGGGAACTCCTCCCAAAGAAAAATGGGTTCCAAAGGATTCAAATCCAGACTGGGTAGATGTGGGGACTGAGCTAGCGCCGCCCATCATCCAGCCCCACAACCAACAGCATAAAAATCCTCTGGTTCAAACCCAGCCTGGTGACTGCCTCCAAAAATGGGGGGCGGCCCAGAACCGGAAACAGGGGAACCCAAAGCTTCTCCCATATCTAGCTGTCACCTTTTCTTTTCAGATTCCCTAGACTCCAAACAGAATTCTGCCCAAATCACCTCTCTATCAGTGTCCCAAAACTAGAAAACCAACCCACCAGTTGTCCAAAAATGTACATTATCTGTGCCCCCTTGAGGAGAAGGAGGGAAGATTCTATGCCCCGGCCCAAATACAGGGGCAGGGTACAATTTTGGCACTGGTGGACACTGGATCCCAAGCTACCCTTCTGTCCAAAAAGGCCTTTGATAAACTGAATTCAGGAAGGGGGGAGAAATACCAAATTCCTCTCCCCCCTCTTCCTGGACAACTTCAGAACTTCGACGGGAAGGAAATTCCTGTTGAGGGGACTGCGGATTTGGACATTAAAATTTGGCAACACAAGGTGAAACACCCGGTCATAGTTGTAACTCCAGTGGGCACCCCTTGTTTACTAGGGAATGACCTCTGCAAAGGTTGTCACCCCTAATAGATTGTGTAAACAAGGTCCTCTGGACCCAGACTCGCCGACCGATAAAATTAAAACAGTGTCAACCATGTTAGTTTAAACGGCACCTGCCACATGGTTGAACAAAAATTTGACCAAGTATAATTTCACTTCCAGAATAACCAAATCCCAGATGTGACAGTAATAGCAATAGGACAACAAACTGGTGATGGGGGGTCCTCTCTATTTCTGAAAATCAACCTTCCTTCCAGTCTAAGGTGGCATTCCACACTGGAAGGAAACACTCTGAAATTCTTTACCAATTCACAATCAGACATTCCTACTCCTATAGTCCAGAAAGATGAAAAATCAGCTCAGAGCCTGCCTGATATTCATCAAATTGGAGAGCAATTGTTCATCCCTATTCAGTTAAATGAAGGGAAGGACTCTGTTCTCGCCTGAGTATGTGTGAACAACGGGAAGAGCTTCATCAGCGAGGCCATGTTCTGCAAACTCCCAAAAGATCCAGCCATTCCCACATTTAGACTCATAGACAAATGGGAAATGAATCTGTAAACACCCAATTTCAAACATCTCCTGCCAAGCAGGTGTGTGCTCAAAATCTAGGCAACAAGAGCATAGTCCATAATTGTTGGGTCGTGCGAGACGTCACTGCCGCCTTTTAATTAGGCAGTGACATTCTCAATCGCTTTGCCATTAGTTTGGACCTAATATACTTCAAAGCTTGGTCCCGATTAGTGGATAATCCCATGGCCTTTGATGACCAAGAGAAAGCATTTAGGTCAGCTCAACATCTGCCTTATGCAGTTGAAATTCAGATTGGAGAGGAAGTCACCATCCCAGAAAGGACTCGACAATTCTCCCTGGAAGTGAAAGTTAAATGTGGACAGAAATTGAAAATCCCTGATGCCTATATTCATCTAAATGCTTATTTCCAACAGCAAGGGTTAGGGGTAAACCCAACACCACTAGTTAACATAGAACATGACACCATTCCAGTAGAGGTGGATAACAGCGACTTAAAGAGTATCACTCTAGCTGCAGGCACCATTATTGGAATGGCGGTTGATAACCAAATATTTTCCATAGATTTAGGCAATGAACTGTTAGGACCAATCCACAAGGACTGTTTTGACAGTGATAGTGATGACAACACAACACCAGACAGGATCTTTACCCGGCATGGGGGGATCTTCCTGGTGTACACTTCCTGCCCTTATGGTAAGGAAGATGTGACCTGTGACTTCAGGAGGGATGAGGTGAGGGCTGCCTTTCCCACCTGAAGCCACTTGTCCAAATCAGCACTTTGACCAGGGACTTCTCCACCCAGCTGGAGGAGGCAACTGATATAGCAAACCCAGAAGTCTTTCCAGGCTTCATGCAGATGGTTAAAGAGAAAGTCAACCTACCTGATGCCTGTGAGACTCTGGAGCAGAAGCAAAAGTTGAAACAAGTTTTCTTGGATTTTCAAGATCTCTTTGCGGTGGACTCATATGACTGTGGTCGCACCGACATCCACACAACAACAATTCCCACGGCCATGGCATGACTCCAGTGTTTGCAAAGCAATATTGCTTGCCTCTCGCATCAATGGAGTCCTTTACAGAAATAATTAAGAACCTTGAGTACCGTGGGATAATCCGTCCAGTCAACAGCACTTTCAATAATCTGGTGCTGGGGATTTTGAAGCCAAACGGCCAGTGGAGACTCTGCGCCGACTTTAGGGAGCTCAACAAACGGGTCCATACTTCCTGATGTCCTCTTCCCTACATTGGCCAAGGGCTGGCCCAGATCCAGGGGTGACAGGTATTCACTGCAATAGACCTGACCAATGGATACTGGACTGTACCTGTCAGTAGGGAGGACCAATACAAGCTGGCCTTCACCTTTGGGGGGCAGCAGTACACATGGACCCAGACTCCCTTCGGATACATCAACTCCAGCAATTAATTCAACATTTTTCTACATAAGGCCATGCCCGACCTGGGTGAGAGGGGTAACCTGGCTTATGTAGATGATGTTCTCATCAAAAGCTCAACTGTGGAGTAACACATAGCGGAGATCTGTTATGTTCTGACAAAGTTGAGGGCTGCTGAAGCAAAACTCTCCTTTCAAAAGGCACAGTGGTGTAGAACCCGTGTCAATTTCTTGGGGCATGAGATTACTCCTCATGGTCTCTGTCCCCAGGAAAAGAAAGTAGAAGCACTTCAGAAATTGAAAGATCCCACAACTCTGCAGGAACTAAGGAGCCTCCTTGGACTGACTAATTACAGTAGAAAGTTCATTGAGGACTATGCAGAGATCACAAGACACCTTACTCATCTTTTGAAGGGGGGGTCAAGTGGGAGTGGGGTCCAGAACAAGCCGAGGCAGTAAGACAACTCAAAAGAAGCCTCTCACAAGCGCCTTGCCTAGCTTACCCTGTCAAAAACAAGGAGTTCTTCTTGGAGACAGGGTTCTCTAATACATGCTTGACTGCAGTATTATATCAAAAGCATGACAAGGTCAATAAAGTAATCTCCTATGCGAGTAAAACTTTATCCTCTGTGGAGGAAAAATTCAATGATTGTGAGAAGGCACTCCTGGCAACGGTGTGGGCATTGAAGAATTACCGCCCGTTTATCCAGGAGGAACACATCATAGTGGAGACTCCACACCAGCCTTGGCAATATCTCCAAAGTGACAGAATCCGGGCTGGAAATGTAAGTAATTCCCAAATTACTTCCTGGATTCTGTTAATGCAAGGCTTTCCTGTGGAGGTCAGATATGGCCAAAACAAGAAGAGTCCCCTCGCGCAAGGTCTGGCTGACTTGCATGATTGTGCCAGAGAAAACTGTCTCGAGGACGAGAGTCTAAAAATCAAGGACAACATGGAGGCATACCTCAATTCCCCACACACAGTCTTTGAAGAAGACAAGTGTTAGGGAATGCCCACTGTCTATGTGGATGGATGCTTCTACCATGTTGACAACAACGGGGAAAAAGAACTTGTGGCCGGCGTAGGGAATGCATGGGTGAATGAGACCCCAGAACCCTCCACTGGGTACAAGATTGGTCCCCGAAGTAGTCAAGTGGCAGAGTTGATGGCTGAGCATCAAGCCATCCTCACTGCTGTCCAATATCAACTCCATGAACTGGTCATAATCACTGATTCGGATTATGTACGGAACGGGTTCGTGGAGCGCCTGGTTAACTGGAAAATCAGAGGCATGCTATGTGCTAACAACAAACCATTGAAACATGGGAAATTAATTCAAGATATTGATGATCTGGTCACCTTGAATGGGATGAACATCTACTGGAAAAAGATCAATGGTCATTCTAAAGTAGAGGGACCAGACAAAACTGGAAATGAACTAGCTGATCAGCTGGCCAAAACCAGAGCCATCCAAGGGGATCTACTTGAGATCGAGTCCCTATTGGGGGAAATCCAGGTCACTGTCATCACTAGGTCCCAGACAAATGCTCAAAATGAACTCTCAACTGCACAATTGAGTAAGGAGACCCCAGATGCTGATTTGATTACGGCTCAAAAAGGGGGTCCAATAATTGGTAAGTTTTATGAACACATTGAAGACCCTGAGGACTTTCCCCTGACGGAAACAGATTACATAGGGAAAGAGGACCTCAGAGTGTTGATGAAATGTCCAAAAATGTTCCGAATCCAAGACGGTTTGTTGGTGAGGAGATCCCTAGCTGGCCATGATCAGTGGGTGGTCCTTTCCTCATTCCGAAGCCTGATGTTAAGTCACGCCCATGATGCGGCCACAGCCGGTCATAGGGGGTTTCATACAACACTTGAAATCTTAAGAGAGGTTGCATACTGGCCACACATGGGGCAGTACCTCGACCAATACTTGAAGGGGTGTCTTGTGTGTGCACAATTTCAGCCAACATCCCTCACACACCGTGCGCCTCTCCAAAAGAGGGGGATGACACTGCCTTGGTCAGATTTACAAGTCGATTATTTTGGGCCCATGATTCGCCCCTCTAGGGGAAACAAGTACATGTTGACCGTGACATGCTTGTTTACTAAGTGGGTGGAATGTCTCCCGGCCCCAAATTGCAAGGCAGAAACAGCAGCTGCCCTGATGATCAACCACATCTTCTCGCATTTTGTACTACCCCAAAGGATCAAGTCAGACCGAGGTAGCCACATTACTAGCGAAGTAATGACAAAGATTTGAGAGATACTTGGGGTCAAAAGGAAATTACACATTGCCTACAGGCTAGCCTCTAGTGGTGCAGAAAAGAGGTACAACAAAACAATTGTGAACATATTACAAAGGTTTGTGGCAGATTCTGGGCCAAGTTGGGATATTTTGATTACCTCTTGTCCTGATGGCCATCAGATCTACCCCTTCATCTGCAACTAAAATGTCACCATTTGAGCTGATGACTGGACACAGGATGGCGCTTCCCCAGCATCTGCTCTACAGAACCCAAGAGCAGACATCGATCAATGCCTCCACAACTCATGAGTATGTTGAAAATCTAAGAAAACACCTTCAACATGCTTTTGCCTATGCTCAGCGACATCTAGAGAGATCTGCAGACAGCATGAAGACCCACTATGACTTAAAGACTACTAGAAAAGAATACAATGTAGGAGACCGGGTCTACTTATACATTTTCCAATGGAACCAGGCCAAACAGCGCAAATTTTTGCCTACCTGGAGGGGTCCTTTTGAAATTGTAGACAAAATCTCACCAGTCGCCTACAAAATCTGCATCCCCAAATGAAGTTTGGCCAAGGGGGAAGATAAGTGGGTCCATATCAACTAACTAAAGTGTTGCCATCCTAGGCACACTCTGCAGCAACTGGAGGAGTCTCCTGGAACCCCAGAGGGGGTCACTCCAACTCCCTAGAATCCCCACCATAAAATATTCCATATATATGGCCTCATTACACGGACGGCGGTAACCATGGCGCCATGGTTGCCGCCAGTATTTTACCGATTCCGCCTTGGTGAATGGGGGAATTACCGCCCCATTCCAAGGTTGGTGGGGCGGTAATTCCCCATTCACCAAGGCCCTTGCCCATTCCCATTTGAGCCCCCATAGGGCTCCATGGGAATGGGGAAGGAGCAAATAACGGTAACGCTATTAGCGGTACAGTTATTTGCCCTGAAGTCCCTCAGCGGGTCCCTTCCTTAATGTGTGTTCTGGCCACACGTTAAGGACGGGACCCGCTGGTAATCCCTTAGGGCCATCCGTGTAATGAGGCCCATAGTCAATAAATTACAAATGGAAAAATGTGTCCTGATTTGTCAAAATGTATGTGTCCGCCACACTGCATCAATAGTGGTGGGGAAATGTCTACAAATATGTTTTTGCTTTGTCATCCTAGAATTGGAAACCATGGAAACTAAAACCAAGGAGGACCACCCAGGGACAGGAAGCAAAGATCCAAGGGGCCCGGGGTATCGCTCCATACCCACATCAGGACTTGGCGAGGAGAACCGGTCGATCCACCCCTGATGGAGGAAAAGATAATGAACGTTGCCATTTTTGGAACCAAAAAGAAAAGAGACTGATCATCCCAGTCTTGCGACTTCCCATTGATGGACGATCAACGCCAAATTGCAAGGGGGTCTTGTGGGATGTTTTGACCCACTAGGCTCTGCCCCGCAACATTAAAAACAACAGAATGGCCACCGAAAAGCCTTATATGCACTAAAAATCTCTGAGAAGTGCGCAGAGAAACCTGAAAAATAGGCTGCCAATCCAATGTGCCTATGTCAGTGGTAAAACAGGAGACCACACTGCCAAAACCTGTCATTGGGCTGCCCGCAGAGTGAAATGAAACTCCTTGAAAAAGCAGTGCAGCATTGCCAGGAAAACCCAGAAATACTTTAAAATCTGTTTTTCCTTGGCTGTTGAAAGTGCAAAATCATGGTTCCCAAACATCAGAAAAGATCCAACATCCTTGTTGGGTGTTAAACATCACTTTATTTAAAGACCCCACCTAAGCACAATGCCAGGAGAAGCACATTTCAACACAAGAAAATCCACATTCAAAAAGGTGCTTGCCTGGAAAAATATGTCAGATATCTGCACAGTACCGCTGCTCGCCTGTGTCAAAGCTGTCATTTACTTATACTTGCAGTTTAAAACTTGTGTCTTAAAATCAAATTGTGGAAAAGAAGAGACTTGCCATCAAAAGCAATATAGGTTGCTACAATTCAGTTTATGTATTTTAAAAAGACTGGAATGAAGAGATCTGTGGGTATATTTGTTGAAAATGTAAAGTTTATTTAGAAGAGACAATGTTAAACAAAGTGTTTTACAGTAAAATGATGCCAGCCAGAGGACTTCAAACGCACATTCCACAGTTCGCCCCAAACAAAGGCATCTTCCCCCTGCTCTCTGCTCAGGAACTGTCATTGAGTTGTTAATGGAGGTGGGAGGAGATTTTGGCCTGTTGCTCTGAGGAGAGACAAAAGACTCCCTTGATTGAAAAGATATGCAGATTCAACTGCCAACGGAAAACAACTGCCAGTAGGAAGGGAGCCTGGGAGTTCTCTGGACCCAGCCAAACCATGGAGGTGGGGCCAGACAGATTTGTGTATCTTAGATTACAAGAAAATATCTTTTTGGAAAAAGACTCATAGAGAACTGTGCAAAACTGGTTAAAATCCGTAATTTATAGGTTGTTAATATGAAAATGCTGCTCACAGTTTGAGACTACTCTGAACTCTGTGCGATGTTCAGAGACAGGACTACCAAAATGTTGATGATGTAGCAATTGTGATAATTATAGAAATATGAAACTTCACAGGATTATGCCCAGATGTCATGCGCATGTATGGAGAAAAATGTGTACAGATCTGACACTGGGTAACCAACCAAAAGCATGAAAAACTGTCAAATTTGAACCGAAGCTCTCACTAAAATGAAACTAGGACGAATACGTGCTCTACTGAATCTGTAATGTGAATATGTATTATTAGCAAGTTGGTGATATTGTGAATATGATTTATGTGAAAAATAGATTTACTGTACTGAAACCAAGGGGAGGTACTCCCTGGATTGTAAAATGAATGCAGCATCACTATGACAGATTCACCCATCAACTGATTTACTGTTGAAGCGCTCTGCAGGAGATCCAAGACTCCAGAACTTTGAAAGCAGAGAGGCCCAATTCCAAAGCTGAACCCTTCTCAGCTGGCCTTTATATCTTGAAACCTGATTTTAACCCCAGGCTTCCAAGGGGCACACCAAAAATTGAACAGCCCGGCTGAGCTGTTTCTGCTTCTTGCCAAGAACTCTTGCCAGAACCCAGAGATCCAAACCAGTAGAGCAGAGCTGTAACCTGACAGCTGTAACCCAGAATCATCCCGTCATATCCAGTTCAGAGGTCGTGCAGAGACCAGACTGCCCTGTTGAGTGCAGAATCGGGTGCCTGAATCCTGTCCGGTGGGCTAGCAGAATTCCAGTCCAAAATCTTTGAACAGATCTTTGACGGGCCTATTCCAAACCATAGTTGTGAGTATCTATAGCATAGAATTGTCCATAGCCAATCTCTTATCCTTAAGTAGTCTTATCCAAATCATTCCATCATATCCAGAACTGCATTTTAGAATCTCTTTTGTTTTTCCTGAATCCTTCCCTCATCCATCTAGTCCTTTGTTAATGGTAGTGATAATATAATCTGTGCGCAAATATATTTGCTGAAGAAAGACAAGTGTCTCGGTGAGCAAATGTCATAACAGAGGCGCCCTGATCTGGTGGCTGTCCCGTTGGGTATCTTGCATCTTCATAGACTCTCTAGTGTACAGAAAATTCTTGTTGGTAATATTCAAAAGCGCATCTTTCATTTGAAAATCTTGACTCTTTCTGAGAAAAATCGACCTCTACTAAAACCTCTGTAACTTCCATACTGTACATGCTAGAAACGGAATTTAAGTGTCAAATTGAAGCTAACACCCTCAGTTTTCAAGAGAATCTAAAACCGCATTCCAACTTCTTGTAGATATTCTGTAATCACGTTTCTTGTGCGCTGAAAAGTTTGCCGTGAATTTGCATTTGGCTCAATTTCATCACATGTAAAATAGCTATTCTTTGCATCCGACCTCAGAATTCCATTCTCAATCTGCTAGTTAGTCAATCACCATTGCTAGTGCTTACCTGGAACTATCCAAAGCGGCTCCCACTAGTTTTTAATCCAATTTAGAGAATTAAAGTCATTTTCAGTGATTTTTTCCCATTCATTGCAAGCCACATTCAAAAGCATTTGACCTGTTTTGAAATCATTCCTGTTTCTCTCTGCTTGATGGGGGGGAATTGGGATTTAAACTGTATTGGTTGAGATTATTTACTCCTGAAACCTGTGCTCTCACCTTCCATCTCTTTATACTGCATATTGGGGGGAATTGAGTAGTATCAGGGCAATAGAGTAACATTGCAATTGATTGAACCCATATCAAGTATTATTCTGTGCTTCATTGTTTTCCTATCCATATCAAGTATCATTCTATGCTGCATTATTTTCTTATCCATACTCCTACTGGTTAAAGAGATTGTTCATTGTTGTGACATCACCCATGGTGATCATTGTATAAATATTAATAGTGTGATATATATATATATATATATATATATATATATATATATATATATATATATATATATATTTTCAAATTCATAAAAATAAATCTTTTAACTTTGCAAAACAGCCTGCTTCCTGGATCATTGAGGCCGGGGGGGAGGGGGGGGGGGGCTTCAAAGAGAGGGGCATGATATAAGGGTACATCATTCAGAAATAAAAAACTTTTAGACATAAAAATAGAGAATTAAGGGTTCCAGCTGTGCATCACACGCTAGGCATTGACTTGGGTGGAGTGCCGGGTTGCAATCACTTACAGCATTACTGCTGTAGAAGAAAAATGAAGCTCTTTGGAAATTAATGCACCAAATAATGTTGATGGGAAATCTAATTGTAAGTGAAAATAAGTGGAAGTGGAAGAATGACACTGATTTGAAAAGTCTAGACCTCTATATGTAGCACTAGACCCCATGTAGCTGAGAGGAGAGCGCCATTTTGAAGTGTTTGCTTGCAATCAGGATACAGAGATGAAACCTGGCATCTAATGCCGTCATTACTGACATGTTTTGTATTATACTGGCTTAGTGAAATACATTAGAAATATGCTTGAACTGCCAAAGGTATCCCCATGATGAATAAGAGTCTGAATTGTATGAAGCGTGCACATCTGTGCTGGTTATCTCGAAAAGATTAAGACATTACATTGGCAAGCTGGGATTGTGTGGCTTCACATAGAAGTCCATCGTAGTAATTGGGACGACGGGCATCCTCTTTAGTGAAGTCATAGAACCTTCCTCTCTTGGTACTGAAACCAGTGTACTGGAAACCAATTTAGGTTGTGGATAAAGGGGCCTGTTTACTCAGACTTGGATTGCTTGAAGATGGTGTGCTGTCCGTTTATGTGCACCTCCTTCAGAGCTGCTCTTAAGGATTTACAAAACGAATCTCGTCATGTGTCTGCTTTCCACCACACTGTAGTCAAGGTAGCGCTTTAACATTGTCCTGAACATGATAGCTCCGTGAGCGAAAGATGGCGGGCCTTGCATGTATGTAGTCCTACCATTTAAAAGAAGGATACAGATGTGCATGTTAGATTCATTGATAGTTGTAACATTCAGAGTGGTCAGTTAGACACAATTCGGTACAAGCCCTGGATAAACTAACATTGCCTTAAACCACTGCATTGGCAATCAGCCAGACCTGCTGTGAACTTGGCTGCCAGATATCAAGGAGAACATACCTGGTGATGTTTGTGTACAGTTGCAGAGTCGAAACAACTTGGTTATGCAGGCCATCAAATGGATCCTTTGTGTGCGGTGCCTGCCACTAATGTAGACATGGCATAATAACATGCATGTTGTTTAAATGTGAAAGAGAGGGTGTTGCCTACTTTCTCTCACTGTAACTCTGTCTCTGTCTGCCTGTCTCTCTCTCTCATTAGTCATTACAACACATTTTTGGGGGCACCAGTGTTTTTTTGTCTCCCCCCATCCAGCAATTTCTCCACTATTCTAAGAGTGCCATTTTTTAATGTAACCATACCAGTTGGAGACTATATCGGGATGGATGTTTAGCGGAAGAAAAAAACAATGATGTGTGTTGCTCGGATATAAATGGTGGCGATATATTCTAGTAGCAGCTGAGCTACATCTAAACTTGTCCTTTAATATTGAACATAGTGTTCTGACCTTTAAAATCCCCTGAGGTCTGGCAATCTTCGAGAATGGTTGAACACCTGTGAGTAAGTAGCATGGGGGGAGGGGCTGATTGGGCGCAAAGGGATGGATTAATATGTACTCTGTGCGCTTTATAAGTTATGAAGTGCCTTGTTCACAGTTAACCGATGACCCGACTTGGAAAATCATTACATAGCGTTGCATCAGCACAAAAGGAACCCCTGGCACAGAGGCAAGAAAGTAAGCAAATAGTGCAGGCAAAGGGAGCCAATTCATGATTAAACATTGCATTACAACGTTTGCCACAGCACAAACCATTGCGGCCAATGCGTGTATAGCATTGTGTTGGTGCAAGGCCAATCACACTCATTTGTCTCCCACACACATGTATAATCTTATACATATAGTGATAGCACATGTCAAAACATTCAGTATCATTTAAAACTGTTCTCTCAAACCCATAAACTAGTTGAATGTGTCATGCTTTTGGAAAACGTAAATTGCACTGGAAAGGACCGTGTCTTTAAGTCCTTATGGGCAGATGGTCCTGGCCGTGCAATTTTGGTCATTGGCATAACAGAGAGGAATTGCAAAGAGTAAAACACAGGCGAGATTGCCTTCACGCTTCACGTTTGCAATCCGTTTTGTAAAAAGTGTAAATGCCACCTGCAAATTGTATTTTGCAGGTGGCATTTACACTGGATATTTGTGGTAACTGCCTGCTTTTACCAGGTGGAGAAGTGAAGTGGATTTCATGGGAATCCACTGGTTTTTCCGTCAGCATAGACCCTCATGAAACTTCATGCTGGCGGAAAACCAAGGTGCTTTTTGAGGGAAAGGTCGGAATGTACAATGGAAATGCATGTCCCCTTCCGTGACCACAATCTACCTCCAAATAGTGGGAAAATCCCTCAGCAAAGCATAAGGAGCTTACATCTTTGTTTTACACTTTGCTTTTACAATTTGGGGGTTTAGAATATGACCCACAGAGGAGTTAAATATATCTCAGGTTATTGCTTGCTTACCATGTGATATGCTATGTATTGCTTAGAATGCAAAAAATACTTTATTATTGGAAAAAACGAACACGTTTTTTGTATCTGTTGAAAGAATAAACACCAACATGTTAACACAATAATATGTATTTGTTTAATAGTTTTACACCTTTGTAGCAAGCTCAATAATCCACTGTGTTACATTAACAACACGTAATGGCCTGCTTTTTCTCCTAATTTAAAGCCATGTGGTTTTGAAATTGCAACAGTAACATTCCGCTACCATCAAGTGTCTAGTTTCTGCCCATGTCCTTGTGATGTCACAGAAGATTCTCCCTTTCCCTTGTATTCACCTGAGAATTATAAAGGCAGCAAGCAGCAAGAAAGCGTTATGATTGAAAACTGGTGTTCACAGGAGCAGACTTTAAACTGGAGCTAACTGTACATCCATCAGTGAGTATAACAGAGGGGTCTGCCATGTCTCACTTTCCTGATATGCTGGACTACAACTCTCATCAGAACTAGCCAGCATAGTCAATAATGAGGGATCATGGGAGTTGTAGTCCAAAACATATAGGACCTATAGAGACTTGCAGTTTGCACACTACTGGTGTAACATTTCATCATGATGGCATCTTTGAGTTTAAACCATAATAATGTTGTATTCCCTACTTTGTAAATGTTGTATATTGCTGTATGCTCTGAATATTTTGTACTGTATCTATAGTTTGAATTTATGTATGCCCGTTATGTAACCATGTCTAAGTTGCGCCCTGATGCCTCCGGGCCGGACGGTGCGCGTTACAAGTAAAACAAATACAAATACAAAATACAAAATGACATCACTGAATGTAAGAAATCATCTTCAAGTGAGAGATACTGTCAAATATGTTTTACATTTATTTTTACCTTTCACTTAATGTTAACAATATAACAATACACTATTCTCAAAACGGCTGAAAGCCACAGGCAGGGATTTACAAACTTCTTACTCCGTGGAGCAATGTCTGTTATCTACAAAAAGAAGTTCAGTTCCTAAAAGGTGCCAAACACACATGGGTATCGTATCTAGCAATTAAGCAGCACTATGATACTCAAAAAGTACAAATTTTATTAGTCATACAAAGTTAATAACTAAAAAAAGTTATCATAAAAAATGATCATATTACATAAAACAATCAATCAATCTTTAAACAACACAAGTGAATCAGTCTAATCGGTTCTAATCTTAAATTCGATCTTTGGTCAAACCCATGTGGCCTAATCACACTGAGTTCCCTAAACCTAATATGTTATTTTGGCTATTTCATATTTTGGTTTTTCAGATTCCCAACTTGTACAAGTTTCTGTCCCATTAACACAACAATGTAGGACATTATTCAGGGGTGTGTAGTATCTTGTGTCGATTCTATTCAAGATCAAACCGTATTATCAAACCTCTGTCTTCTTGTAAAGACGATGTACCCTGTTAATATAAAGGAGGCACAATATTACTCTATCATGTCACTGTACTAGTCCATTAATTAAACTAACTGTATAACCCTTATCCCCATAAAGGTGAAAAGCATGTTATTCATTACATACCTCTCTGACTCGAGGGTTCACTATTCTGGAGTATTCTCTAACCTTGAATGGTTAATTTAACGGCAAAATTCCAATTGCTTTAGAACTTAATGCCTTGTTTCCTCTATCTTCTGTCCTAGTATACAACACATATTGGCATTAGACTCATATTGGCCTGATGTAATGTATTATCATATCTTGCTTTCGTAAAAAAAAAAAGAAAAGGATCTTATCATACTGTTGTAAACATATGGCCACAACGTCACTCCATCAACTCATGATATGTTCCAACTTCTCAAAATCATTAATATTTCCAAAAGTCTGTCTGTTCCCTGAAAGATATAATTACGGAAACAAAATGCCCTCAGTGGTTTGTCCGCTTATTGAATTCTAAGTGAAAATGCTGATGAATTAAAAGCATCCACTTGCTTATGTAACAGTATTAGAGAGAAATAAATGATCTCCAAAGTGTCCAGCCAATTGGATTAGTTGTCACTTCCCATCCAGACACTCCCCAAAAAGGAGTTGTCCTCTTTGCTTTAATAGCTGTAAAATAACGAATACCTCATGAAGACCACTAGTCTTTTAATCATGAGCAGAAGAAAATGTATTGATAAGAAATACTCACTAGGTCAGTCTCAAAGTGACAAATAACGCGATCCATGGTGTGCCTCTGGTTGGATATATTTTTAGAGTCTGAATCCCGGGATCGCTCTCGTGGCAGACGTGATGATGTCATCACCCCGGCAGCCGACGTATACGCAACGTCGCGCAATGACGTCATCAAGTCATCGCACGCGTATGGACCCCGACATCCCACTCCTTATGGGTAATGTGGTACGGGAAGCACCTTGTATTTACCTGTATCAGTTGCTGAATGAACCTAACATACAGGCACTAGAATTCTAGCAAGTGCTACCATTCCTTCAAAATAACAACTCCATGTTGTAGCAATGGAGCATCACTGATACTGTTTACATATATGTGAATATTGTCACGAATGATACTGTTGAACTATGGATACATCCAAAATAAGGATGGGGATATGGGGGATAGGTAGCCCCGTACATTTCCAAATTGTCGCACCAATATTTCATTTGTTCATATTACAATTCGATCTGACATAGCATGTATAAACAGACAGGGTAATTCATAGAATTTCGCAGAAAAGTGTCGCAAGCGGCTGGCGCAGAGTGTCCGCGTGCGATTGTCTGCGCCAGGCACGTGCACTAAAACCGATTTCCGCGCACAGCGTATTCATGGATTTTAGGCTCCCAAACCAGCCGTGGCGCAGAGTATCGCAGCGACCCTGCAGCAGCGCCAGTAACGCCCCCAAGAACGCCCTCGCGCAAGGAAAAGCCATCAAAATCGCTAAATCATTGCAAAGGGCTGCGCTAACCCTGGACCAGTTTACAGGGCTGCCAAACAAGGAACGCAAAGCGGGTAACGTGCATATCAGGGGTACGCGTGAAGTCATACACGCGATTAGGCAGGGTACGTGTATTACAGGGGTACGCGGGAAGTTTAACACGCGATTGGCCAGGGTACGTGTATTACAGGGGTAGGCGTGAAGTTTTACACGCGATTAGCCAGGGCACGTGTATCACAGGGGTACGCGGGAATGATCACACGGGATTTGGCTGGGTACGTGTATTACAGGGGTACACGGGAAGTTTTACACGCGATTTGGCTGTGTACGTGTATTACAGGGGTGCGTGGGAATCATCACACGCGATTTGGCTGGGTACGTGTATTACAGGAGTGCGTGGGAATTATCACACGCGATTTGGCTGGGTACGTGTATTACAGGGGTGCGCAGGAATTATCACACGCGATTTGGCTGGGTACGTGTATTACAGGGGTGCGTGGGAATAATCACACGCGATTTGGCTGGGTACGTGTATTACAGGGGTGCGTGGGAAGTCACACACGCGATTAGGCTGGGTGGGTCCTCACAGGTGTTCCCTGTACACCCTCCACGGCCCCTGCAGACAGCCTACAAAACAGGGGACTACCCTGCACACCTGCTCATGTCCCCCTGCACCCCCACCCCCCAGCAGTGCAGGGGCAGCCTCCACCAGGCCCCCACTCATGTCCCCAATCACCCCCACCCCCCAGCAGTGCAGGGGCAGCCTCCACCAGGCCCCCACTCATGTCCCCTATCACCCCCACCCCCCAGCAGTGCAGGGGCAGCCTCCACCAGGCCCCCACTCATGTCCCCAATCACCCCCACCCCCCAGCAGTGCAGGGGCAGCCTCCACCAGGCCCCCACTCATGTCCCCTATCTCCCCCACCCCCCAGCAGTGCAGGGGCACCCTCCACCAGGCCCCCACCCATGTCTCCCACCACCCCCACCCCCCCGCCACCAGGGGCAGCCTCCACCAGGTCCCCACCCATGTCTCCCACCACCCCCACCCTCCCGCCACCAGGGGCAGCCTCCACCAGGCCCCCACTCATGTCCCCAATCACCCCCACCCCCCAGCAGTGCAGGGGCAGCCTCCACCAGGCCCCCACTCATGTCCCCAATCACCCCCACCCCCCAGCAGTGCAGGGGCACCCTCCACCAGGCCCCCACCCATGTCTCCCACCACCCCCACCCTCCCGCCACCAGGGGCAGCCTCCACCAGGCCCCCACTCATGTCCCCAATCACCCCCACCCCCCAGCAGTGCAGGGGCAGCCTCCACCAGGCCCCCACTCATGTACCCAATCACCCCCACCCCCCAGCAGTGCAGGGGCAGCCTCCACCAGGCCCCCACCCATGTCTCCCACCACCCCCACCCCCCAGCAGTGCAGGGGCACCCACTACCAGGCCCCCACCCATGTCTCCCACCACCCCCACCCTCCCGCCACCACAGGGGCAGCCTCCACCAGGCCCCCACTCATGTCCCCAATCACCCCCACCCCCCAGCAGTGCAGGGGCAGCCTCCACCAGGCCCCCACTCATGTCCCCAATCACCCCCACCCCCCAGCAGTGCAGGGGCAGCCTCCACCAGGCCCCCACCCATGTCTCCCACCACCCCCAACCCCCAGCACTGTGGGGAACCTGCCAGCAGGCCCCCACCCATGTCCAACCCATGTCTCCCACCACCCCCACCCCCCAGCAGTGCAGGGGCAGCCTCCACCAGGCCCCCACTCATGTCCCCAATCACCCCCACCCCCCAGCAGTGCTGGGGCACCCACTACCAGGCCCACACCCATGTCTCCCACCACCCCCACCCCCCAGCAGTGCAGGGGCACCCTCCACCAGGCCCCCACCCATGTCTCCCACCACCCCCACCCACCAGCACTGTGGGGCACGTGGCCAGCAGGCAGTCAGGCAGCCGCAGATGGCAGGTGGGAGCGTGCTCAGGGCTCTGGGGGGCAGTAATTTGGCCTCCTGTCCAGGAGCGTGGTCTTTCGTGTGTGAACGCGTGGACAGCCTGATAGGGAGTGATTCTGCACGTGAAAATCCCACACGTCAGCGTGTGAATCGAGGAAAGGCCCTTAGCGCGTAAACCCGTCACCAGCATATGCGCGCCTACAGTCACCTGCACGTGCAGGAAAATGTTGCGTGACACGTCCCAGTGTCAAAGCGTGTGATTGGTGAAAATGGATCTACACGCAGAAGTGACAAAGCGTGTGATTGGAGAAAATGGATCTACACGCAGAAGTGACAAAGCGTGTGATTGGAGAAAATGGATCTACACGCAGAAGTGACAAAGCGTGTGATTGGTGAAAAAGGATCTACACGCAGGAGTGACAAAGCGTGTGATTGGTGAACGTACACGCCGCGTAAGTGACGCTGTACGTGTGGGCCTGTATATAAGGTACGTGTAGAACACCATTTCCTTGTATGTGCTTTTCGTGGAGAGCGAGTGGGTGAATTCTGTACTTCTTGTCGTTTCACACGCGATTTACTTCACGGAGTTTCCAGTTCGTACTCCCTGTTACCTCTGACAGCTTTTTCTCTTTTTTCTCTTGTACTGGTTTACCTGGGCCTGTTCCCTCAAACAGTGTCCCCTTCTACTGTTGTCCTGTCTTCTCAGACAGCGTACACATCTTCTTTTGGCGGGGGTATTGCCAACCAAACGCGCTCATTTTTCACGCTCTTTTACCTGGCAGACGGTGAGTCACGCACGTATCTAACTTCTGTGCTTGCCCCGTGTGTAGCCTACCCCTTCAGAGGTCATTCTAGGCTGCGTGTGACACGCATACGTTCATTCTTGTGTTACTGGGTGCCACAGCGTAGTGCAGGTTTTTATTTCTGCACACGTGGTCTAGGAGGGGTTGCGTGCACGTCATCTCCCTTTTTTGGGCCTCCTGTGCGTTGCGTGACCCGTCATCTTTCCCCAGGGGTTACAATCAGCCGTGCTAGAGCACTAGGGTACAATTACCATCTGGTACCCAACCCCTTTGACCCCCAATTGCCCAGGACAATTGTCTACAGCCACTCCCATACGCACATTAATATCAGTGCCATGGCTGGGAGGCGAGGATTCCGTAAGGGTGGCAAAGGTGGAAGAGCCACAAGTGGTGGCCGTGGTGGATCCGGTAGGGGACATGGTCGTAACTTGCAGGGTGAGCCTGTCCCCCCATGTGTGGAGGACGAGTCAAGGGCACCCATCATCCCCTCCCTCCCCCCCTCCCTCCCTCCCGTTGAGGCTGAAGTGGCTGACACCATCCATGCTCAGCCCTTGTTGGACCAGCCCATTGTGGCACCAGACCTGGCTGACTCCATGGCTGACTTCCAGGTCAGCAGGGCTACGACACGTGCGCTGGTGCACGTTGATGCTATCATGCCACGTGGATCTGGGGCAGCAAGGTCATCTGCTGCCCCAAGTAGGCAGGGCGGAGAGGCTGCAGGGGCAGCTGCGGCTCCATCCACCCCAGCTCTCACACACCCAGCCAGGACAGTGTCCGTCCTAGTCCATTCTGCTGACATTCCCCATGACACCATTACACTTGAGCCAATGCCTGCACCAACTCCCATGCTGAGTGTGCAATCCCACACACCTGATACAGAGCCCACCAGGGCTCCTGCCCCTAGTGTCCAGAGCGGCGCAGGACACTCAGGATCACCACCACCTTCCAAGCGGAAGAGGAAGAGTGCTCGTCCGGCACAGGCTGATGCCCCAGACATGGCTACACAGTCCGGTCCGTCGAGGAAGCCCAGCTTCACGGATGACGAACTGAATGCACTTGTCCAGTATGTGTCCGGACATGATAACGAGATGGTCATTGTTGCAGGATCCAAGACCACACCTGCACAACGCCAGGCACACTGGCAGACCGTTGCGGACATCGTAAGTGCCCTTGGAATCGTGAGGCGCACAGCCAATGATTGCTACAAGCGCTGGAATGACCTAAAGCGCAGGGCAAAGAAGAAGCTGGCCTCAAGTCATGCCGCAACTCTAGTGACTGGAGGTGGGTCTCCAGTAGAAGACATGGAACTCACTCCACATGAGTCAGTCGCTGGGACCTACGTCACGGAGGAACAGATCCAAGGCGTGGGAGATCTGCCTGATTACGAGGCATTGTCCGGTGAGTGCACATGCATGTGTGTGTCATCCATGTGCATGGTGTGTGTGTGAGGGCATCTGTTTGTGTGCCAGGTGAGAGTGTGTGCGCCTGAGTCGAATGGGTCAGCCATGTGCTTCATGCAATACATCCTGCGCAGCTGCATTTTGCCATTGCAGTATCCCTTCTGCCAACAGTAGACATCTAGGCCAACAGCACCCAAGTTGGCCTTGAAGTGTCACCTTGCCACAACATTGTTGCTTATTTTCCTATGTTCAATCAGACAGATTGTATGCATTCCACCACTTATACTAGGCATTCCTCAGTCCTCTAGTCACATGTATGGCATGGCCATGGTAAAGTGGAGTTACTTTGTTACCTGGATATCATATGTTCACACATGTCCCTGTGCAATTGGACCATATTGGACTGCCAGCTCCAGGTGATAAAGCAGACCTGTTTGAATTAGAAAAGCTATTGCATGTGGGAACTGGACAGAATGAATAAGTGCTGCCCTCCTCTCCATCTACACTCAATAGCAATGGCACATGCCATCTGTGTGATGGCATGTGTGTGTCACCTGGCAATCACAGGGCAATGTGTGATGCCACTGCCAGGCAGCATGCATGAAATGTGTTCAACTTCCATCTTTGTGTAATGAGTGTGTGCCATTTGCCTGCCCTTCATACGCAGTGAGGGTGCATGCATGGGAGGGTCTTAGTCATGTGGGACATGTGTCAATCAAGTACTGGTTCTCTTGCTTCTCAGCCCTCATTGTGTGCCATGGTGCTAATGCGGGTTTCCATTTCTTTGTCATTATGTCATTGCAGGGGAAGACGCACCTGATACTGCTGGGGTTGTGGAGATGGTGCAGAGCCAGGAGGGTTCTGAGGGCCGACCAACCACCAGTGAGGGACGTGGTGTGCTGGTGGGTGAAAACCCACAAGTGCTGCAGGTCGTGCTCTCAAGGGGTGTCTCTGGCTGCACCTCCCCCGAGCTGTACTCAGCTGTTGACTCGGATGATGAGACCTACGTGCCGTCGCAGGTGAGTGTTCCAGGGAGGGAATCTGTTCTGTCCCACCCACCTGCACCAGGGTCAGAACCCTCAATGGGGATGTCAGTTTTGGCAGGTAGGCCTTTGGTGGTTACGGATGCAGGGTCACACTCCGCGACATCTGATCCTGTTCCTGGGCCAGCAGATCAGAGGGGGAATGCAGTCCTTCAGCCTCAGGCAGTGCCGGCACAGCAAGGCGCAGTCCGCCTTGCCCCAGACAGGTGTGGTGCCCGCCGACGTGGTGGCCGTACGCCACCTGGCAATACCGCATGGGAGCAATCCATTTACGGTATGGCTACCCAACAGGCAGCATCATCCGAGATGATGGCTCAGGCCATGGATAGGGTGGCCACTTCCATTGTCCCCCCTGAAAGGCTGATGGAGCGACTAGAGCAGGCAACCGACTCCATCTGCCAGTCACACAGGGAGGACATGTTGGCGTCCAACAGGGACAGGCGGGCGGCACTGGCGACTCTGCAGGAGGCCATCTCCATAGAGTCCCAGGGCCACAGGGAAGCCCTGAGGCAGGAGCTACATCAACTCAGGACGACTCTTGTTGAGCTAGAGGCTTCAACACACCAAAGGACAGAACAGCAGCTGGAGCGTCTCACCAGTACGCTCTCAGCTGAGATGCAAGCAACGAGGGCGGAGGTCCGGGCATCCCGTGAGTTGTTGCATGGGGACCTCCGCACACTCATCCTCCAGAACGAGACCTACCACACCCGCATGCTTGCAGCCATGGAGGAACAGAGTAGGGCCTTGCGTGGGCTGCCTCCCATAGTGCAACCACCTCCGGATGCAGCTGCACAGGGTGATAATAGCGACAGCAGTGATACTCCCACAATAGGGTAGCCGTGTGGGCCATGAGCCCATGGAGGTGTTTTTTTTTCCCAGGATCCACACAGGTGGTTTCTGGTGTGCACCCTGACCTCGGACCTCCTGGGTGGCCTCCCCAACCCCCCCGGGCCCTTTAATGGCCATTTTTGATTTTTTTTATTTTTATTTTTATTTTTATATTTTTCCCAAATTTTTTTGGGACAATTTGTTGGCTTCCGTGGTTCCTGTGGGCATACGCTGCATTGTGGCTGGGCACATGCAGGCTTGTCATGTATTAGGTTCAGATGCCTGGGTTTGAGTCACACACACCCCTCCTGCTTCCCGTTTCCATGGGCTTGCAAAGGGTGTGCCCAAGTGACATTGAAGTACATGGTGACATTGGACTCCCACTACATGTGTGGGTAGTCTAGTCAATACTGTGTATACATTCCTAGTGCATATTGCTGTTGTGTTGTACACTGCATGTTGCATTGATGTGTAACTCATCATCTGTGTCTGCCTCCCAATTTGCAGGTCCCTTCCTCATGTCTACACAAGGCCCTCTAGTCTGGAGATGGGGTCCTTGTTGGCAGCAGTGCACCTACAACTCTACATGGCACCAACACTGTTCAGTTGGAAGTGGTGGGAGTGCAGGCATATCCAGGTGGTGAGACAACTGATCTATTACATTACTGAAGTCATGTTAATGGTAGTACGTGCTCAAGTTTGTTGTTTGTCCTGCATTACAGTGAGCATTTCAGGTGTAGGAAGTTTCAATTGGGGACACTGTACATCGCAACACTTGTCATGTTGTGGGGATTACTTTGTTTACCTGCACATAGCATGACATGGCACGGTGTGTTGTGTGGCGGTGCTGGGGATGGGTTGGGTGACATGGCACTGTCCTCTTGTTGCATTTAGCCAGTGGGTATTCATTTTGGCTGCTTGAATGTGTTTCTTCACAAAACTGCATTGGTGTTGTGTGTGGGTAGGGATGCACACATTGTAACACTTCCAGGTGAACAATCACAGGCTGATATGCTTTTCACGGTTGAATCTCCAGACATCCAGGATCAGTGTCAGGTTGAGTCATCATTGATTGTCAGATGGAATGTGCCAGGCCAGTGTGCACTCCACAGGGGAGTGTATACTATGTGAAGTAATTAGCCACTAGCTGTGTACGGGTTGCCTCCCCTCGTGCCCTTTCCCCTCCCATGCGCAGCGGCTGTGCATGCGGTTGGGGATGTGGGGCCACCACCATGTCCACGGGCAGGCCCCGGCGTGTTGCAACGTTGTGCAGGACACATGCTGCCACTATGATCCTGCACACTACTGGGGGAGCGTATAACAGCTGCCCGCCAGAACGGTCAAGGGAGCGAAAGCGTGACTTTAGCACTCCGAATGTGCGCTCCACTATGCCCCGGGTTGTAATGTGGGCTGTGTTATATCTTACCTCGGGTGGCGTGGTGGGGTTCCGAATTGGCGTCATCATGTGGGGGCTGAGAGGGTAGGCACTGTCCCCTGTGGAGGTGGTGATTGGTATCATTGGTGGGGTTGTGACCTTGCTCAGTATCCAACATGCATGCATGTGCAGTGGCATACATACTCACCAAGAAGCCATGTATCGCCATGCCGCCCAGCATCTATGTCCCGGCATAGGGTGGACATTCGGTAAATGAAGCTGTCGTGGGTGGACCCGGGATAGTTGGCATATACTGAGGTGATGATTCCCTTGGCATTACATACTACCTGCACGTTGATGGAATGCCAGTGCTTGCGGTTCCTATAGATGTGCTCAGATGCCCTGGGGGGACGTAGAGCCACATGGGTGCAGTCGATGGCACCTAGCACTTTGGGGAATCGTGCCACACCGTAAAAATCCAGGGCGGCAGCATGCCTTTCAGCAGGTGTTCTGGGCAGGTATATGTGCCTGCGGACTGATGGGCGTGCAGTGATGATGTCCAAGACCTGGTGTAGGCAGCGTGACTGGGTGGCCTGTGACACCCCACCCACTATGGCACTTGTCCGCTGAAATGATCCAGTGGCTAAGAAGTGCAGTACATTGAGGACCTTCTCCAGGGGGCTGAGTGCTTGGGAGCACAGGGTGGGTGATGTGAGGTCATCCTCCCACTCACTCACCAGGTCCAGTATTATGTGTGGTGGAAACCTGTACCTTCCATACACCTGGTCATCAGGCATCCCGAAAAGGCTGGTTCTGGGTGTGAATATTCTGGCCCTGACTCTCCTCCTCCTCCTCCTTTGGTAGCCCACTGCCACTGCTGCTAGGAACGGTATGTTCATCCTGGCATCTGGCTTGTTATTTGAAAAGTGCGCAAATTAATGCTTTGCGCGTGTTCTAGGCGAGCGTGTGACCCGCGCACCCCTGGAATCTAGTTCCCAGTCCAATAGCGTGTGGAAATTCCCACACAGCACGGGATCAAGTGCGCTGACGTACTTGCGTGTGTAAGTGCCCGCGCACCCCTGAAATACACGTACATAGGCCAATCGCGTGTACGCGCACTTTTGTCCAATTACACGCGATGACGCACCCCTGAAATACACGTACATAGGCCAATCGCGTGTACGCGCACTTTTGTCCAATTACACGCGATGACGCACCCCTGAAATACACGTACATAGGCCAATTGCGTGTACGCGCACTTTTGTCCAATTACACGCGATGACGCACCCCTGAAATACACGTACATAGGCCAATCGCGTGTACGCGCACTTTTGTCCAATTACACGCGATGACGCACCCCTGAAATGCACGTACATAGGCCAATCGTGTGTACGCGCACTTTTGTCCAATTACACGCGATGACGCACCCCTGAAATACACGTACATAGGCCAATCGCGTGTACGCGCACTTTTGTCCAATTACACGCGATGACGCACCCCTGAATACACGTACATAGGCCAATCGCGTGTACGCGCACTTTTGTCCAATTACACGCGATGACGCACCCCTGAAATACACGTACATAGGCCAATCGCGTGTACGCGCACTTTTGTCCAATTACACGCGATGACACTCTGACGTGCAGTATTTCCACGTGTGCTCCGTCATCACGTGCTGAGTGGGGAACACCCGTGCGGGTCACGTCAGACGCGCTTACGCGCTGAGGGACTCTGGTCCAATAGAATCGCGTATGCGTGCTGACGCGCTTACGCGCTAAGGGCCTTTCCTCGGATTTCACGCTGACGTGCAGGAATTTCACGTGCCAAATCACTCCGTATCAAGCTGGCCACCCGAAAACACACGGAAGACCACACTCCTGCCCAGAAGGCCGAGTTACTGCCCCCCAGTGCCCCGAGCAGCCTCCCACGTGCCATCTGCTGCTGCCTGCCTGCCTGCCTGCTGCCACCGTGCCCTGCCATTTGGTGCCTGCACATCAGCCATCTGCAGGGGTCCAGTTGCTGTGTCCACCCCTGCTGGAACTGAAGACTCCCGACTGGGATTACATCGCTCCACAGCCCAGCCCCAGGACCCAGTTGCCCACCCACACCTGCCTCTGGGGTTGCCATGTCGGGCACTTCCACATCTGGCACCAGTGGCAACCCCAGGCCAGAGGGGCAGAGGGGCACCAGCTTCACTGCCACCGAAGTTGGTGTCCTGGTGGAGCATGTCCTGGGGCAGTATGATGCCCTCTTTGGATCGTCCCACGCCAGCAAGGAAGGACGGGAGAGGATCTGGGCCGACTGTGTGGTTGCCATCAACGCGGAGGGGGTGGCAACCCGCAACGTCCAGAAGATCAAGAAGCGCTGGGAGGACTTGAGGTCCAGGACCCTTGTGAAGGCCCAGCGCCTCGTGGAGGGGGGCCGGGGCCGCATGAGTTCCATCCAGAAGAGGGTCCTGGAACGCGTACGCCCAGCGCTCCACGCCCAGGTCCTTGAGAGGGAGGCCCGTCTGGAGTTGTGCGGTAAGTGTCCAAGCATTACTGTGTGAGACAGGGCATGTTGCGGTGTGAGGTTCTATGATACTTGCCTGTATGTGTGCCATGGGCCATGTATGCACGTATGTGTGCAGGGACATCATGGTAATGCATGTGCGACCAGTGATGTGTGACCCACATGGTTGTTGCATGTGTTGAAATGCGGCATGGGGAGCCCTATGCAGATTTTGGACATGAGAGCATGCCAGTCTCTGTACCTGGACATGGATGGGGGTGAAGGATGGGTGCTGATGCCAGGTACATATATGGTAGCCATGTCTGTGTGCCTGACCTGTGTGTCTGTGACTTGTGCATGCCATGGATGCATGACACATGTGTGTGACAATGCACAGATTCAGTGACGCACCCAACTTACCCTTGTTTCCCCTGTATTTGGTGTGTTTGGGGCCAGATGGATGTGACTGAGGTGAAGTGTGTGCATGTGATATGCATGAGCCATGATGCATGTGAGTTACATATCATTGAATGTTTCAATAGTCCATTGGACATGCATGGAAATGTCCATGGCATGCACCATGCCTGTTACTGTGTGTGTTTTGCCTGGACTGACCCATGTGTTGTGGAGGGACATGATGGAAGTGTACTTTGACAGTGGTGCTCATCTGCTATTGCTTCCTGTCTAGGGGACCATTGTACAGTAGCCTGATGCTTGTGTCCTTTGTCTCCCTCTACGCAGCGGCTAGTGAAGAAGAGGGCGGAGACGGCGCTGTGGAGCAAGGCGGCGGGGATGCCCCCACGGCTGCAGCGGAAGGGGTGGGTGAGCCCCCACAGGGGCCTGCTACGGCGGGAGACGGTGAGGAGCCATCCAGGTTGGTGGTTTGCACAGAGGAGGAGGAGGCCGACACTGGTGCACACATGGGGCCTGGTGGGAGCATCCCTGCTGGTGCAAGTGTTGCAGTCCAGGGCCAGGGCCAGGAGGCAGCACAGGTCACCGTGGAGGGGCCTGTGCATGTCGCTGTCCCTGACCCTGTGTGACCCTGTGAGTGCACCACCATGCACCAGCAGGGATGCCCCGTCCCAGGCCTGTCCGCAGGTAGAGGGGATGTCCATGTCACCTGACTCCCCTCCACCTGCGGACGTGGGAACCCCTGGCCGCGTGGAGAAGGTCCTGATTGGGGTCGCGATGCGCACGGCTGTGATTCGTGATGACGTGCGTGCTTCCCGGGAGGAGCACGCACGTCATCACGAAGTGCACCGTGCCGACGTGGCCCAATTGGGATCGGCCATGTTCGGGGGTTTCCTGCATGTGTTGGCCAATCTGACGGCCCTCTCCTCCTCTGTGCAGGCTATCCACCGGTCGTTCTCCTTGCCGTCTTCCGGCCCAGATGCCACCAGGGCCCCCTGTGGACCTGCCCCGACCAATGCAGCCAGCTCGGTGGGGATCCCATCCCTGCCACAGTTGGGAGTCGGAGGTCCAGCAGGGGTGGACAACACAGCAAGTGGACCCCAGCAGATGGAAGATGTGACGGCATCATCGGGCAGGGCACGTGCACGACGGCGTCGGTGGTTTCCATCAGCCTGGATGCCGTCGTGCTGGCAGAGGCAATTGCGTCGGAGGCAGCAGCGGGCTCGACGTGGGAGGCATCATGGCTCGTGGCCATCAAGAGCAGAGGGGCAGGAGCGGCAGCGGGCGGAAGAGGAGCGGCTCGCCATGGTCAGGGCGGAGTTCTCCATGCGTCGGGCATTGTGGCGGGCTGAGTGCCTCGAGGAAGCTCGCAGGGAGTTTGAGGTGGACATGGGGTTGTCCCTGCGAGACCTCGGGGCCAGGACAGAGTCCCGCCTCCAGGACATCGACATGGAGTTCGATGATGCCCTGGCCAGCAACATCACCAAGTGAGCCGCAGGACTTGCCCGCTGCCTTTGTATATAGTTATTTAGTTAGTTAGTGCTAGGTTTCCTTTATTTTTTTTTATTATTTTGGACCGCTCGGACAATGGCCACTTTTTTGTACATATATTTTTCATTAGTTAGTAGTAGGTTTCATTTATGGTGTTGGGCTCATGGACCCTGGTACATTCCTGTATATAGTTTGTTTTTTTGGGAGATACATTTTTTTAATTTCTTATTGTTTTCACCATGACGTAATGGTTTTTCATTAATTTCCTACTACATGATATTGCTTTGGACAAATATTTTTTTTTTTCATTCCTTTGTTTTCTTGTTTATCACTTTTGTTCTCGGACATGGACCATTTCTTTACTTAGCCACATAGTTGTATGTTTGAAAAGTTAACTTATTTTTGTTATTTAATACATTTTTTATATTTTCTTACACTTGTGTTATTTTCTCATTGGTTTCTTACATGTCATGATATGGGTTTTGACATTCACTTGCACCCTTTGTGTATGTGTGTGTGACGGACATGTGTTCTTTTGCATACTTGCCATTGGGGTTGTGTCATGTGATTGCATTCACTATGTGGGTGGATGCAATCCTTGCCTGGGTGTTTGTGCTGGGTATGCTGGCCATTACTGCCATGATTGTGTATCGTCAGGACCTGGGGCCAGGGGGACATGTGTGGGGGCCTGCTGGCAGGTTCCCCACAGTGCTGGGGGTTGGGGGTGGTGGGAGACATGGGTGGGGGCCTGGTGGAGGGTGCCCCTGCACTGCTGGGGGGTGGGGGTGGTGGGAGACATGGGTGGGGGCCTGGTGGAGGCTGCCCCTGCACTGCTGGGGGGTGGGGGTGGTGGGAGACATGGGTTGGACATGGGTGGGGGCCTGCTGGCAGGTTCCCCACAGTGCTGGGGGTTGGGGGTGGTGGGAGACATGGGTGGGGGCCTGGTGGAGGCTGCCCCTGGTGGCGGGAGGGTGGGGGTGGTGGGAGACATGTGTGGGGGCCTGGTAGTGGGTGCCCCTGCACTGCTGGGGGTGGGGGTGGTGGGAGACATGGGTGGGGGCCTGGTGGAGGCTGCCCCTGGTGGCGGGGGTGTGGGGGTGGTGGGAGACATGGGTGGGGCCCTGGTGGAGGGTGCCCCTGCACTGCTGGGGGGTGGGGGTGGTGGGAGACATGGGTGGGGGCCTGGTGGAGGCTGCCCCTGGTGGCGGGGGGGTGGGGGTGGTGGGAGACATGAGTGGGGGCCTGGTGGAGGCTGCCCCTGCACTGCTGGGGGGTGGGGGTGATTGGGGACATGAGTGGGGGCCTGGTGGAGGCTGCCCCTGGTGGCGGGGGGTGGGGGTGGTGGGAGACATGGGTGGGGGCCTGGTGGAGGGTGCCCCTGCACTGCTGGGGGGTGGGGGTGGTGGGAGACATGGGTTGGACATGGGTGGGGGCCTGCTGGCAGGTTCCCCACAGTGCTGGGGGTTGGGGGTGGTGGGAGACATGGGTGGGGGCCTGGTGGAGGCTGCCCCTGGTGGCGGGAGGGTGGGGGTGGTGGGAGACATGGGTGGGGGCCTGGTAGTGGGTGCCCCTGCACTGCTGGGGGGTGGGGGTGGTGGGAGACATGGGTGGGGGCCTGGTGGAGGCTGCCCCTGGTGGCGGGGGGGTGGGGGTGGTGGGAGACATGGGTGGGGGCCTGGTGGAGGGTGCCCCTGCACTGCTGGGGGGTGGGGGTGGTGGGAGACATGGGTGTGGGCCTGGTAGTGGGTGCCCCTGCACTGCTGGGGGGTGGGGGTGGTGGGAGACATGGGTGGGGGCCTGGTGGAGGGTACCCCTGGTGGCGGGAGGGTGGGGGTGGTGGGAGACATGGGTGGGGGCCTGGTGGAGGGTGCCCCTGCACTGCTGGGGGGTGGGGGTGGTGGGAGACATGGGTGGGGGCCTGGTGGAGGGTGCCCCTGCACTGCTGGGGGGTGGGGGTGGTGGGAGACATGGGTGGGGGCCTGGTGGAGGGTACCCCTGGTGGCGGGAGGGTGGGGGTGGTGGGAGACATGGGTGGGGGCCTGGTGGAGGGTGCCCCTGGTGGCGGGAGGGTGGGGGTGGTGGGAGACATGGGTGGGGGCCTGTTGGAGGGTGCCCCTGCACTGCTGGGGGATGGGGGTGGTGGGAGACATGGGTGGGGGCCTGGTGGAGGCTGCCCCTGGTGGCGGGGGGGTGGGGGTGGTGGGAGACATGGGTGGGGGCCTGGTGGAGGCTGCCCCTGGTGGCGGGGGGGTGGGGGTGGTGGGAGACATGGGTGGGGGCCTGGTGGAGGGTGCCCCTGCACTGCTGGGGGGTGGGGGTGGTGGGAGACATGGGTGTGGGCCTGGTAGTGGGTGCCCCTGCACTGCTGGGGGGTGGGGGTGGTGGGAGACATGGGTGTGGGCCTGGTAGTGGGTGCCCCTGCACTGCTGGGGGGTGGGGGTGGTGGGAGACATGGGTGGGGGCCTGGTGGAGGCTGCCCCTGGTGGCGGGGGGGTGGGGGTGGTGGGAGACATGAGTGGGGGCCTGGTGGAGGCTGCCCCAGCACTGCTGGGGGGTGGGGGTGGTGGGAGACATGGGTGTGGGCCTGGTAGTGGGTGCCCCTGCACTGCTGGGGGGTGGGGGTGGTGGGAGACATGGGTGGGGGCCTGGTGGAGGGTACCCCTGGTGGCGGGAGGGTGGGGGTGGTGGGAGACATGGGTGGGGGCCTGGTGGAGGGTGCCCCTGCACTGCTGGGGGGTGGGGGTGGTGGGAGACATGGGTGGGGGCCTGGTGGAGGCTGCCCCTGGTGGCGGGGGGGTGGGGGTGGTGGGAGACATGGGTGGGGGCCTGGTGGAGGCTGCCCCTGGTGGCGGGGGGGGTGGGGGTGGTGGGAGACATGGGTGGGGGCCTGGTGGAGGGTGCCCCTGCACTGCTGGGGGGTGGGGGTGGTGGGAGACATGGGTGTGGGCCTGGTAGTGGGTGCCCCTGCACTGCTGGGGGGTGGGGGTGGTGGGAGACATGGGTGGGGGCCTGGTGGAGGGTACCCCTGGTGGCGGGAGGGTGGGGGTGGTGGGAGACATGGGTGGGGGCCTGGTGGAGGGTGCACCTGCACTGCTGGGGGGTGGGGGTGGTGGGAGACATGGGTGGGGGCCTGGTGGAGGGTACCCCTGGTGGCGGGAGGGTGGGGGTGGTGGGAGACATGGGTGGGGGCCTGGTAGTGGGTGCCCCTGCACTGCTGGGGGGTGGGGGTGGTGGGAGACATGGGTGGGGGCCTGGTGGAGGCTGCCCCTGGTGGCGGGGGGGTGGGGGTGGTGGGAGACATGAGTGGGGGCCTGGTGGAGGGTGCCCCTGCACTGCTGGGGGGTGGGGGTGGTGGGAGACATGGGTGGGGGCCTGGTGGAGGGTACCCCTGGTGGCGGGAGGGTGGGGGTGGTGGGAGACATGGGTGGGGGCCTGGTGGAGGGTGCCCCTGCACTGCTGGGGGGTGGGGGTGGTGGGAGACATGAGCAGGTGTGCAGGGTAGTCCCCTGTGGTGTGTGCTGCCTGCAGGGGCCGTGGAGGGTGTACAGGTAATGCCTGGGAGCACACAGCCAAATCGCGTGTGGAACTTCCCGCGCACCCCTGCAATCCACGTACCCTGACTAATCGCGTGTGGAACTTCCTGCGCACCCCTGATATCCACGTACCCGGCCATATCGCGTGTGGAACTTCCCGCGCACCCCTGAAATCCACGTACCCGGCCATATCGCGTGTGGAACTTCCCGCGCACCCCTGCAATCCACGTACCCTGACTAATCGCGTGTGGAACTTCCCGCGCACCCCTGATATCCACGTACCCTGCCTAATCGCGTGTGGAACTTCCCGCGCACCCCTGAAATCCACGTACCCTGCCTAATCGCGTGTGGAACTTCCCACGCACCCCTGAAATCCACGTACACTGCCTAATCGCGTGTGGAACTTCCCGCGCACCCCTGAAATCCACGTACACGGCCATGTCGCGTGTGGAACTTCCCGCTCACCCCAGAAATCCACGTACACGGCCATATCGCGTGTGGAACTTCCCGCGCAACCCTGCAATCCATGTACCCTGCCTAATCGCGTGTGGGACTTCCCGCGCACCCCTGAAATCCACGTACCCTGACTAATCGCGTGTGGTACTTCCCGCGCACCCCTGAAATCCACGTACCCGGCCATATCGCGTGTGGAACTTCCCGCGCAACCCTGCAATCCACGTACCCTGCCTAATCGCGGGTGGGACTTCCCGCGCACCCATGAAATCCACGTACCCTGACTAATCGCGTGTGGTACTTCCCGCGCACCCCTGAAATCCACGTACCCGGCCATATCGCGTGTGGAACTTCCCGCGCACCCCTGAAATCCACGTACCCGGCCATATCGCGTGTGCAACTTCCCGCGCACCCCGGTATACACGCACACGTTTATTTTTTCTCTCAGCGCGTCTCTGTGTTTGTGGGTACCCCTTTGTACGTCATTTATCCTGGAGGGCCACAGTATTGGACATTCATCATGGCTGTATATAGGTGCTATTTGTTGGCGCACCTTTTAGCGCACATTTCTTCCAGGCGCAGAGACGCTACCGCCTGCTTTCTTGTTGCGGTCGTGTTTGTGCCTGTGCGCTGGTTTGAGCGTGCGCTTTTTTGCCCTATTCTATTCCATGAATACGTGTTGTAGGCGAGCGTGTGGGCGTTCCGCGCACTTTTATCCTGTGCTTCCCCCGTGACGCCCACATTTTGGCAAGTTGTTCCCCATTCCGAGTGTTACGCCCCGTGTTCCGCCTACTTTTGTTGCGTGCGCCGCGCTATGTGCGATTTTCGCTGTGGACTGTGCGATTTTCGCTGTGGCCTGGCGCACGCCGTTAGATGGCCTGTGGGCCAACGTGCGCCGCGCACTTTCTTATCGCACGTCCGATGGTTTTCTCGCGCACGCCCTTCCATGAATCGATGTGCGCTGCTTTTCGTGCGATTTTCGCTATTCCACTGCGATTTTCGCTATTCCACTGCGATTCGCACGTTTTTGGCCACTTGCGCCGCGCTAATTATTCCATGAATCGGCTTGAGAGTTTCACGTAGATATTTAACATAGCAACTACAACAAGTTGGCAGACATGTTAATGTATTCTAAACCACCTAAGCAGACATATCAGTATATTCTGAAAGCCTGCATCCACGCTATATACAGATCTCGCTCTCAAATTACATCTCCAATCCACCAATGTGTAGTCAGTAGAATATTGGTTGGGTACTCTGGCAGTAACATGATTACATTTATCCAAAGGTCCTACTTTAAACATCAGTGATCGAGTCAAAACAAGTTGCCTAGGCATTATGTCACTCCACCCCTTTGTTCAAACCGTGGAGGTGGCTTTTGGAGAAGAAGATCAATTTCTGTTCTAATTGAAGTAACTTTTTGTTAATCAATTCTTGTGACTCCCCTTTAATTTGTTTCAGGATCACCCATTCAAATTCATTACTAATATGTTTCTTTTCCGTACGCAACTTAGTCATGAGAAATTATGTAAAGAAATGATGCCCAAATGCCACCTCCATGGTTGGTTTGAACGAAGGGGTGGAGTGGCATAATGCCTGGGCAACTTGTTTTGACTCGATCACTGATGTTTAAAGTAGGACCTTTGGATAAATGTAATCATGTTACTGCCAGAGTACCCAACCAATATTCTACTGACTACACATTGGTGGATTGGAGATGTAATTTGAGAGCGAGATCTGTATATAGCATGGATGCAGGCTTTGAGAATATACTGATATGTCTGCTTAGGTGGTTTAGAATACATTAACATGTCTGCCAACTTGTGGTAGTTTCTATGTTAAATATCTACGTGAAACTCTGTTTATACATGCTATGTCAGATCGAATTGTAATATGAACAAATGAAATATTGGTGTGACAATTTGGAAATGTACGGGGCTACCTATCCTCCCTATCCCCTCCTTATTTTGGATGTATCCATAGTTCAACAGAATCATTTGTGACAATATTCACATATATCTAAACAGTATCAGTGATGCTCCATTGCTACAACATGGAGTTGTTATTTTGAAGGAATGGAAGCACTTGCTAGAATTCTAGTGCCTGTCTGTTAGGTTCATTCAGCAACTGATACAGGTACATACGAGGTGCTTCCCGTACCACATTACCCATAAGGAGTGGGATGTCCGGGTCCATGCGCGTGCAATGACGTGATGACGTCATCGCGCGACGTTGCGTATACGTCGGCTCCCGGCGTGATGATGTCATCACGTCTCCCGCGAGAGTGATCCCGGGATTCAGACTCTAAAAATAGATCCAACCAGAGGCACACCATGGATCGCGTTATTTGTCACTTTGAGACTGACCTACTCAGTATTTTTTATCATTACATATTCTTCTGCTCATGATTAAAAGACTAGTGGTCTTCATGAGGTATTCGTTATTTTACAGCTATTAAAGCAAAGAGGACAACTCCTTTTTAGGGAGTGTCTGGATGGGAAGTGACAACTAATCCAATTGGCTGGACACTTTGGAGATCATTTATTTCTCTCAAATACTGTTACATAAGTAAGTGGATGCTTTTAATTCATCAGCATTTTCACTTAGAATTCAATAAGCGGACAAACCACTGAGGGCATTTTGTTTCCGTAATTATATCTTTCAGGGAACAGACAGCCTTTTGGAAATATTAATGATTTTGAGAAACTGTAACATATCATGAGTTGATGGAGTGACGTTGTGGCCATATGTTTACAACAATATGGTAAGATCCTTATTTTAGGCCAATATGAGTCTAATGCCAATATGTGTTGTATACTAGGACAGAAGATAGAGGAAACAAGGCATTAAGTTCTAAAGCAATTGGAATGTTGCCGTTAAATTAACCATTCAAGGTTAGAGAAGACGCCATAATAGTGAACCCTCGAGTAAGAGAGGTATGTAATGAATAACATGCTTTTCACCTTTATGGGCATAAGGGTTATACAGCTAGTTTAATTAATGGATTAGTACTGTGGAATGAGAGAGTTATATAGTGCCTCCTTTATATTAACAGGGTACATCGTCTTTACAAGAAGATGGAGGTTTGATAATACGGTTTCATCTTGAATAGAATCGACACAAGATACTACACACCCCTGAAGAATGTCCTACATTGTTGTGTTAATGGGACAGAAACTTGTACAAGTTGGGAATCTGAAAACCCAAAATATGAAATAGCCAAAATAACATCTTAGGCTAAGGGAACTCAGTGTGATTAGGCCACACGGGTTTGACCAAAGATCGAATTTAAGATTAGAACCGACTTAGGCTGATTCACTTGTGTTGTTTTAAGATTGATTGATTGTTTTATGTGATATGATCATTTTTTATGATGACTTTTTTAGTAATTAACTTTGTATGACTAATAGAATTTGTACTTTTTGAGTATCATAGTGCTGCTTAATTGCTAGATAGGATACCCAGGTGTGTTTGGCACCTTTTAGGAACTGAACTTCTTTTTGTAGATAACAAACAATATAACAATAACACCCAATCTGCCAGGCCGGATCGGGTAGTAACGGCCCACGTTATAGCCCCGAGCGGAGCCAGACCGATACCTTGGCAATAACACCCGCCGGATCGGTTGTTATTGCTGTTAGCACCCCATGGTTTCAATCTGGAAATCGGGGTGCTAAAAGCAATGTATTTTGTATGAATGAACGGAATGACAGAAGCTGGAAGGTGGGGCTCCATTCAGAGCCCCTCTTCAATGGCAGCCTGCAGGGAGACGGAGCGGAGGCGCGGGCGCCCCCACCAAAAGAATTAGGGAAGTTGGTTGGGGGGTGAGAATGGACCAGTGACTAGATGGTAAGGGAGAGGAGTGTGGGGGAAGATGGCAGGGTGGAGGAGCAGCCATTAGGTTCCTTGGAATGCGGGCTTAGATTTGGGGATGCAGCCTGAGATCCAAGCAACCTGACTGGCTGGCTCACTCGCCCCGGCAGCAAATCGTAGATGAGTCCCTCCAGTAAATATAATCTGCAATTGTATCTTCTGTTATGGGTCTGCAACATTTGACAGATGTTTTTGACTTCAACTCCCATCAACTGCGGTCAACAAATTCAATGGTGTGGGATCATGGGAACTGTAATCCAAAACATTAGGTGAGCCAAAGGTTGCAGACCCTGTAGACTGTGCATTCCATCAAAATCAAGTGAAGCATGTTAAGAAAATGTTTTCATTGCTGGGTTAAGACAAACATACATTGTTTAAACTCTACTCTTTCCACCCTCAGAAAGATTTTGAGTGAAAGGGCTACATTCTCCAAAAATGTGGCATCCACAAATAGCACAGAATATGTAACACCATTTTTAGACCCCATTTCTGGAAATGTGCAGATCACTTGATTCTCCGCAGTGACCACCGCCTTTTCAAAGGGCTAAGCTGCAGCACAAATGATGTGTTGGCCATCCCCATGGCTTTAAGTGGGCATGGGCTAGTTGGGGCCGAGCCCCGGCAGGCTCCGAAGTCACGTTCTGAGGCAGGTCCCTACCGGGGCTCACTAATCTCCCCTGGCAGCCCCAGTCGCTACAGGACAAGGCTTTTTCTATAAAGCCTAAAGCTCTCACTAATGTGCAAGATTTTCAGCCTTTAATCTATAATGGTGTAATGCCGCACCTGCGAGGCATCTCTTCAAGAAAGAGATGCCCGTAGGCCGATGCCACCATTATGTAAGAAAGGTGAGGCTGCTGGAAGCAGAGGCCTTTTTGTTCTAAAACCTGAAGCTCCTGCTCATTCACAGGAGATTCAGGCTTTAAGAAAAAAGGCCTTGGCTTGCAGTGGAGCGACCTTTTCAGCTTTAGTGGTGATGCTGGCCCTTCGCAGGCATGATCCCTGGGAGTGGCAGCACCACCATTAAGGATGACAAAGCAAGGCACTGACCGCTGCCAGGCAAGCCTTTAGCAAATAAATGCAGGGATTATGACCCTCTCCCCAAAGCAGGAGACAGTGCTGATCTCTACAAAATGCTGCCGGGCGGGGGTGCCTGTAGCTAATTGGGCACAAGATTAAGGGGGTGTGGCCTAAAAAGCCGGCAGATTACCCCCCACACCATTATGCCATGCCACCTTGATGAGCCTCGGCTCATTTACCAGTGCCACTTAAGGCACTGGCCATACCCCATGCACATAAGAGGACTGGTACTGGGAACCAAACATTGATGAGAGCACAGTTCACAATAACAGGCCCTTTCGATGGCCTGTCATTTTGAAACATGTAAAAGAGAAAAAAAGCGTTTCTGTCCCTGTGTGAAGGATAGAAATGCAACCTGGGATGGAAGCGGATCATACCGCTGCTGTTCCACTTCAAAAAGGAAAAGCATAACATGGTGAGGAGAGACCCTGTCATTTTCTGGGTGTTCTACTGTGCATTAGTCCTCAAGGATTTTGTATCACGAATATACAATGAAGACGTGATAAATTGGCCCTGAAGAAGACCTATGTTCTGAAAGGTCGAAACACGTGTTGGCAGGAATGTACCAATCACCGATAGAAATTAAACAAAGATCTGAAAATGAATAGCTTACTGAGATCGATCATTTGCAAAAATTGGAAATAATTACAATTGCTAATCAAAAGACTATGGGGGTCATTACAAGGTTGGCGGTAAGGGGTTAACGGTACCAGTAATGGTGCCGGAGCCGTCAACCCCTTAGCGCCCCATTACGAGTCTGCTCGTGGGACCCTCAAAGGGCACCTGGAAAAACTAGGTGCCCTTAGCGGGTCCCGCTAGCAGACCAGAGAGCTAACAACGTGCCCGTTATTAACAGGTCCGTTGTTAGCTCCCTCCCCATTCCCATTGAGCCCTATTGGGGCTCAATGGGAATGGGGATGTACCGGGTCTGGGTTCCTCGAATGAGGAATTCCCGGGTCCTTTAAGGTTGGAATGGCCCAGTAATTCCTCATTTAAGGAACCCGGACCCGGTACTTGGTAAGGGGGAAACCATGCCGCAAATTGCGGCATGGTTACCTCCAAGGTCGTAATGACCCCCTATATATTAGGAAAAAATCAAAAAATAGTCCATGCGCAGTGGATAAACCAGTGTCCTTTTTTATGTTATACTGTTCTAGTTCATGCAATGTGCACCCTCTCCTCCCCGGGAGGGTCTGGTTCCAAACAGGTGCATGGGAATGCGTGTGATTTCAGTGCATTTCAAAGCACATTTCGTTCCTGAATTCGGGATGCGCTGTGAAATGTGCAGAAATGTCCCCTTACTTGTTCAAATGTACACATGGGAGTAGGAAAGTACGCCTGATATGAAAAAGAAACATAGGGCCTCATTACGAGGTTGGTGGTAATGCGCTTGTGCCACTGGTGGGTTGCCGCCAACCCCATAACACTGAATTCACATTTACAAGTCCCAGTGGCGCGGGAAGTCAGGCGCCGGATTTTGTAAGTCCCCATTCCCATCGAGTCCCATATTACTGCTTCCGTGACGACTCTGCCTACTGGGGCCGATGCACCTGGCAGGGTCAGACCTGTCTGGCGCAGCGTTCCCAGCAGGCAGACTCGTAGTGTGGCGGTCTGGAAACAAGGGTGCCAGTGAGCTTACCGGCACACTTGTTTCCGGACCGCCCCACTTGTAATGAGGCCCATAGTTACTTATGTGCATCTCAATGCTTGTGCAAAAAACCTTTGAGAATCGGCCCCATAGAGTTTTTTACATTGCACTTTATTTTTCCTCTGGGTGTGATGAGCCAGTCTACAAATGATCAAGCATTGGCTGGGGTGGACCCCTTTTGTAATGGCTTGGCAGGTGAAAATTAATGGTCTGGAGGATTGCCCAGAGCAATGCCAGAGGTTATGATTAATCCTGAACCTTCCAGCCATGACCTCTTTTGTTTTGCTGTAGTACCCCGACTGGGACGTGCATGCTCAGACGTGGGTCCTGTGCATGCTGGGCTTAGAGACCTCAGCTACTCCTCACTGATGATGCACAACCAGGCCAAAACATTTCTGGGGACGCTTGTGGCCTCGTGCAGAGGGATGTGCCCAAGCGGTTTGTGCTGGATGGCCCTTTCTGGGGTAGTAGCAAGCCTGATTTGCATATGGTCTTTCCCCTTTTGTAATGGCTTGGCAGACAAAGAACTATGGTCTGGGGGGTTGCCCAGAGCAATGCCAGAGGTTACGAACTCCTGTCCCTCAGCAGCCCCAACCACCCAGCAGTGAGCCTCAGGTCCTGACTCATGTCCCCCAGAACCCCCACCCCCCAGCAGTGAGGCTCAGGCCCTGACTCATGTCCCCCGCACCCGCACCCACCCAGCAGTGAGCCTCAGGCCCGACTCATGTCCCCCAACACCCCACCCACTCAGCAGTGAGCCTCAGGCCCTGACTCATGTCCCCCAGTACCCCCACCCACCCAGCAAAGAGGCTCAGGCACCGACTCATGTCCCCCAGCACCCCCACCCACCCAGCAGTGAGCCTCAGGTCCAGACTCATGTCCCCCAGCACACCCACCTGCCCAGAATTGACGGGCACCTGTCAGCAGGCCCTGACTCATGTTCCCCAGCACCCCACCCACCCAGCAGTGAGCCTCAGGCCCTGACTAATGTCCCCCAGCACCCCCACCCACCCAGCATTGACGGGCACCTGCCAGAAGGCCCCGACTCATGTCCCCCAGCACCCCCACCCACCCAGCAGAGAGCCTCAGGCCCCGACTCATGTCCCCCAGCACCCCCACCCGCCCAGCATTGACGGACACCTGCCAGCAGGCCCCGACTCATGTCCCCCAGCACCCCCACCCACCCAGCAGTGAAGCTCAGGCCCCAACTCATGTCCCCCAGGACCCCCACCCACCCAGCATTGACGGACACCTGCCACCAGGCTCCGACTCATGTCCCCCACCCACCCAGCAGTGAGGCTCAGGCCCCGACTCATGTCCCCCAGACCCCCCACCCGCCCAACATTGATGGGCACCTGCCAGCAGGCCCCGACTCATGTCCCCAGCACCCACACCCACCCAGCAGTGAGCCTCAGGCCCTTACTCATGTCCCCCAGCACCCCCACCCACCCAGCAGTGAGCCTCATGCCCTGACTCATGTCCCCCAGCACCCCCACCCACCCAGCAGTGAGCCTCAGGCCCTGGCTCATGTCCCCCAGCACCCCCACCCACCCAGCATTGACGACCACCTGCCAGCAGTCCCCGATTCATGTCCCCCAGCAACCCCACCCACCCAGCATTGATGGGCACCTGCCAGCAGGCCCGACTCCTGTCCCCCAGCACCCCCACCCAACCAGCAGTGAGCCTCAGGGCAAGCCAGACTCCTGTCCCCCAGTACCCCCACCCACCCAGCAGTGAGCCTCAGTTCCGACTCATGTCCTCCAGCACCCCCACCCACCCAGTAGTGAGCCTCAGGCCCTGACTTAAGTCCCCCAGCACCCCCACCCACCCAGCATTGATGGGCACCTGCCAGCAGGCCCCAACTCATGTCCCCCTCAATGCTGGGCAGGTGGGGGTGCTGGGGGACATGAGTCGGAGCCTGCTGGCAGGTGCTCGTCAATGCTGGGTGGGTGGGGGTGCTGGGGGACATGAGTCAGGGACTGAGGCTCACTGCTGGGTGGGTGGGGGTGCTAGGGGACACGAGTCAGGGCATGAGGCTCACTGCTGGGTGGGTGGGGGTGCTGGGGGACATGAGTCGGGGCCTGAGCCTCACTGCTGGGGGGTGGGGGTCCTGGGGGACATGGGTTGGTGATCACTAGTGCAAGGTGACATGTGGGCTGGCTGGGGGGCATGCCCATGGTGGATGGGCTGCGTGCGGGACATGACCAGGGGTGCTGGCCCGACTCCTGTCCCCCAGCACCCCCACCCACCCAGCAGTGAGCTGCAGGCCCCGACTGCTGGGGGGTGGGGGTCCTGGGGGACATGGGTTGGTGATCACTAGTGCAAGGTGACATGTGGGCTGGCTGGGGGGCATGCCCATGGTGGATGGGCTGCGTGCGGGACATGACCAGGGGTGCAGGCCTGACTCCTGTCCCCCAGCACCCCCACCCACCTAGCAGTGAGCTGCAGGCCCCGACCCATGTCGCCCAGCACCCCCACCCACCCAGCAGTGATCCTCAGGCCCTGACTGATGTCCCCCAGCACCCCGACCCACCCAGCAGTGAGCCTCAGGCCCTGATTCATGTCCCCTAGCACCCCCACCCACTCAGCAGTGAACCTCAGGCCCTGACTCATGTCCCCCAGCACCCCCACCCACCCAGCAATGAGGCTCAGGCACCGACTCATGTCCCCCAGCACCCCCACCCACCCGCCAGAGAGCCTCAGGCCCCGACTCATGTCCCCTAGCACCCCCACCCGCCCAGAATTGACGGACACCTGCCAGCAGGCCCCGACTCATGTCCCCCAGCACCCCCACCTACCCAGCAGTGAGGCTCAGGCCCCAACTCATGTCCCCCAGCACCCCCACCCACCCAGCAGAGAGCCTCAGGCCCCGACTCATGTCCCCCAGCACCCCCACCCACCCAGTAGTGAGGCTCAGGCCCCGACTCATGTCCCCAGCACCCCCACCCACCCAGCAGTGAGCCTCAGGCCCTGACTCATGTCCCCCAGAACCCCCACCCACCCAGCAGTGAGGCTCAGGACCCGACTCATGTCCCCCAGCACTCCCACCCACCCAGCAGTGAGCCTCAGGCCCTGACTCATGTCCCCCAGCACCGCCACCCACCCAGCAGTGAGCCTCAGGGCCAGACTCATATCCCCCAGCACCCCCACCCACCCAGCAGTGAGCCTCCGGCCCGACTCATGTCCCCCAGCACCCCCACCCACCCAGTAGTGAGCCTCAGGCCCTGACTTAAGTCCCCTAGCACCCCCACCCACCCAGCATTGATTGGCACCTGCCAGCAGGCCCCAACTCATGTCCCCCAGCACCCCCACCCACCCAGCATTAGCAGTGAGCCTCAGGCCCTGACTCATGTCCCCCAGCACCCCCACCCACCCAACATTGACAGGCACCTGCCAGCAGGCCCCGACTCATGTCCCCCCAACATGTCATCATGATCCACAATCATGGGCCTCATGGCCTCCCAATTCCCACCGCACGCCACCCTGTGCAAAGACCCAACCAAGTATCCCATCCACCCCACATTGAAATGTCCATTACATGATACAACCCAAATGGCAAGAATGTACATCAACACATGTCTGTCACACACACACAATGGGTGCTGGTGATTGTGAAAACCTACACCGTGACATGCATGAAACCAATGAGAGAATACCACATATCAAAGTAATAAACCAAAATGTATTGAACACAAAAGCGCAGTACGTGTATTACTGGGGTTCGCAGGGAGTTTCACACGCGATTGGCCCTGTGCGAGTGGGGTATGTGTATTTCGGGGGTTTGCGGGAAGTTTCACACACGATTGGCCCTGTGCGAGCGGGGTACGTGTATTACTGGGGTTTGCGGGGAGTTTCACATGCGATTTCGCTGTCAGAGCGGGTTATGTGTATCCAGTGGGGTGTGCGGGGAGTCCCACACGTGAATTGGCAGTGTGGGTCCTCCCAGATGTGCCCTCTACCCCCTCTATGGCCCCTGCAGGCAGCCGACACCACAGGGGACTACCCAGCACCCCTGGTCATGTCCCGCACGCAGCCCATCCACCATGGGCATGCCCCCCAGGCAGCCCACATGTCACCTTGCACTAGTGATCACCAACCCATGTCCCCCAGCACCCCCAGCCCCCAGCAGTGAGGCTCAGGCCCGACTCATTTCCCCCAGCACCCCCACCCACCCAGCTGTGAGCCTCATGCCCTGACTCATGTCCCCCAGCACCCCCACCCACCCAGCAGTGAGCCTCAGGCCCTGGCTCATGTCCCCCAGCACCCCCACCCACCCAGCATTGATGAGCACCTGCCAGCAGGCCCCGACTCATGTCCCCCAGCAACCCCACCCACCCAGCATTGATGGGCACCTGCCAGCAGGCCCGACTCCTGTCTCCCAGCACCCCCACCCACCCAGCAGTGAGCCTCAGGGCAAGCCAGACTCATGTCCCCCAGTACCCCCACCCACCCAGCAGTGAGCCTCAGGCCCGACTCATGTTCCCCAGCACCCCCACCCACCCAGTAGTGAGCCTCAGGCCCTGACTTAAGTCCTCCAGCACCCCCACCCACCCAGCATTGATGGACACCTGCCAGCAGGCCCCAACTCAGGTCCCCCAGCACCCCCACCCACCCAGCATTAGCAGTGAGCCTCAGGCCCGACTCATGTCCCCCAGCACCCCCACCCACCCAGCATTGACAGGCACCTGCCAGCAGGCCCCAACTCATGTCCCCCCAACATGTCATCATGATCCACAATCATGGGCCTCATGGCCTCCCAATTCCCACCTCACGCCACCCCTGTGCAAAGACCTAACCAAGTTTCCCATCCACCCCACATTGAAATGTCCATTACATGATAAAACCCAAATGGCAAGAATGTACATCAACACATGTCTGTCACACACACACAATGGGTGCTGGTGATTGTGAAAACCTACACCGTGACATGCATGAAACCAATGAGAGAATACCACACATCAAAGTAAGAAACCAAAATGTATTGAACAGAAAAGCGCGGTATGTGTATTACTGGGGTTCGCAGGGAGTTTCACACGCGATTGGCCCTGTGCGAGTGGGGTACATGTATTTCGGGGATTTGCGGGAAGTTTCACACGTGATTGGCCCTGTGCGAGTGGGGTACGTGTATTACTGGGGTTTGCTGGGAGTTTCACATGCGATTTCGCTGTCAGAGCGGGGTATGTGTATCCAGTGGGGTGCGCGGGGAGTCCCACACGTGAATTGGCAGTGTGGGTCCTCCCAGGTGTGCCCTCTATCCCCTCTACGGCCCCTGCAGGCAGCCCACACCACAGGGGACTACCCAGCCCCCCTGGTCATGTCCCGCACGCAGCCCATCCACCATGGGCATGCCCCCCAGCCAGCCCACATGTCACCTTGCACTAGTGATCACCAACCCATGTCCCCCAGCACCCCCACCCCCCAGCAGTGAGGCTCAGGCCCCGACTCATGTCCCCGAGCACCCCCACCCACCCAGCAGTGAGCCTCATGCCCTGACTCATGTCCCCCAGCACCGCCACCCACCAAGCAGTGAGCCTCAGGGCCAGACTCATGTCCCCCAGCACCCCCACCCACCCAGCAGTGAGCCTCAGGCCCGACTCATGTCCCCCAGCACCCCCACCCACCCAGCATTGACAGGCACCTGCCAGCAGGCCCCAACTCATGTCCCCCCAACATGTCATCATGATCCACAATGATGGGCCTCATGGCCTCCCAATTCCCACTGCACGCCACCCCTGTGCAAAGACCCAACGAAGTATCCCATCCACCCCACATTGAAATGTCCATTACATGATACAACCCAAATGGCAAGAATGTACATCAACACATGTCTGTCACACACACACAATGGGTGCTGGTAATTGTGAAAACCTACACCGTGACATGCATGAAACCAATGAGAGAATACCACACATCAAAGTAATAAACCAAAATGTATTGAACACAAAAGCGCGGTACGTGCATTACTGGGGTTCGCAGGGAGTTTCACATGCGATTGGCCCTGTGCAAGTGGGGTACGTGTATTTTGGGGGTTTGGGGGAAGTTTCACACGCGATTGTCCCTGTGCGAGTGTGGTACGTGTATTACTGGGGTTTGCGATTTCGCTGTCAGAGCGGGGTATGTGTATCCAATGGGGTGCGCGGGGAGTCCCACACGTGAATTGGCAGTGTCGGTTCTCCCAGGTGTGCCCTCCACCCCCTCTACGGCCCATGCAGGCAGCCCACACCACAGGGGACTACCCAGCACCCCTGGTCATGTCCTGCATGCAGCCCATCCACCATGGGCATGCCCCCCAGCCAGCCCACATGTCACGTTGCACTAGTGATCACCAACCCATGTCCCCCAGCACCCCCACCCCCCAGCACTGAGGCTCAGGCCCCGAGTCATGTCCCCCAGCACCCCTACCCACCCAGCAGTGAGCCTCATGCCCTGACTCATGTCCCCCAGCACTCCCACCCACCCAGCAGTGAGCCTCAGGCCCTGACTCATGTCCCCCAGCACCTCCACCCGCCCAGCATTGATGGGCACCTGCCAGCAGGCCCGACTCCTGTCCCCCTGCACCCCCACCCACCCAGCAGTGAGCCAGCAGACCCCGGCTCATTTCCCCCAGCACCCCCACCCACCCAGCAGTGAGCCTCAGGCCCCGACTCATGTCCTCCAGCACCCCCACCCACCCAGCAGTGAGCCTCAGGCCCTGAATCATGTCTCCCAGGACCCCCACCCACCCAGCAGTGAGCTTTAGTCCCTGACTCCTGTCCCCCAGCACCCCCACCCACCCAGCAGTGAGCCTCAGGCCCTGACTCATGTCCCCCAGTACCCCCACCCACCCAGCAGTAACCCTCAGTCCCTGACTCCTGACCCCCAGCACCCCCACCCACCCAGCAGTGAGCCTCAGGTCCTGACTTATGTCCCCAAGAACCTCCACCTCCCAGCAGTGAGGCTCAGGCATTGACTCATGTCCCCCAGCACCCCCACCCACCCAGCAATGAGGCTCAGGCACTGACTCATGTCCCCCAGCACCCCCACCCACCCAGCAGAGAGCCTCAGGCCCCGACTCATGTCCCCCAGCACCCCCATCCGCCCAGCATTGACGGACACCTGCCAGCAGGCCCCGACTCATGTCCCCCAGCACCCCACCCACCCGCAGTGAGGCTCAGGCCCCAACTCATGTCCCCCAGCACCCCCAGCCACCCAGCAGAGAGCCTCAGGCCCCGACTCATGTCCCCAGCACCCCCACCCACCTAGCATTGACGGACACCTGCCACCAGGCCCCGACTCATGTCCCCCACCCACCCAGCAGTGAGGCTCAGTCTCCGACTCATGTCCCCCAGCACCCCCACCCACCCAACATTGACGGGCACCTGCTAGCAGGCCTCGAATCATGTCCCCAGCACCCCCACCCACCCAGCAGTGAGCCTCAGGCCCCGACTCATGTCCCCAGCACCCCCACCCACCCAGCAGTGAGCCTCAGGCCCTGACTCATGTCCCCCAGCACCCCCACCCACCCAGCAGTGAGGCTCAGGCCCCGACTCATGTCCCCCAGCTCCCCCACCCGCCCAACATTGACGGGTACCTGCTAGCAGGCCCCGAATCATATCCCCAGCACCCCCACCCACCCAGCAGTGAGCCTCAGGCCCTTACTCATGTCCCCCAGCACCCCCACCCACCCAGCAGTGAGGCTCAGGCCCGGACTCATGTCCCCAGCACCCCCACCCACCCAGCAGTGAGCCTCAGGCCCTGACTCATGTCCCCCAGCACCACCACCCACCCAGCAGTGAGCCTCAGGCCCTGACTCATGTCCCCAGCACCGCCACCCACCCAGCAGTGAGTCTCAGGGCCAGACTCATGTCCCCCAGCACCCCCACCCACCCAGCAGTGAGCCTCAGGCCCGACTCATGTCCCCCATCACTCCCACCCACCCAGTAGCGAGCCTTAGGCCGTGACTTAAGTCCCCCAGCACCGCCACCCACCCAGCATTGATGGGCACCTGCCAGCAGGCCCCAATTCATGTCCCCCAGCACCCCAACCCACCCAGCATTAGCAGTGAGCCTCAGGCCCTGACTCATGTCCCCCAGCACCCCCACCCACCCAGCATTGACAGGCACCTGCCAGCAGGCCCCGACTCATGTCCCCCCAACATGTCATCATGATCCACAATCATGGGCCTCATGGCCTCCCAATTCCCACCGCATGCCACCCCTGTGCAAAGACCCAACCAAGTATCCCATCCACCCCACATTGAAATGTCCATTACATGATACAACCCAAATGGTAAGAATGTACATCAACACATGTCTGTCACACACACACAATGGGTGCTGGTGATTGTGAAAACCTACACCGTGACATGCATGAAACCAATGAGAGAATACCAAACATCAAAGTAATAAACCAAAATGTATTGAACACAAAAGCGCGGTACGTGTATTACTGGGGTTCGCAGGGAGTTTCACACACGATTGGCCCTGTGCGAGTGGGGTACGTGTATTTCGGGGGTTTGCGGGAAGTTTCACACGCGATTGGCCCTGTGCGAGTGGGGTACATGTATTAATGGGGTTTGCGGTGAATTTCACATGCGATTTCGCTGTCAGAGCGGGGTATGTGTATCCAGTGGGGTGCGCGGGGAGTCCCACACGTGAATTGGCAGTGTGGGTTCTCCCAGGTGTGCCCTCTACCCCCTCTACGGCCCCTGCAGGCAGCCCACACCACAGGGGACTACCCAGCACCCCTGGTCATGTCCTGCACGCAGCCCATCCACCATGGGCATGCCCCCCAGCCAGCCCACATGTCACCTTGCACTAGTGATCACCAACCCATGTCCCCCAGCACCCCCACCCCCCAGCAGTGAGGCTCAGACCCAGAGTCATGTCCCCCAGCACCCCCACCCACCCAGCAGTGAGCCTCATGCCCTGACTCATGTACCCCAGCACTCCCACCCACCCAGCAGTGAGCCTCAGGCCCTGACTCATGTCCCCCAACACCCCCACCCGCCCAGCATTGATGGGCACCTGCCAGCAGGCCCGACTCCTGTCCCCCAGCACCCACACCCACCCAGCAGTGAGTCAGCAGGCCCCGACTCATGTCCCCCAGCACCCCCACCCACCCAGCAGTGAGCCTCAGGCCCCGACTCATGTCCCCCGCACCTCCACCCACCCAGCAGTGAGCCTCAGGCCCTGAATCATGTCCCCCAGCACCCCCACCCACCCAGCAGTGAGCCTTAGTCCCTGACTCCTGTCCCCCAGCACCCCCACCCACCCAGCAGTGAGCCTCAGGCCCTGACTCATGTCCCCCAGCACCCCCACCCACCCAGCAGTAACCCTCAGTCCCTGACTCCTGTCCCCCAGCACCCCCACCCACCCAGCAGTGAGCCTCAGGTCCTGACTCATGTCCCCCAGAACCCCCACCTCCCAGAAGTGAGGCTCAGGCCCTGACTCATGTCCCCCACACTCCCACCCACCCAGCAGTGAGCCTCAGGCCCTGACTCATGTACCCCAGCACCCCCACCCACTCAGCAGTGAGCCTCAGGCCCTGACTCATGTCCCCCAGCACCCCCACCCACCCAGCAACGAGGCTCAGGCACCGACTCATGTCCCCCAGCACCCCCACCCACCCAGCAGAGAGCCTCAGGCCCCGACTCATGTCCCCCAGCACCCCCACCCACCCAGCATTGACGGACACCTGCCAGCAGGCCCCGACCCATGTCCCCCAGCACCCCCACCCACCCGCAATGAGGCTCAGGCCCCAACTCATGTCCCCCAGCACCCCCACCCACCCAGCAGAGAGCCTCAGGCCCCGACTCATGTCCCCGGCACCCCCACCCACCTAGCATTGACGGACACCTGCCACCAGGCCCCGACTCATGTCCCCCACCCACCCAGCAGTGAGGCTCAGTCCCCGACTCATGTCCCCCAGCACCCCCACCCGCCCAACATTGACGGGCACCTGCTAGCAGGCCCCGAATCATGTCCCCAGCACCCCCACCTACCCAGCAGTGAGCCTCAGGCCCTTATTCATGTCACCCAGCACCCCCACCCACCCAGCAGTGAGGCTCAGGACCCGACTCATGTCCCCAGCACCCCCACCCACCCAGCAGTGAGCCTCAGGCCCTGACTCATGTCCCCCAGAACCCCCACCCACCCAGCAGTGAGGCTCAGGCCCCGACTCATGTCCCCCAGCACTCCCACCCACCCAGCAGTGAGCCTCAGGCCCTGACTCATGTCCCCCAGCACCGCCACCCACCCAGCAGTGAGCCTCAGGGCCAGACTCATGTCCCCCAGCACCCCCACCCACCCAGCAGTGAGCCTCAGGCCCGACTCATGTCCCCCATCACTCCCACCCACCCAGTAGTGAGCCTCAGGCCGTGACTTAAGTCCCCCAGCACCCCCACCCACCCAGCATTGATGGGCACCTGCCAGCAGGCCCCAACTCATGTCCCCCAGCACCCCCACCCACCCAGCATTAGCAGTGAGCCTCAGGCCCTGACTCATGTCCCCCAGCACCCCCACCCACCCAGCATTGACAGGCACCTGCCAGCAGGCCCCGACTCATGTCCCCCCAACATGTCATCATGATCCACAATCATGGGCCTCATGGCCTCCCAATTCCCACCGCATGCCACCCCTGTGCAAAGACCCAACCAAGTATCCCATCCACCCCACATTGAAATGTCCATTACATGATACAACCCAAATGGCAAGAATGTACATCAACACATGTCTGTCACACACACACAATGGGTGCTGGTGATTGTGAAAACCTACACCGTGACATGCATGAAACCAATGAGAGAATACCACACATCAAAGTAATAAACCAAAATGTATTGAACACAAAAGCGCGGTACGTGTATTACTGGGGTTCGCAGGGAGTTTCACACGCGATTGGCCCTGTGCGAGTGGGGTACGTGTATTTCGGGGGTTTGCGGGAAGTTTCACACGCGATTGGCCCTGTGCTAGTGGGGTACGTGTATTAATGGGGTTTGCGGGCAGTTTCACATGCGTTTTCGCTGTCAGAGCGGGGTATGTGTATCCAGTGGGGTGCGCAGGGAGTCCCACACGTGACTTGGCAGTGTGGGTCCTTCCAGGTGTGCCCTCTACCCCCTCTACGGCCCCTGCTGGCAGCCCACACCACAGGGGACTACCCAGCACTCCTGGTCATGTCCCGCACGCAGCCCATCCACCATGTGCATGCCCCCCAGCCAGCCCACATGTCACCTTACACTAGTGATCACCAACCCATGTCCCCCAGCACCCCCACCCCCAGCAGTGAGGCTCAGGCCCCGACTCATGTCCCCCAGCACCCCCACCCACCCAACATTGACGGGCACCTGCTAGCAGGCCCCGAATCATGTCCCCAGCACCCCCACCCACCCAGCAGTGAGCCTCAGGCCCCGACTCATGTCCCCAGCACCCCCACCCACCCAGCAGTGAGCCTCAGGCCCTGACTCATGTCCCCCAGCACCCCCACCCACCCAGCAGTGAGGCTCAGGCCCCGACTCATGTCCCCCAGCTCCCCCACCCGCCCAACATTGACGGGTACCTGCTAGCAGGCCCCGAATCATATCCCCAGCACCCCCACCCACCCAGCAGTGAGCCTCAGGCCCTTACTCATGTCCCCCAGCACCCCCACCCACCCAGCAGTGAGGCTCAGGCCCGGACTCATGTCCCCAGCACCCCCACCCACCCAGCAGTGAGCCTCAGTCCCTGACTCATGTCCCCCAGCACCACCACCCACCCAGCAGTGAGCCTCAGGCCCTGACTCATGTCCCCCAGCACCGCCACCCACCCAGCAGTGAGCCTCAGGGCCAGACTCATGTCCCCCAGCACCCCCACCCACCCAGCAGTGAGCCTCAGGCCCGACTCATGTCCCCCATCACTCCCACCCACCCAGTAGCGAGCCTTAGGCCGTGACTTAAGTCCCCCAGCACCGCCACCCACCCAGCATTGATGGGCACCTGCCAGCAGGCCCCAATTCATGTCCCCCAGCACCCCAACCCACCCAGCATTAGCAGTGAGCCTCAGGCCCTGACTCATGTCCCCCAGCACCCCCACCCACCCAGCATTGACAGGCACCTGCCAGCAGGCCCCGACTCATGTCCCCCCAACATGTCATCATGATCCACAATCATGGGCCTCATGGCCTCCCAATTCCCACCGCATGCCACCCCTGTGCAAAGACCCAACCAAGTATCCCATCCACCCCACATTGAAATGTCCATTACATGATACAACCCAAATGGTAAGAATGTACATCAACACATGTTGTCACACACACACAATGGGTGCTGGTGATTGTGAAAACCTACACCGTGACATGCATGAAACCAATGAGAGAATACCAAACATCAAAGTAATAAACCAAAATGTATTGAACACAAAAGCGCGGTACGTGTATTACTGGGGTTCGCAGGGAGTTTCACACACGATTGGCCCTGTGCGAGTGGGGTACGTGTATTTCGGGGGTTTGCGGGAAGTTTCACACGCGATTGGCCCTGTGCGAGTGGGGTACATGTATTAATGGGGTTTGCGGTGAATTTCACATGCGATTTCGCTGTCAGAGCGGGGTATGTGTATCCAGTGGGGTGCGCGGGGAGTCCCACACGTGAATTGGCAGTGTGGGTTCTCCCAGGTGTGCCCTCTACCCCCTCTACGGCCCCTGCAGGCAGCCCACACCACAGGGGACTACCCAGCACCCCTGGTCATGTCCTGCACGCAGCCCATCCACCATGGGCATGCCCCCCAGCCAGCCCACATGTCACCTTGCACTAGTGATCACCAACCCATGTCCCCCAGCACCCCCACCCCCCAGCAGTGAGGCTCAGACCCAGAGTCATGTCCCCCAGCACCCCCACCCACCCAGCAGTGAGCCTCATGCCCTGACTCATGTACCCCAGCACTCCCACCCACCCAGCAGTGAGCCTCAGGCCCTGACTCATGTCCCCCAACACCCCCACCCGCCCAGCATTGATGGGCACCTGCCAGCAGGCCCGACTCCTGTCCCCCAGCACCCACACCCACCCAGCAGTGAGTCAGCAGGCCCCGACTCATGTCCCCCAGCACCCCCACCCACCCAGCAGTGAGCCTCAGGCCCCGACTCATGTCCCCCGCACCTCCACCCACCCAGCAGTGAGCCTCAGGCCCTGAATCATGTCCCCCAGCACCCCCACCCACCCAGCAGTGAGCCTTAGTCCCTGACTCCTGTCCCCCAGCACCCCCACCCACCCAGCAGTGAGCCTCAGGCCCTGACTCATGTCCCCCAGCACCCCCACCCACCCAGCAGTAACCCTCAGTCCCTGACTCCTGTCCCCCAGCACCCCCACCCACCCAGCAGTGAGCCTCAGGTCCTGACTCATGTCCCCCAGAACCCCCACCTCCCAGAAGTGAGGCTCAGGCCCTGACTCATGTCCCCCACACTCCCACCCACCCAGCAGTGAGCCTCAGGCCCTGACTCATGTCCCCCAGCACCCCCACCCACTCAGCAGTGAGCCTCAGGCCCTGACTCATGTCCCCCAGCACCCCCACCCACCCAGCAACGAGGCTCAGGCACCGACTCATGTCCCCCAGCACCCCCACCCACCCAGCAGAGAGCCTCAGGCCCCGACTCATGTCCCCCAGCACCCCCACCCACCCAGCATTGACGGACACCTGCCAGCAGGCCCCGACCCATGTCCCCCAGCACCCCCACCCACCCGCAATGAGGCTCAGGCCCCAACTCATGTCCCCCAGCACCCCCACCCACCCAGCAGAGAGCCTCAGGCCCCGACTCATGTCCCCGGCACCCCCACCCACCTAGCATTGACGGACACCTGCCACCAGGCCCCGACTCATGTCCCCCACCCACCCAGCAGTGAGGCTCAGTCCCCGACTCATGTCCCCCAGCACCCCCACCCGCCCAACATTGACGGGCACCTGCTAGCAGGCCCCGAATCATGTCCCCAGCACCCCCACCTACCCAGCAGTGAGCCTCAGGCCCTTATTCATGTCACCCAGCACCCCCACCCACCCAGCAGTGAGGCTCAGGACCCGACTCATGTCCCCAGCACCCCCACCCACCCAGCAGTGAGCCTCAGGCCCTGACTCATGTCCCCCAGAACCCCCACCCACCCAGCAGTGAGGCTCAGGCCCCGACTCATGTCCCCCAGCACTCCCACCCACCCAGCAGTGAGCCTCAGGCCCTGACTCATGTCCCCCAGCACCGCCACCCACCCAGCAGTGAGCCTCAGGGCCAGACTCATGTCCCCCAGCACCCCCACCCACCCAGCAGTGAGCCTCAGGCCCGACTCATGTCCCCCATCACTCCCACCCACCCAGTAGTGAGCCTCAGGCCGTGACTTAAGTCCCCCAGCACCCCCACCCACCCAGCATTGATGGGCACCTGCCAGCAGGCCCCAACTCATGTCCCCCAGCACCCCCACCCACCCAGCATTAGCAGTGAGCCTCAGGCCCTGACTCATGTCCCCCAGCACCCCCACCCACCCAGCATTGACAGGCACCTGCCAGCAGGCCCCGACTCATGTCCCCCCAACATGTCATCATGATCCACAATCATGGGCCTCATGGCCTCCCAATTCCCACCGCATGCCACCCCTGTGCAAAGACCCAACCAAGTATCCCATCCACCCCACATTGAAATGTCCATTACATGATACAACCCAAATGGCAAGAATGTACATCAACACATGTCTGTCACACACACACAATGGGTGCTGGTGATTGTGAAAACCTACACCGTGACATGCATGAAACCAATGAGAGAATACCACACATCAAAGTAATAAACCAAAATGTATTGAACACAAAAGCGCGGTACGTGTATTACTGGGGTTCGCAGGGAGTTTCACACGCGATTGGCCCTGTGCGAGTGGGGTACGTGTATTTCGGGGGTTTGCGGGAAGTTTCACACGAGATTGGCCCTGTGCTAGTGGGGTACGTGTATTAATGGGGTTTGCGGGCAGTTTCACATGCGTTTTCGCTGTCAGAGCGGGGTATGTGTATCCAGTGGGGTGCGCGGGGAGTCCCACACGTGACTTGGCAGTGTGGGTCCTTCCAGGTGTGCCCTCTACCCCCTCTACGGCCCCTGCTGGCAGCCCACACCACAGGGGACTACCCAGCACTCCTGGTCATGTCCCGCACGCAGCCCATCCACCATGTGCATGCCCCCCAGCCAGCCCACATGTCACCTTGCACTAGTGATCACCAACCCATGTCCCCCAGCACCCCCACCCCCAGCAGTGAGGCTCAGGCCCCGACTCATGTCCCCCAGCACCCCCACCCACCCAGCAGTGAGCCTCAGGCCCTGACTCCTGTCCCCCAGCACCCCCACCCACTGTCAGAATGTTCACCCTCACCACCCTTCTCCTCACCTGATGCTTCCTCTTGCTTGTCCTTGAAGTGTTTGGAGGATCTTCGGGGGGTTCTAGTATCTTCCTTGGTAGACTTGTCTCTGGACCTCCTGTCATGCAAGTAGGGTCTGGCTCCCTCGGAGGCCACCTCGACAGGAGGTGGAACCTGTCTTGGGGGGCCCCGAGGAGCCAAAGCCCGCGACAGGGAAAGAAACGATGGGCGGTAAAAAAAACCCTGTGTAGTCTTCCGGAGATGGTATGAAATGGGAGACTCCAATGGTGGATGTGGTAGCAATAGATCCGGAGCGAAATCAGGACACAAGAGGATCCAGCGAGTAAGTTCGGTCCACCAATGTGATGATGACTCGGGAAAAAGAGGGCGGAGTCCGATCCGAAGAGGCTTGGCCGAATACAAGGTAGCAGCTACGAGAAGCAATGAAGAAGGAAAGAAAAGAAGGAAATGGGAAAAACGGACCGAGCAGAGTGGAAAAGGAAGGGAAAGAGGGAGAAGCAGTACAGTCCCTACTTACCAGAAACGGTTGGATCCACGAAAGGCACAGAGAGGAACACGAAGATACGTGAGGATGGCGGCGGACCGCTAGCGCGAGTGGCAAGATGCCTAAAGCAAAAGTCTGAAAAGAAGTGATTGGCAAAGTGCCGAGGACTGAAAAGGGAGCACGGAGAGGCAGAAGAAAAGACAGTGGTAAGACAAGCGGGAAGGAATAAGCACTACTGGAGAGGCTCTGGAGGGGCACGGAAGGAGCTGAACAGAGTATAACGCTGAGCGCTGGTATCAACTAGGAGTAACAACACAGATACAACGCGCCGGAAGGTGGGCGGGGCTTGCTTAAATAACAAAGGCCGCCATGTTGGATGAGGACTGGACTGCTAAGTGAAGGTTCTCCGCGGCGAAAACTTCCACTTCTGCCATAGTCTCCAGGGACGGATCCTGACAGTATAACCCTTCTCCCTCCGAAAGCCCCCTGGTTTTCCCGGGTATCTCTGGTGAAACTCTCTCAGCAATCTTGGAGTATGCAGATGTTGTCTGGGTTCCCAGGTCCTTTCTTCAGTGGAGAAACCCTTCCAATGGACAAGATATTGGAGACTGCCTCGATAATACCGAGAATCCACTAGGTATTCCACTTCATATTCTTGTGGTTCTACTGTGGACGGAGTCTTGGTTTTCCGAAACTTTCGTGAGAAAGGATCCATCTTATATTCTTTAAGCAGTGATGTGTGGAAGACAGGATGTACTCTCTGGAGGTTCTTAGGCAGGCGGATTTCGTATGCAACTGGGTTTATTCGTTTCACTATAGGATAAGGACCCAGATATCATGGAGCAAATTTGCTGGTGTGTATCCACTTGGGTAGATATCTTGTGGATAACCAGACCTTTTGTCCGGACTTCCAATCTGGGTTGGGTCTTCTGCTTCTATCGGCCCACCTCTTTTGTGCTAGTCGGCTGTCCTCTAATGCTTCTTTTGCCAACTTATGTACCTCTCTTAGTTCTGATAACCGGTCATCTATGGCAGGAGATTTAGTGGGTTGCATTCCGGACCAAGGCATCTGCTGAGGATGGTAACCATAAGTGCAATAGAAAGGACTCATCTTAGTCGAGGTGTGGTAGTTGTTGTTATAGGCGAACTCGGCCTGCGCGAGGTAGGAAGACCAGTTCTCCTGTCTGTTGCTGCAGAAACATCTTAAGTACTGCTCAAGTCCGGCATTAAGTCTCTCTGTCTGACCGTTGCTCTGTGGGTGGAATCCTGACGATAATGCTCTGTGAATACCCAACTGTTGACACAACGATGTCCAGAATCTAGAGGTAAATTGGGTACCTCTATCCGAAACTATGGTACGAGGCAGGCCATGCAAGCGTACTATATCCCGGAGGAAGACTGAAGCAGTCTTTGGGGCTGACGGAAGACCTTCCAATGCTGAGAAGTGGGCCAGTTTACTGTATGAATCAATAGTTACCATGATTGCGGTCATTCCTTCTGATCTTGGGAGATCGACAATAAAATCCGTAGACACGTGTTCCCAAGGCTGGGTGGGTAGGGTAGGTTGTTGTAGTTCACCCAAAGGTTTGCCATGTTTGGTATTTGCTGGTAGCACAGATCGGGCAGGTCGAAACATATCTCTCTACATCCTTGTGGAGTTCTGGCCACCAAAACCTTCGGCTTATGAGATCTTGGGTCTTCTTGATACCGGGGTGTCCAGCGAGGGGGGTATCATGACACCAGGAGAGGATCTGCTCCTGAAGTTCTTTGGATGGGAGAAACAACCCAGTACCATGGTAGTACAAGCTATCATCGGCCTGATGGACAATGGTTGGTATGGTGGATAGCGAACCGTATTGGGAGGTAAGTTCTTGCAAAAAGAGAGAGACACCTGCCGTGATCTTAAGGTTGGGAAATAAGAGATTGTGATCTTGATTGAGGTCAGTTTCTTCTCCTGGACATCTGGAGAGGGCATCTGCCATCTTGTTCTCTGATCCTGGTAAATAGGTGATGTGAAAATCATATTGGGAGAAGAAATATGCCCACCTAGCTTGTCGGGCATTGGTACACTCCATCTGCTGTAACACTCTGAGGTTACGATGATCTGTTCGTACTAGAAACGGGTGTGCTGCTCCTTGTAATAAGTGTCTCCACTCTTGGCATGCCAGTTTGATGGCCAGTAGTTCTCTCTCTAAAACAGAGTAATTCCGTTCGCTTTTGGTCAGGGTCTTGGATTAATATGCTACTGGATGCCTGAGACCGTCTTCTACCTCTTGCAACAGAATGGCTCCCACTGCTCCCCCCGAGGCATCAGTTTCCAATATAAATGGTCTTGTTTGATCTGGTTGCACCAGTATGGGAGCGGAGGTAAACAGCTCCTTGAGCTGTAAGAAGGCTCTTTTCTGTTCTGTTCCAAAGACGTACTGAACCCCTTTTTTAAGGAGACCTGTAATGGGTAACATTAAGTTAGAAAAGTTGGGGATAAATTGGCGATAGAAATTTGCCAAACCTAAGAAAGACTGGATCTCTTTGACACTTCTAGGCTCCTTCCAGTCCAGGATCGCCTTTATCTTCCCGGGTTCCATCCTGATCCCTTCCTTCGAGAGGGCATAACCTAGGTAAGAGACCGAGGTTACTTCAAACTGGCACTTCTCTGGTTTGACCAGGAGGTGATTTGCTCGGAGTCGATGTAACACTCTTTTGACTTGTTCACGATGGTCCGGTAGTTCTTGAGAATAGATCAATATGTCGTCTAAATAAACGACCACCGAGACAAACAACATGTCGGAGAAAATCTTGTCGATAAACCTCTGAAAGACTGCAGGGGCATTTACCAGACCGAAGGGCATAACCCTGTATTCATACAATCCGAATGGGGTCCTAAATGCAGTCTTCCACTCGTCACCTCTTCTTATTCTGAGGAGATGGTAGGCTCCTCTGAGGTCCAATTTGGTGAAGTAAGAGGCCCCTCTCACAGCTTCAAGGATGTCCCTTATGAGTGGCATAGGGTAGCGGTCACGGATTGTGATCCGATTCAACCCTCTATAGTCTATGCAGGGACGTAGTTCGGTGGTGTCCTTTTTTGGAATGAAAAACAATGAAGCCCCCCCTGAAGACCTTGATTCCTGTACTAGACCGTTCTGCAGGTTGTCATCCAGATATTTTCTTAAAGCCTGTTTTTCGGCTAGAGATAAGGGAAACATCCTGCCAAATGGAACCACAGACTCCGGGGTAAGTTCTATGGCACAATCCTCTGGCCGATGAAGTGGTAGGAGTTTGGGCATAGTGTCTTCGAAGATCTCAGTATATTCTTGGTACTGACGGGGAACCGATGAGACCACCTTGAGTAGAGGGGATCCCTTGTTCCTGTCCTTTCCTTTGACCCAAAGGGCAGATTGACAATGCTGTTCACAGTAGGAAGAATCAAAACGCACACAGTTGGTAGTCCAGTTTATTTGGGGATTATGTCTTCTTAGCCAGGGTATTCCTATCACCAAGGGAAAGTGGGCTGCTCTAATGAGATCGAATACCAGCAGTTCCTGATGCTCTCCCAAATCCAGACGTAAGGGTATTGTCTCGGATTGGATCGGGCCTGAGGACAGGGGGGTACCATCCACTCCTTCTACTGGAATGGGCCTATCCTTCTGTTTAAAAGGGATCTGTTGTTCTCGAGCCCATCCTTCATCCATAAAGTTCCCTGCGGCACCGCAGTCCAGCATGGCTAAGACTTCCACACATGAAGTCTTGGTTGTCCAAAGTTTGACTCGAAATACCATCAGGCTGTTATCCTCACTTAATTCTGTTGGTCTGGTAAGGTTGCAAGGACTGTATCTTGTCCCCCCCGAGACCTCCCTTGCAAAGGACCGAGGGTGGAAGTTTTCCTTCCTTCTTGGAGGTACTTCTGGGCAATCCCTGAGAAAGTGCTTTGAAGAGCCGCAATACATACAAAGGCCTGAATCCCTGCGTCTCTTGCGTTCTGCAGGTGTGAGAGGGCCTCGGGCTGCTCCTATCTGCATAGGTTCCTCTCGGGTGGATGGTTCCCTCGAAGGGTGAGGAGCTGGGATGGATGAAGGCTGGCTAAGACGAGGTCTTCTCCTTTCCAGGCGGCGTTCGTTGAGACGATACTCTAATTGGAGAGTGAGTGACATGAGATCTTGAAAGGACGGAGGTCGAGCTACTCGGGCTAATTCATCCTTCAACTCATCCTTAAGTCCCGTCCGAAAGATCGTCTGTTTGGCAGATTCTGGCCAATCTGTTTTCGCCACTAGTCTCAGGAAGCGAGATATGTAGGTCTGTACATCCGTGTTTCCTTGTTCTACATCTAGTATTGCTTCGAAAGAGGTGTACAAAACCTCTGGACGATCGAATCTGGCTTTGAATAGGTCCACAAAAGAGTCATAATTAGCCAGTGCAGGATCATTTATTGTTACCAAAGGGGTGGCCCAGGCTAAGGCATTTCCGGTGAGATTAGCTATGAGGAACCCCACTTTCGCTCTGGCTGTTTCAAAGGCGTGGGGACGAAAGGCAAAATATACATGGCAGGCGTCTAGGTATTCCTTTAGACCACCTGGATAGCCATCATACTTTCCGAAGGATAAAGGCATGGGTGGTAGGTCTCCTTGGTCATCCCTTTGTAGGACTACTTGTTGGCGTAGGGCGGCATTTTCGGTTTTCAGAGATTGGACTTCTAGGGTTAGTCCCTGCAATGCTGCCACCAGCTCCTGATATTGTTCAAGGGAAGCCATGATTCTGTCTGGGCGTTGTATTCTGTCAGAATGTTCACCCTCACCACCCTTCTCCTCACCTGATGCTTCCTCTTGCTTGTCCTTGAAGTGTTTGGAGGATCTTCGGGGGGTTCTAGTATCTTCCTTGGTAGACTTGTCTCTGGACCTCCTGTCATGCAAGTAGGTTCTGGCTCCCTCGGAGGCCACCTCGACAGGAGGTGGAACCTGTCTTGGGGGGCCCCGAGGAGCCAAAGCCCGCGACAGGGAAAAAACCGATGGGCGGTAAAAAAAACCCTGTGTAGTCTTCCGGAGATGGTATGAAATGGGAGACTCCAATGGTGGATGTGGTAGCAATAGATCTGGAGCGAAATCAGGACACAAGAGGATCCAGCGAGTTAGTTCGGTCCACCAATGTGATGATGACTCGGGAAAAAGAGGGCGGAGTCCGATCCGAAGAGGCTTGGCCGAATACAAGGTAGCAGCTACGAGAAGCAATGAAGAAGGAAAGAAAAGAAGGAAACGGGAAAAACGGACCGAGCAGAGTGGAAAAGGAAGGGAAAGAGGGAGAAGCAGTACAGTCCCTACTTACCAGAAACGGTTGGATCCACGAAAGGCACAGAGAGGAACACGAAGATACGTGAGGATGGCGGCGGACCGCTAGCGCGAGTGGCAAGATGCCTAAAGCAAAAGTCTGAAAAGAAGTGATTGGCAAAGTGCCGAGGACGGACAAGGGAGCACGGAGAGGCAGAAGAAAAGACAGAGGTAAGACAAGCGGGAAGGAATAAGCACTACTGGAGAGGCTCTGGAGGGGCACGGAAGGAGCTGAACAGAGTATAACGCTGAGCACTGGTATCAACTAGGAGTAACAACACAGATACAACGCGCCGGAAGGTGGGCGGGGCTTGCTTAAATAACAAAGGCCGCCATGTTGGATGAGGACTGGACTGCTAAGTGAAGGTTCTCCGCGGCGAAAACTTCCACTTCTGCCATAGTCTCCAAGGACGGATCCTGACACCCACCCAGCATTGGCGAGCACCTGCCAGCAGTCCCCGACTCATGTCCCCCAGCACCCCCACCCGGCCAGCATTGATGGGCACCTGCTAGCAGGCCCGACTCTTGTCCCCCAGCACCCCCACCCACCCAGCAGTGAGCCAGCAGGCCCCGACTCATGTCCCCCAGCACCCCCACCCACCCAGCAGTGAGCCTCAGGCCCCGACTCATGTCCCCCAGCACCCCCACCCACCCAGCAGTGAGCCTCAGGTCCTGACTCATGTCCCCCAGCACCCCCACCCACCCAGCAGTGAGCCTCAGTCCCTGACTCCTGTCCCCCAGCACCCCCACCCACCCAGCAGTGAGCCTCAGGCCCTGACTCATGTCCCCCAAAACCCCTACCGCGACCCACCCACCCAGCAGTGAGCTTCAGGCTCAGACTCATGTCCCCCAGTACCCCCACCCACCCAGCAGTGAGCCTCAGGCCCGACTCATGTCCTCCAGCACCCTCACCCACCCAGTAGTGAGCCTCAGGCCCTGACTCATGTCCCCCAGCACCCCCACCTACCCAGCATTAGCAGTGAGCCTCAGGCCCTGACTCATGTCCCCCAGCTCCCCCACCCACCCAGCATTGACAGGCACCTGCCAGCAGGCCCCGACTCATGTCCCCCAACATGTCATCATGATCCACAATCATGGGCCTCATGGCCTCCCAAATCCCACCGCACGCCACCCCGTGCAAAGAACCAACCAAGTATCCCATCCACCCCACATTGAAATGTCCATTACCTGATACAACCCAAATGGCAAGAATGTACATCAACACATGTCTGTCACACACACACAATGGGTGCTGGTGATTGTGAAAACCTACACCGTGACATGCATGAAACCAATGAGAGAATACCACATATCAAAGTAATAAACCAAAATGTATTGAACACAAAAGCGCGGTACGTGCATTACTGGGGTTCGCAGGGAGTTTCACACGCAATTGGCCCTGTGCGAGTGGGGTACGTGTATTTCGGGGGTTTGCGGGAAGTTTCACATGCGATTGGCCCTTTGCGAGTGGAGTACGTGTATTACTCAGGTTTGCGGGGAGTTTCACATGCGATTTCGCTGTCAGAGCAGGGTATGTGTATCCAGTGGGGTGCGCGGGGAGTCCCACACGTGAATTGGCAGTGTGGGTCCTCCCAAGTGTGCCCTCTACCCCCTCTACGGCCCCTGCAGGCAGCCCACACCACAGGGGACTACCCAGCACCCCTGGTCATGTCCCGCACGCAGCCCATCCACCATGGGCATGCCCCCAGCCAGCCCACATGTCACCTTGCACTAGTGATCACCAACCCATGTCCCCCAGCACCCCCATCCCCCAGCAGTGAGGCTCAGGCCCCGACTCATGTCCCCCAGCACCCCCACCCACCCAGCAGTGAGCCTCATGCCCTGACTCATGTCCCCCAGCACCCCCACCCACCCAGCAGTGAGCCTCAGGCCCTGACCCATGTCCCCCAGCACTCCCACCCAACCAGCATTGACGAGCACCTGCCAGCAGGCCCCGACTCATGTCCCCCAGCACCCCCACCCGCCCAGCATTGATGGGCACCTGCCAGCAGGCCCGACTCCTGTCCCCCAGCACCCCCACCCACCCAGCAGGAAGCCAGCAGGCCCCGACTCATGCCCCCCAGAACCCCCACCCACCCAGCAGTGAGCCTCAGGCCCCGACTCATGTCCCCCAGCACCCCCACCCACCCAGCAGTGAGCCTCAGGCCCTTACTCATGTCCCCCAGCATCCCCACCCACCCAGCAGTGAGCCTCAGGCCCTGACTCATGTCCCCCAGAACCCCTACCGCGACCCACCCACCCAGCAGTGAGCCTCAGGCCCCGACTCATGTCCCCCAGCACCCCCACCCACCCAGCAGTGAGCCTCAGGCCCTTACTCATGTCCCCCAGCATCCCCACCCACCCAGCAGTGAGCCTCAGGCCCTGACTCATGTCCCCCAGAACCCCTACCACGACCCACCCACCCAGCAGTGAGCCTCAGGCCCTGACTCATGTCCCCCAGAACCCCTACCGCGACCCACCCACCCAGCAGTGAGCCTCAGGCCCAGACTCATGTCCCCCAGTACCCCACCCACCCAGCAGTGAGCCTCAGGTCCGACTCATGTCCCCCAGCACCCCCACCCACCCAGTAGTGAGCCTCAGGCCCTGACTCATGTCCCCCAGCACCCCCACCCACCCAGCATTGACAGGCACCTGCCAGCAGGCCCCGACTCATGTCCCCCCAACATGTCATCATGATCCACAATCATGGGCCTCATGGCCTCCCAATTCCCACCGCACGCCACCCCTGTGCAAAGACCCAACCAAGTATCCCATCCACCCCACATTGAAATGTCCATTACATGATACAACCCAAATGGCAAGAATGTACATCAAGACATGTCTGTCACACACACACAATGGGTGCTTGTGATTGTGAAAACCTACACCGTGACATGCATGAAACCAATGAGAGAATACCACACATCAAAGTAATAAACCAAAATGTATTGAACACGAAAAGAATGTAATCAAATGAAAACATGAAAAAAATGTTTGAAACAAAGATGAAATGCAGCATGTCCAAAACACAAAAAGAAAAACATGAAGTCTGAATCCAAATAAATCGAAATGAAAATGTGTCCAAAGTCTCCGGCCACCAAATCAAATCCAAATGAAATGGAAACAGTAAAATCCATTGCTCCATGGTGAGAAAAATAATAATAGACAAATCCACTGTTCAACTATGTACAAAGAAGTAATCCAGGGTCCATGAGCCCAACGAATGAAATGAAACCTAGCAACAAAACTACCTAATAAAGAACTATATACAAAAAGGCGGGGCATAGTCCAAGCGCCCCAAATGAATGAAAAAGATAAAGGAAACCTAAAACTACAAACTATATACAATGGCGGCGGGCTAGTCCGAGGGCTCACTTCCCGATTTCCCGGGCCAGGGCATCATCGAACTCCTGCTCGATGTCATGGAGGCGGTCCTCTTCCATGGCCCAGAGGGTTCGCAGGGACGATGCCATGTAGACCTCCAACTCCCTGCAAATTGCCTCGAGGCACTCGGCCTGCCTCAGTGCCCTCCGCATGGAGGTCTCCGCCCGGACTATTGTGAGCCGTGCCTCTTCTGCCCGCCGCCGCTCTGCACCTATGGCCTGGCACAACCGCTGCCACATGGAAGACACTTGTAATCCTGGGTCCTCCTGCCCTCTGGCCGATGCCTGCCCCTCGGATGTTGAAGGCCCCGAGCCATCATGGCTCCCACCTTGTTGCTGCAAATGTTGTCTCTGCGTAAAGCAATTGCTGCTCACGCAGAGGCACACATGGAGGCCCTGAGGCAGGAGTATGCTTCCCTCAGATCCACTCGGGGTGTCCTTATGATGTCCCAGACGGAGCGGGCAGAGGAGAAGTTTGCCCAGCTTGAGTGTACAATCTCAGCTGAGCTACATGCTTGCCAGGAGCTGCAGCAGTTGTCCAGCCAGGCCTTGCAGGAGGAACTCCATGTTACGCGTGCTACCTTGCAAGAGGAAGCACGTGTATCACGGGAGGTTCTGCATGCAGACCTACGTGTCATCGCCACACAGAACCAGGCTCACCTATCCGGCAGACTTGCTGCCAACGAGGGGCAAACTGTGGCTAGGCGTGGTCAGGCTCCTGTGTCACGTCCTCCTTTCCAGGAAGAGCCAGACTCGGACGACAATTTATCTCCCACATAGGTCGGGCTGTGCAGGTGTTGAGCCCATGGAGGTTTTTTTTTTCCTCAACATCATCGCATGTGGGTGTTGAGAAGCACCCTGTACCTTCCCCCTCCTGGCTGCCTCCCCCGGGTCGTATGTGGCCATTTTCTATTTTAATTTTAGTTTAGTTAGTTTAGTTTCAATTTGATAGTTAGCTTAATTAGGTGATATATGTTTTTCATAGTTAGTGTAATTAGTTAATATAGTTTAAAATTGCTTGTTTGCTTGTCTATTGTGCTTTCATGTGACGGTGTGGTGCTTTGTGGCTTTTGAAAGCATCTACTGTCTGTTCCAGCTGGGCCCTTCAAGCTTGTCGTGTGTATGTGTTTGCAGCTTGGGGTCCTGACTCACATATGCCACTCCTGCTTCCCTTATCCATGGGCTCGCAAGGATGGTTCGGTGTAACAGCCTATTAAACAAGGGCTTTGGACTGTCATATCTGTGGCATGTCTGCTGCTGTCCAACTTGTGTTAACACCCCTAGTGGGGATGATAGGGGTGTTATTGATCACTGTTCTTCTTTCGCTAGATGGGGGGTTTCATGATTCGTGTGTACAATAATTGCTATGCATTGTGTAGTATGTTTCTTATCTTTACTGTACATGTGCTTGTTGCAATTCATGCCGTAGATAGTGTGTACCACACTTTGCCTGTGAAAGACGCACCGATGGTGTGATTTCTGATGTACGTATGTGACATGGTCCAGTCATGAAATGCCTGAAGACACACACACAGATGATTTTAAAGCATTAATCATGTGTTTCATGCCCTTTCTGCAGGGGGATGAGCCTCCAGACCACCTTTGCCAGCAGACATGGCCCATTGGACGTCTGGAAGCTGGACACGTTTGGTGGTGCCGACATGTGCATGTGTGCGCAAGCAGAGGCACAGGGATGCGCTCATACATCCAAAAACAGCTGACGTGTTTCAAGGGACTCCAGGCAAGGTGAGCAGCACAGGGGGGCCACAACGCAGCAAATATTGGTGTTGAAGCGCACAATACAGCTGAGATGCGTTGGTGGACTAATGGCTAGTTGATGGGAAAGTTGTCTGGGGCACCTGCAGGGGCAGTGGCACATACCCTCCGGTCCACTATGGTCCATTGAGGCACTTGTATTAGCCATGTAGCATTCCAAGACATGGAAAGAAGCAGCTCACAGGGACAGACAGCGAGGGCCAGACTCGTGTGCAGTGCATTTCATTTCCATGTAGAATTTGACACATGCACTACCTACTTTATTTCGGTCATGGTGGAACACGACTTGTTCTGAAGTCATACCTTGCTATATGCGTCTGGCTGCTTACCCAGGGAACATTGCATGTCGTGTGAATCGTGACACATTGGTCTTCCATTTGCCACACACCCACCAGCGCCTGACTTACTGCATTGAATGTGTATGAACCATCACATGGGTAATGTTACATATGGGTACGAAGCATCCACACCAGATTGCTTGTAGAGTAGTTTGTTACTTTGCGGCATATATGGTGGTGTGTTTGTGTGTTATGGGCACAGATTAGTAACTGTGGCTCTCTTTGCAGCATTGACCTGCTCCTGTTACCGGACCTGAGAGTGCGCAGGCAGGAGGCCAGCACTCACCCCAGAGATAAGTTTCTCTTTGTCTTCCATTTGAGTAATTTGTTACTATGTGCATGATGATCAAGTTTGGTGTAATTGTGTATGTGTTAATGTGAGTAGTACATTTTTGTGAATTTCCTACTTTCCCGTGTCAATCCTACTCCCCTCTCCTGCCCCTCCTACCGGTTATCCAGTATATCAATGCCTGTCCCGACTGCAGATCCCTGACCCTCCTTCCCCACCAGGGTCTCAGAGGCCTGTGTGAGTTTGACCTTGCAGGCACCCAGACCACGGTGGGGGTAGTTGGTTCGTGCCACTCCTGCGCCTGTACACGGGAGCTGTGACAGTACACATCAGTTCATGGTACATCATTCTGTGTTATGTACCACACATGGTACACATCCTGTTGTGGCATTGTTTTACTGTGCTACCTTGGTTGTTACATTACTGTGGTAGTACTTGGGCTTTGTGACGTACTGCTACTTCAAGTCATCTACTGGAGGCTCTTCTGGTTTGTTTTGCTGCCTGCAGGCTTTTTGCTTGGCTTCTGTGTTGGCCTGCTTTGAGTTCTCTTTGATTTGGTGTTTTTGCAAGTCAAGGTGGTCTCTTAGGGTGCTGTACACTGTTTACACACAAGGTGGAAGATGGTGACAAAGGGGAAGGGTGATCCTGTGGCCAGGTGAACTTCAAGGATGAACGCTACATAACTCAGGTGCAGTTGTTCAGTGGGTCATGGTGATTTGTGAGGGAGGGGGGGTGTTTTGTTGTTGACAGTTGCGTTGCCCTACAGTGTGATGCGCACCCTGACATTGTAATTGTGGTATCCTATGTACATGATGTATTCTGCTGATTAATGCCTGTTCATGTGTTGTGTTTACCTTTCAGGTGTGAGGGAATAGATGTGGCTTGACATGCTGGGTTGTACACATGGTCAATGTTCACATGTGATGTGTAGAGGACACTGATGGTCACTTGATTGCACATGCATATATTGAGTGCATGTCAATACTGACCCACACACTCGCACTATCATCCACTACATGTACAACCACCCTTCCATGTCCACATGTACACTCTGTTTGCCTTCTGGTCCCACTGTGTCCCTGCAGCACATGATCTAAGACCAATTGTGGATCCTGTACATGCGTAATTTGCTTTTTGATGTAGTTTGTCGTTTAGATGTGATGCTCAGGGTGTGCGTCACACTCAATGGCTGTTCACTATGCTGTGCGCTGAGCAGTGTGTTGCAGGAGGTGGACACGGCACACAGAAGCTGCATTGTTGATTTTGCAATGCACAATGTACATGTTGACAGGCATTCATTGTTATGTTACAACTACAACTGTTGGAATGCATTTCGGTATGACTTCTTTTGGGTGGGAGGTTGTTGGTCAGTCATTTAATCTGATTCCATGTCAGGCATCATTGTCTGATGCCACTTTAGATTTTTCACATGTCAATGTGTACCTTATTGGTACTGTGTTGGTGTATAGCTATTGCTTGCCATGTCATGTTGTGGTTTGGGAGGGTTTGGGTGACATTGCAGTGATAGTCATGGCCTGTTTTGCAGGTCTGTGTGATTCACAACTTACGTGTGTGCCTTTTGGTCACACAGGATTGCTTATGTTTAAGGAGCTTCCATGGCAACATTCTCAGGGTGGAAATTGGCGTCATCATGTGGTTGCTCAGAGGGTAGGCACTGTCCCCTGGAGAGGTGATGATGGCTGTGATTATTGGGGTTTGTGTATTTGTGTGTGTGTGACATGCATGCACGTTTGCATAGACAGAGGTGATGATTCCCTTTGCATCGCATGCCACCTGTACATTGATGGAATGCCAGTGCTTGCGGTTTCAGTAGATGTGCTCAGTGGCCCTAGGTGGACGTAGGGCCACATGGGTGCAATCTGTGGCACCGAGCACTTTGGGGAAGTGTGCCACACTGTAAAAGTCCTGGACAATGGCCTGCCTTTCTGCGGGTGTTCTGGGCATGTATATGTGCCTGCGGACTGAGGGAGGCGCTGTCATGATTGCCAAGACCTGGTGTAGGCAGCATGACTGCGTGGCCTGTGAGACTCCCCCCCCACTATGGCAGTAGTCCGCTGAAATGACCCAGTGGCCAAAAAATGCAGGACATTGAGCACCTTCTCCAAGGGGATCAATGCTTGGGAGCAGAGGGTGGGGGATGTAAGGTCATCTTCCCACTCCCTGACCAGGTATAGGATGATACGAGATGGAAACCTATACCTGACGTAGACCTGGTCATCAGGCATCCCAAAAAGGCTTGTCCGGGGTGAAAAAATGCAGGCCCTGTCTATTCTCCTCCTCCTGCAATGTCTCACGATCAGTGCTGCGACAAATGGGGCATTCATCGTAGCTGGATATATGTGTTTGTTGTTTGCACGCACTTTTATACTGTGCGCAGGGACGCTTCCGCCTGCCTTCATGTGGTGGACGCGTTGACGCCTATGCGCATCTTTTGCCGTGCGCGGGTTTCCTGTATTCGAATCCATGAATACGGGTTGTTCGCGTGCGTGTGGGCGTTCTGTGTAGTTCCATGCTGTACTTCCCCAGTTACGCCTTCTTTTTCACACGTTACGCCCCGTGTCCTGCCCCCATTTTGGTGTGTGCGTGGACGTTGTGCGCTTTCCCTGTGCGCATTGCGCACGGCGTTCGGGATGTTGCAATGTCGTGTGTGCCACGCACGGGTTTGGCGCACATTTCGGTAAAAACACACGCAGGAGCTTCCATGAATCACACGCGTGCGCTTCATTTTTCACGCTTGCGCCAGCTTACGCCAAGATTTTCGGCGCACATTTGTTCCATGAATCGGCCCCTAAGGAACCTTGTACCACCTAAGCAACCAAAGTTACAGGAAAAACTTAATTGTAGCAAAACTCTTGATGCTACAAGTCTAAGATTGTATATTTATGCTCCAGTATTGATAGTCGCCCAGATCTGTACTGAATTAGAAATTATTAGTCCAGACTGTTATGATTAAATTTGATAAAATTCCATAGAATGACAAATACAGCTCTCACAGAGATGAGGATTGAATGTGAACATAGCCCATCAAATATACAATGTATGTGTCCAATTTTAGTAGGGGACATCATTTTAGAAATGTACATTTGTGCAAAAGTTAAGTTTTGGTAAAAATCAATGTGGGAGTTCCTAAATCCCATCATAAAGATGACAGCTCTGTTCTAACTGCAAACCAGAGCAAGCCAAGTGCCTGTGGCCACTTACAGCCGTGGGGGTGTGTTTTGAAATTCTGCCCACACCATAAACTTTGTGATGTCACTTGGCAGGATAAATATAGGAACTTCACCACATATAGACATACTGCTTCCTGAACACATCAAAATTTCTGCGCCGTGCTTTGTTCCTGACTTCTTCATCTTGTCCAGAACTCTTCAACTTGCAGCTGACTCAAGATTTCCTGGCAGAATCCAGACCTTAGCATTGCTGAACTCTTTCTAGCTAGATCCAAATTCAACCATCTCAAACTTGAGGGGATATAAGTCTGATTCAGTCTGGCTTGCTATCATTAAGGCTTGCCCGCTGAAACTTGCATCCTGCTATCTACCATGTCCAGTGACCAGAAGGGCCCATCCAAATCCAGTCTGAGGTGCAGTCCAAAATTGACTAGAACTGCACTGCTGATCCAATCCCGGCAGAGGTGCCCTGCTGCCGGTAGACCTGACCCGATCCAATGACCAGAACTTTGACGGTCCAATTTTAATCACAAGGGACTGTAAGTATTAATAGGAAGAACAGTGACCCATAGTATATTTGCATTGTCTTATCCCAATCTCAATCCATCCCATCTTTAACTTCAGAACCCTAGCATTGTCAGAACATTCTTGCGCTAATTTCTCTAATCTGTTTTGCAAAACCATAAATCATTAGTGATTTTGAGTAACTAAAGTAAATCCCAGAAAGAAATAGAGTATCCACCACGTGAAGGGTTACAGTGGCCACGTAACTGTGGAGATTCCCGTGTGGCATTCTCTTTTGCATAGTCATAAATATAGTTTAATCAAACCAACCTGTCATTTTTAAAACCAAATTTCTGTTTACATTTTCGTGCCTATTTTGCAAACAACGCCTCTCACTTAAACCTCCTTCTTCAATGTTTTAGATAGAAACGAAATTTCAACTCTCACTGATACCTAGGACCCTTAGCTACATCCACAAACAAAAGCGGCAACAGTGTATTTGACCCGTTTTTATCAAAAATCGCAAAGTGAAATTTTGCCACGAATTTGCAATTTTCAAAAGTTTACATGTGTCTTTTTGCCATTTAAAAGTGTTTCTTCAAATCCCATCCTGATCTAAAGTGTGTACTGTTGTTTATCTTGTAGATCATGTGTGTTAGGAACTGTTTAGTGTGCTTTCCTAAGAATTTTTCTCCATTTTAGCATTTTTGTCCACTTTGTATTGTGTCACAAAGCCATTTTCACCTGTCATTTCTAAAAGTGTCCATTTCAAAAAACGGGTTTCTCTCTTGTTTGGGGAGGGAAGATTGCATTTAAACTCTAGACATTATCTTTCATTCCTGAATACCTGCAGAGTACTGACATCTGTGTAGGATTGCTCGTTTGTACCTTAAGTACTTTGCAGGGGGAAATATTAACCTAAACGCTATCCGTTCACAAACCAAATCTGTTCTTTTTCCTGTGTTTTCTATTCTGCATTAATATAAGTGAATTCAATTGCTTTACTTATTTTCTGAATTGTATTGTCACCACTTGGTGATTGCTGCCCCATGTATATATATGTATATATATTCACTCAAAAAAAACATTGTTAAGGGGATGTTATGGTTAAGTTGCACTACTAAAAACCTGTGAAATTCACTAAAAACTTTACAAAAGTGTCATTATGGTTTAAAGTAAAACCGAAAAAAACTGAAATTCGCCAGTTATGGTAGGCTAACCAACCATACCTGCCCGCCCCACTGTGCACTGCTAACACTAACACCCAGGACATGAAAGATGGCATCACAAATGTCATTGATGACATCACTGATGACATCACATGTGCATGTACTTTTCATGAAAAGTCTGCATCACAAGGGAGTCTTATTATAATGTTGATAAAAAAAAACTGTCAGGGGTCATTGGAATAGATGACATGAGCTATGTGGTGCATTAGGCAATGCATTGACATAAATAGCATTTTATTATGAAGTTCTTAACAGTGTATGTATGCAGCATACATGATGACGGTGCAATATTTATAATCTTCCCATGTTAAATAGTTAAATGGTAAATGCTTTCTTATTAGAGTTTTGTGTACTGTGCAATATGTTATAAGTAGGTCATGAAAACCACTTCCTATATAATTTCATTATTACATACAAAACACAAAGACATAACAACAAATACAAAAATGAGTATATACAGTGAAAGTGAAGTATGCAAAAAAGCAGAAGTAGAACCAGAAATTGTTGATAACCTACCTGATTATTTTTATGCACAGAAATGATTGTTCTGCTTCAAACCTACTACTTCCCCATGAATAACTATCACATGATGTGACTGCACCCTAAAGAGAGTAATGCGAATACAAATATGAGCATATCCACAGAAAATATAGTAATAAAAAAACAGCAGACCAATAAGAAAGTGTTGATAACCTTACTGATTGTCTTCACACACAGAAAGCATTGGTATCTTTCAAGTGCGTATTCTCCCTATGTATATGTTTCATATGCTAAGTGTGAATCCCAAATGAATTACTGTAAGAACATACTTGAAGTGTAAGTGTACAAATATAATACTGTTCAGGAGGAGAGGAATTCACTGACAGGCCCATAGGTCAGCGGTCACCCTCTAGAACTTGTAAGACAAGATAGCTGCACCATGTGAGGACAGGGGGTGCAGGATTCACTTACTCCAACACGACTCAATAATGAGGACTCAGTAAGTTGGCAAAGGGAAGTCAGTTTAATGACAAGTACATCAAACAGAGAAACAAATGGAAATCAGCAGCATTGCGATCACCTGTCTCGCTCCGACTTCCTCGAACTTCAGTTGAACAGCAATAGTTATATGCAAAACTTGTCATCACTGACGTCTAATTCTAAAAAAACTCCACATGCAATACAATTGGTTAGGAAAGGTAACTTAAGTATAGGTCCTATATCTGTACATGATAATAGGGTATGCTGATTGCATAACTCTTATCGGGTGGGCGTCTACGCCCATCCCACTGCATCACACGTGATTGACGTCACTGCATGTACGACGTCTTATTGGTTCTACTATCTATAGGACTCCAGACAACTTGGTCCATTGTGAATGGGCAGGTTACACCCCTAGACATAAATCTCCATTTTAATTAGCGGCATGCAGAATGGACACCCATGTGCCTGGTGTCTCAAGTTTCACCCTGCCTCCCTTCCATCAATCAGTATTTTAGGGCTATGTGTCAATTAGTTGGCTGGGTATGGCCTCGAAACTGTAGCCTCTTATCGGGAAAAGTTATGGCATCCTCGGGTCCTGGATGACATCAGGCGGTGGTACTTCTTCACGCCTGGCTCATCACGTGTTAGTTCACCATGAATCTGCTTCAGTTTCCAGCTTTTAGTGCATTTAATTCTGTTTCAGCCTCGCCACCTGCATGGGCCCCCCTTATCTTGACCTTCATGGGGCAGGCTGGTATGCTCTGAAGTTTGAGTCTTGTTAGCTGACGCTCTCCTCCCTTTCACTGGTTGACCTCGATTTCCTAGACATGAGCCGCTCTTTGTTGAGTTTCGATTCCACTCCTTCTCTTGCCTTTGGGTGGGTTACAAAACTTGGCCTGTCAGGCCTCTGGCAGCCTGGGTACATTTCTACTTTTACAAAATGGAGTCGCACTTGTATAATGGACCTTATTGAGGTAGATATATGGTTGGCGCTTGCCGCTCTAATCTTCTACTAAGCATTGCAAGCAGTATTGTTTCTTTTGCCTCTTGCGTCCCAAGCCTATTTACACACGTTTGACAGGTCGGTTGCTTCCATCTCGTAGCAATGTTTCCTCACATTTTAACCTTGTCTCTTCTCTGTGTCCATTACATTTATTTTCGTAGTTCCTCGCACAGGCGTGCTAACTTTGATAGACACTTTTGTTCATTCACGAGTCTGTTCAGGCCCTTGTGTCATTTCCACTGGCCTTCCATTAGGGCTCTTTGGGTCTCTTCATGGACCGTCTATAGGTACTCTTTGTTTCGTATCAGCGGCTGGTACGGCTGTCTGATAGGGTACGGTGCTGCCCAGGGTTGTCTGGTTATGGGCGCTTCAGCAGGTATGGATCTTCTGATGTATACTGGGCAGAGTCCCAGTGCAGCTCTTTGTTGGTTGATTTGCTCCTTATACGTCACATACCTTGGCGAGTACACTCCTGGTACCTCGAAATGAGGGGATGGGGTGCAGGCCATGTCTGGGACCTCCTCTACACTACTTTTAGATTTTTTTGTTCCTAAGTATTACTGGCTAAGATATATCACTAAAGGAAAAAAGAGAGAACCAGACATGTGATGTCACCAGTGATGTCATGAGTGATGCCATCAATGACATTCATGATGTCATCTTTCATGTCCTGGGTTTTAGTGTTACCAGTGCACAGTGGGGCGGGCAGGTATGGTTGCTTAGCCTACCATAACTGGCAAATTTCAGGGGTTTTTCGGTTTTACTTTAAACCATAATGTCACAAATGTAAAGTTTTTTTAGTGAATTTCACAGGTTTTTAGTAGCGCAACTTAACCATAACGTCCCCTTAACAAAGTTTTTTTTGAGTGAATTTTACGGGTTTTTAGTAGGTCAATTTAACTATAACGTCATTTTAGTAAAACATTTTTTTACTGAATGTCACAGATTTTCAGTAGGGCAACGTAACCATAACGTCCCTTTAACAAGGTTCTTTTGCTAAACAGTAGACACCTTTGCGAAGAATGCCACATGACAATATGCTGGCGTACAACACGGTGACGTGTCCCAGAATCAGTACACACTTAACAATAAGATGTATGCCTCGTGGACAGTGTGGAAATAGATTTTATATTGATGTACGAACGTCCACCTTCAACATTTCCCTTACACAGCGGCAACACGTCTTGGTAGGCAGCAATTACCAATGCACCACACATTTTATATTTTTAGCAGAAGTTCTACTTATCTGAAAATGACATCAGCTAAAGCCATCCCTCCTCCCCAAGAAACAGCAGCACTGCTGTAATGAAGAAGTATGAGAAACAGTGCCACTACCTTACAAATAACAAACGGGAAAAAAAAATTGCCGTACATCTACTGGCCCATATTACCGTTTATTGCCTCTTTGCTCATTACTGTTCTCAAATTGCTTTATTACCTGTCGTACCAAAAAATAAAGCCAGCCGCAAACAAACTAAATATTCCGTTAAGAGCGACCTTTCACAGTGTAAATAATTTTAAACAAAAAAAATTGCATTCAATCCATGTACTTCATATTTCTCAGTAAAATACATAGACGCAATAATCTTTGCCAGTAATAGTCTCGATTTGCAAATCAGTAATGTGTGCTACTAAAAAATAGGATTACTGGTTATATTCCGGCGCGGCTTTGGCGGGTCGGATTACAAAACAAAATCCTTTTTCAAGATGGCCACCATAGAAAGGGAAGGTGATTGTTTCATACATAGCCCTTCTTCCCTTTCCATGATAGCCTGCAAAAAGCACAAGTACGTGACGTGACGCAGAACCTGTAAATAAACATACAGCGACGTACAACGTAATAACTTATATTTTGAAATAAATAGACTGGATTGTAAAAGAAAATGTTAACATTTTAGAGTTCATAAAGTAGGTTTATTTAACAAGAAACTGTCAGAGACCATCGGAGTAATTCCATTTTCAATTGAATGATAACAATGGTTCTAAGGGCGTCATTGCAAATGGTAAAGATGAGGCACACGTTGGTCTTTTCCCATACAAAAATTATGCGTTCTTGGTTAAAGCAGCCGCTTTGATCCACAGTGATTTCCAAGAAGGCGCCATGACCTTCGCCCTACAGCACCATAACTGATGTAATGTTGCTCCGAATAGCGAGTTCAGCATGCGGGCAACCCGGGCCTGTGCTGTCATCCCACATAATGGTGATGGACAGGCAACCGCTCACTAGCAGTTGTATTTGGCATCCAAAAAAGCTGTCACTCGGCATCTGGAACCATGGCACGCACAGTACGGCAAGATGTACCTGGGCGGAAAACGTAACAGAAAATACGTGCCAATAACCAACCTCTAGCACAAAATTGCAAAAATGACACAAAGAATGTGCAAAGTAATACACAAATGTAAGTGGTCAAACATGACATTTTAGTGAAATGTTACTATTGACCATGTGTAAATATAGTAACAGGCTACAAACGCCAAGATTCTGCATGCGCCGTAAGGTAAAAAAAAATGGCAACTACACAGGAAACGATAAATGAGTTTTGAAGGCAAAATGAATGGACACGTAAAAAAAAAATGACATCTCGTGATTTCAAACAAGACCAAAAGAACGTGCAAAGTGATACACAAAGCTCTGTGGGCAAACATAATGTTTCAAACAAGAAATATTAATGCTTAAAACTGGTGAGTGTAGTCATACCCTGCAAACGTGGAAACTGCACTCTCCATTATTGGAGGAAAAATATAACAGCGCAGAAAGATAATACTTTAGTTATATTGGCACAAGTAGAGTTTCGGTAATATAAAATTAAAACGTGGGTCGGTGTAGAGTGGTGAAAAGTAAACTTACATAATATGTACTGCCTCCATTCTTTTTCGCCAAGTCAGACACCAACGTATTCGCACCGAAGAATCTTCGTGGACTGATATTGCATGTGCCTTACAAACATTTTTAAAACATAACCTTATCAATTGCTATTTTTTTCGAACCTTTCATTCCTTGAATTGCTTCTAAAGTTGCCCTTTCGCTCAAGGTCAAAAAACAATTGCCCCTTATAAATTCACTCGGATGTGTGGGCCTGGTGAGCATGCAACCAAAAAAACAACTCATGTGACCTTCACTCAGAAGCCAAATACATTCTTACTTTGCAACAACATATTGAAATCCAACTCCCATACACCTCCAGAATCACTGTTTCCAGCAAACAGTGCAGATGGCAGGCTTAGTTTTCAAAACTTAATACGCCAGTCTGACGTCAATATTATTCCAAAAACATTGTAGCCTAGACACACTAATTGGTAGTTGTACAGTGAGCACCAACTTCCATTTAACCGTATGGCTTTGGTGACAAGAAAACTCCACTTTTTCAGTTTGTGCTGTCACATCCCATCCCACCCTCCTTAAAGGTCACCTTCAGAAATAGTATTTCATAAGTGTGACAAGTGCAATGCTGTCTTGTTTTGTATGTGTTACTGGCGATCGCCACGTACACCAAAACATCATTAAAAGATGGCGGGGCACCGAAGAAAGGTGGCGTACTTCACGCTGTTTCACAACCAATCAGGGAAAGCGCCACATGTCAACGGACACAAAGTTTTTCCCCCATTTTAGACGCCCTATAACTTTTCTCCCCCTGGACCAAACATCACCAAACTTTCCAAAGAAATTCAGAGTGACCCATAAATGTTTCTTACAAAGTTTGGTGAGCATTCGTCCATGGGAAAGCAGAGTTATAAGGCACCCAAAAAGTACTCTTCCTATGGAAACAGCAACTTCACCATAAGTACACAGCCACTACCGTGGCTATGTATGCTGCAGTGGTTGTGCGCAGGGCCTAGAGTTTTGGGGGTATGGCCATAGATATTTAAATGTATGGGTTTACAGTGGTTTATAACTCCTTGCTTATAAGTTCGTTCTTGGGTGCATGGCCTTTGGCCATGCACCCAAGACTGTACACCCTCCCCAGAACCATCTGAGCAATAAGCGATAGTACGGGTGTTTGCATTGCTGTGCTATGGTGTGGTGGTTGTGCACAGGGCCTAGAGTTTTAGAAGTATGGCGCACGGCCTACGGCCTGCAGCCATGCAGCCAAAAATGTACATCCTGCCCACAATCAATGTACTGTATGAAAACCATGGTGCCTTGTAACTTCACTGCTTATAAAAAACAATGCACCCAACATTCTACATCCTGGCCATGACCACCACAGCATATTGCACCCATTGTAGCTTGTTAGTCCACTACGTATAAATTAATGTTTGATACTACGGGTGTATCTATAGCTGTGATATGGTGCAGTGGTTGTGGCCGGAGGCTAGAGTCTTGGGTGTATGCCATACATATGTGAATGCATGGGTGCCCAGTATATAAAGCCCATAGTGGCTTATAACTGCAGTGCTTATAACTGTGTTTTCGGGTGCATGGCCTTCAGCCATGCAGCCAAGACTCTACGTACTGACCACAACTACCACAGCATATCGCACCCATAGTGCCTTACAAATTCTCTATGTACAAATTTGATCTTGTGTACATGGCCTTTGGCCATGCATCCAAGACTCTAGTCCCTCCCCACAAACACCGGATCAATAAATGAGACTGCGGGTGTAGGTATAGCTGCGATATGCTGCAGTGGTTGTGGCCAGAGCCTAGCGTCTTGGCAGTATGGCCTACGGCCTACGGCCGACAGCCATGCACCCAAGACTTTAGGCCCTGGCCACAACCACCGCAGCATATCACACCCATGGCGGCGTATAAATTAGTAACACACCCATACAAACAAATATAGGAACTACAGCATATACTCAATTGTAGTGTTTGCTAACACCACGTGTGTCCTTAGAACAGTTTGAAGTTGCCTGCTCACAGCACGGATTGAAGTACTATCCTTATGAGACCCCTCATTTTCAGTACTTACAAACATCCCGGACAAGGCAGGCATGGCGAATATATCATTAACACCTGCCGCCTAAACAAGTACAGTTTTTTACCCATCTCTCACTCTCTGGACCTAATCAAACACTGTAGCAAACCAAAACAGTTTCCCACCACAGCATATTGCACCCATTGTGGCTTGTAAGTCCACTACGTATGAATTGATATTTGATACTACGGGTGTATCTATAGCTGTGATATGTTGCAGTGGTTGTGACCGGAGGCTAGACTCTTGGGTGTAAGGCCATATATATGTGAATGCATGGGTGTCCAGTATACGAAACCCATAGTGTCTTATAACTGCAGTGCTTATAACTGTGTTTTTGGGTGCATGGCCTTCAGCCATGCAGCCAAGACTCTACGTACTGTCCACAACTACCACAGCATACCTTACCCATAGTTCCTTATAAATTCTCTACGTACAAATTTGATCTTGTGTACATGGTCTTTGGCCATGCATCCAAGACTCTAGTCCCTCCCCACAAACACCTGATCAATAAGCGAGACTACGGGTGTAGGTATAGCTGCTATATGCTGCGGTGGTTGTGGCCAGGGCCTAGCGTCTTGGGAGTATGGCCTACGGCCTCGCCCTACGGCCATGCACCCAAGACTCTAGGCCCTGGCCACAACCACCGCAGCATATCACACCAATGGTGGCGTATAAATTAGTAGCACACCATACAAACAAAAATAGGAACTATAGCATCTACTCAATTGTAGTGTTCACTAACACCACGCGTGTCCTTAGAACAGTTTGAAGTTGCCTGCGCACAGCACGGTCTGAAGTACTATCCTTATGAGACCCCTCATTTTCAGTACTTACAAACATCCCGGACAAGGCGGGCATGGCAAATACATCATTAAAACCTGCCGCTTAAACAAGTACAGTATTTCACACATCTCTTACTTTCTGGACCTCCTCAAACAATGTAGCAGACCAAAACAGTTTCCGAAACAGCATTTCGCCTCTGGTTGCGACCGCGCTGTCTTCGGATCCAAGATGTCAGGAGCATCCACACATTCTGATGCACATCACGGCTTGCTGCAGCCAATCGGCAAAGACGTTGCGTGTCCGTGGTCATGACGCCACCCCCTAGCCAATCGGTATCTTTTCCGCAGAGCGAACAGGGAAGTGTGACTGCGGAGCGGACATAGATATCACTAATTTTTGTAGACATATTTTTGGGTCATTTTAAAGGAAACTCCTGGACGGATTATCACCAAATTTACAAAAGCACACTTTCGGGACCAAGCCCCTGCCCCTGCCACATATTTGGTGAAAATCTGTCCAGCGGTTTGACCTGTAGGCGTGCGCAAAGTTTTTCCCCCATTCAGTCTACGGGAAAAAAAGACGTTTTGGGACCCCCCCCCTATAACATTTGCCCCACAGCACCAAACATCACCAAACTTTGCAAAATACTTCAGAGTGGCCCATATACTTTTTTTTGCAAAGTTTGGTGAGGATTCGTCCAGGGGGAGCAGAGTTATAGACCACCCAAAAAGTGCTCTTCCTTTGGAAACAGCAACTTTACCATAACTACACGGCCACTACTGTGGCCGTGTGATATATATATATTAAAACTTATGTGTGATTTGAATATTAAATTAATAAATACATATTTACAGTTACAAACTAGCCTGATTCCGGGTCAGTGTGACCTAGGGGGGTGTTTTGAGAAGGGTGTGATATGAGTGGTATATCATTCAGAATATTGAACTTAATAGACACAAATAAATAAGTATTTTATTGCGCACTACATGCTAGGCGAGACCAGGTGGTGTGCCTGATTGAAATCCTTAACACACTTACTGAAATCGACCAATCATAACTTTGACATTTTTCAGGACAATCCACCATAATCCAACTGTACATCAAGAAAAAACTGCAAGAATGACTACCTGATTGGCTGCATGTATGGGATGATTCCAGAATAAAGTGCACCAATGCACTCTAACACACGTTACACTGAAACAAGAAAGGAGAACACACTTTTTGTGATTGGAGATACCCCAAATCCAAGGACCCAATTACATTAGACAAATTTTGTAGAACCAACAAACAATTAGGATTGATCATGCCAGCCATTGGTCACCTAAAGGCACAGCAAGGGTGATTGTGCTTCTCCACATACACAAAGAAAGTTCTCTGTCCCAGATATTAGGCTTTACATAAAACAAGCACCCGGGCACTGCCTTAGATGCTAGGGTCTACGTTACTACTGTTAACTGTTTTGGAGAGGAGTTTTGGAGTTTGTAGTATGCTTCACAGAGTTCTGGTAAACTAGCATGAAGCGAAACTCGATGTGTCCAAGCTGACCCACTGTCTACTACCCTCTAACATTGGGAGCCACCAACTTGAGAAGAGCTACCTGTTTGTAGTAGTATCGTAAGAAGAACCTCATACGAGGCTGCAGAACGTTCCACCCTCCAGCAGAACCATAGAGGCCCCCCAGTTGAAGGCGGTGCAGGACTTGAGGCCTGGAGCTATGTGCCTCGCTTCAGAGTGCTGATCTTTTATAGTTCGTTATTTTGTTTACTTGTAACTTGCCCATGAAATCTGATGATTGCTGTAGAGTGTGATAACAAGATAAAGTGGCCAGGGAGAAGAAAGGTGAATATTAAAATGCCTGTGCGAAAAGAAGAGTCTTGAAAGATTGCCATAAGTGTTTCTTATTTTGCTCGTGTTGAGCATGGTATGTCAATGAGTTCCAGGGATGAGAGCCTGAACAACAAAATAGTGATCCCCCATGCATTGTTGAGTCTGACATTCTGAGGGATTGTGCAGGCTGATGGGTCATGGTGAGTTTGAACAAGAGGACCGCAGCATCTCAGAGCAGTGACAGCCACTGTGACCCACTCAGCATGTCTCTGAAAATCCTAGCCCACATGCTGAGAATCTTTTGATCTACAGTACCATCCAGATCTTCAACGGGCTGGAATAGGGGCCTTCTGGCGGTAGGATACAGGAACTGATAGTCCCCTTATTTTTTACAATGGTTTTAAAACTCAACTTTCCTCATACAGTAACGTACGGGTAAGGTAAGTGGTCTTATAAAGCACCCTTCTGCAGTAATTTGCATGGCTCTGTAGAGAGATGGGTGGGTGATGTTAGAGAGATATAACAAAGCCAGTTTCCGAAAAACATGTTGTATTGATAGGATATGACATGGCATTTATAACGCGCATGTACACAAGTGTTTCTAGGCATGAAAATAACCTGACCTGAGTGCAGGTTGGAAATAACCATTACCTGTGTGTCGATATAGTGAACTGTTCTTTGAATTTGTATACTGGGGCAGGTTAGTCATAGGAGAAACCCTGGTTGCATGAATTGTTCTTAATTTGTTTTGTTTTGGGTTGTTAATGGAAGATCAATAGGGTACAGTATGTTCAGTGCACTAGACCTAGATGGTTGTCTGGTGGGGAGTCAGTAAAGTTGCAATGTTTTAGTAGTGAGGAATTAGTTGAAGGAGGAGAGGAATGAGAGGCTGGGTGGCTTCCTGGGACTTTGCTATACATTGCATCCTCATCCAGATATGTGCAACTGAGGGATCTGTGGTTCGGCGGATGTTTTATAGACGACTTGGAGGTTTATGTGACTTGAAGAATTGTAAGGGGGTTTTAAGTAGGAAATCAATTTTAGGGTTAAAGGGAATAATTAAATAAGAAACAACTTCATAAGATGTTAAGAATTTCAATAAGGTGACACACACCTTAGTCTCGGCCCAGTATGCAGCACGCGATTGAAATGCTTATGTTAGATTAGATTCCATATTGAGATGATATACCACTCATATCACACCCCCTTTTCAATTACCCCGGGTCACAATGGACCATGAACCAGGCTGATTGATAAAATATAATATTTATTTATTTATCTGAAAATTCAAAAGAAATCATACAAATTTTAATATGGGGCAGCAATCAACAATGGGGTGATAAGAACAATATGAATGTAAGCAATGCTCTAAGTTTAACCTTCTATTGACACAACTACAAAACACCAGGGAATAGGAGCACTTTTTGATTTTAGGTATGATAGCACTGGAGTTAGAATTTCCCCTGCAATGTTCCTTCAACCCACAAATAATCAATTTTAAGTGGATAAACAGAATCAGCAGGTAATCAGGAATGACAGACAGAAACAGAATTGAAATCCGACCTTCCCTCCCCAAACAAGTGAGAAAAACAGATTTCAAACCCTGACAATGCTAAACTGACACTCAGAAATGGATGAATATATGAATGAATGGGTATAATTCTTGAAACAAAACAATTCTTTACTGGAGAAACACTGGAAAGATACTAGGAACCACAAGCAATGGATCAAGCAAAAGCATACAATTCGAAACTGAACGGAAGGTATAGCCATGGATCATAGGTATAATATAAAAGTGAAATGAGGTCTCTAGCTGTTAAATTGAGTGAGTTATGCAAGATCTCGTGAGGTGCGTTTCAACCCTAGCACCTCCGCACCCACCTTGGTGGATCCAGTCTGATCACTCAAAACAGGATTAATAGCTGAGAATTTTACATGACAAAATTATTAAAGATATTGGCGCTAGCAAAGGGAATCAAATGCAGGGTTTCAAAAATGATTTTGACAATATTACAATTATCAGGATAAGGATAAGATGACTTTGAGATTGGGATGGAACAAAACAAGGCAAGGTTTACTATGGTTCTATGGTTCCTATTGATACTCCCAGTCCACTTTTAGTTTGGATTTTGGACAGTCAGTGCTCTGGATCACCACACGGATCTGGTCTAACACAGGCCAGCCAGACAAAATCAGCAGGACAGGGTCATCTGGGCAGGGACTGGACACCAAAGGATAATTCTTCTGGACTGGCAATTCTGGTTACTGGATAAGATAGGGCCTCAGTGAGCAGGATAGCAGCAGCATGCAGTGAGTGGCAAGCCATGTTAATTAATGATGCTTCCCAAAACACCACAGCGTTTCCCTTGGTTGTTGGGATTAATTTAGAATTGAGGCCTAGCTGAAGCAAGATCAGCAAGGTTTGGCCTTGTGCTTGGGATCTGAAGTCTAGATGAATAAATGTAAGATGAAGACAGGAACAGGACAGGATGCCGGGCAGGAAATCAGCAATCTGTCAGGAATCAGTGTGTCTGGCCCTCATTACAACACCAGCGGTAACCAATGGCACTATTAGCACCATGTTGCTGCCGGTATTGTAACAAGACCGCCAATGGTAAATGGGGAAATACCACCTCATTCCAAGGTTGGCGGGGTGGTAATTCCTCATTTACCATTGGCCCTTCCCCATTCCCATTTTTGCCCCATGGGGCTCAATGGGACTTGGGAAGGCAGTAATTACGGTAACGCAAATTGCGGTACTGTAATTACCTCGGAAGTCCCTTTGTGGGTCCCTACTTTAACGGCTGGTCCAGACCAGCCGTTAAGGTCGGGAGCCGCAAAGGGACCTCGTAATCAGGCGTTAAGGGTTTAACGGCGCCGACACCTTTTACGGCGCCGTTAAACCCTTAACGCCAGGGTCGTAATGACCCCGTTATTTATCATGAAAAATGACATCATCAAGGTAGAGGCTGGGCAGGGTTAACTACGCCAGCCCCTAAACTACTTGGATTGGGCAGGGGAGCTAGTCTTCGCCTCGCCCTTAGTTGGTTGGATTTCTAAGGGGATGATGTCAGGTTTATGAGGTGAGTTTTACTTTACTTAAAAATCTGATTTTGCCAAAAACATACATTTAGACCCTTACAATCTCTTGGCAAATTATACCCACAGGTTACATATGATGTACAGCACAGATTAGTCCAAACCTCCAGTCTGTGCGACCTTGTTTTACTTTTCTGACACATTTTGATAATTTTACACATTACAGATTTGTCCTAAAATTCCACAATTTTATACACAAATGCAAATTGTCCCCGGGGATTTATGTGCACAAACTTATGTTTGCCACATGAATACTTTCCTGGGAATTGGTCATATTTCATAACTTCTGTTCCCCATGCGGCAATGAGTTCTACAAGGTTCTAAAAGATGGCCCGCAAAATTAGATTTAACACTGCAAACTTTTAAATGTCTGCTAATTCTTGCTACAGTAATAAGAGTCTATAGAGTTTCTTTATAACATAGTCTGTGGCACCAAAAGGCAGTCCCTTTGTTACTTGATCCTGTTTTTTTTTTCTTCCTTCAACTGCAAGCAGCTGTCAATTCCTTACAGGCAAGGGGGTTTCTAGTCTTAATTGGAGGTTTTATTGCCCCTTCACACTTGACAGTTGAGTGTCCCAGGACTGCTATTGGCCCAGCCTGGAGCACAGACGAATGTCTGATGAGCATGTGAACTTTCGTTGTCTTATCCCATTCAAAGTTTTTCAAGCTGGAACTTCGCACCTACATGTCCTGGATGTAGGGTGTATCTCCCTTCCTTGGAGGAGTTTCAGGGCCGGCAACTGGAATAACAGGTTTTCCTGAGAGTTTGCAACTCCAGCCTAAACTGGTAAATTTCTTACTTTGGGTCTTGAATTAAACCAACCTATGACAGAAGATATCCGATGTGGGTATTGTCACCACTAACATAATTCCTTTACATTGCTAAGTAAGCAGGCTTTCATTAACAATTGAGTTTTAAAGGTCATTTTTTTCTCTTCAGTCAGCACAGCCCATTTTTCCATATGTGTTAAAAACTGTTATCATTTCTTTATTTAATTCAGTTTGCAGCTCCTCAGTTTGCAGCTCCTCAGATTGCCACTGTCTTGGCAGCTGTAGTCATTTTCCTTGCAGCAGGACTCTTATCTAAAGTGTGGATACATTTATCCTTGACCTGGCTCAGAGAGAAAAAATCTCTTTGAACTGCTGTGCCTGGATACATTTTGTCAAGAAATGAACGCATGTTCCCGTGCAAGGGAAAAATTAAAGTTGCTTTTGATTTCTCTGAGAGTTGGTTTGACTGGGCCTTTTTACTCACAGTGGTTTAGGAATGACAGGTGGAATTGGCACCAAAGCAGCATTTTGAAAGGGTGAATATGTTTCATCCTGAAGGGGAATGTTTGGCTTTTGCAGCAATACAGCGCTGCCGGTTCACTTGATTCCATATATATGTCTCAGAACACACTTGCATACTTTTTCAGTGTGTCCCTTTGTTCCATTTTGCCTGAAGTGTGTGAGGCAAGATGCTGCAGCCATTTTTCTGTTGCTGGCAAAACACAGTTTTGAGGTCCTGGGGCGCACTTGTGCCAGCGCAGCCAGGTTGCTGTTTTCTTGCGCAAATGCAGCTCAGTGATGTGGGACAATGCGTTGAGTGGGTCAATATATTCCACAAAGATCAGAACGCTATACACCTTTTGGTTGGACAGAGAGGCCTTCGAGCAGCGTTCACAAAGTTGAAAAATCTAATTAGGTCGAATTTACTTTTTAGATTAGTTTAGCAAGGCACCTTCTATGCATACTAAGCATGGTGAAATATGGACAGATGCTTGTTGCGTGAATGCTGGTTTGTTGTTCTTTCAACTGGATTGGTTAGTCGAAGAACCATGCCTGACCTGTTTCCTAAATGTCAGGTGGTTCTCTTTCATGCAGAGATGTCTCGGTAGGGTGTTCCAGAGTTTTATGGCCAGAAGGGAGAATGATGATCCTCCATGTTGTTTCCTATTATAGGTAGGGACTAGGACTATTGCAGAATTACTAGAGCTCAATGTCCTGGAAGGCTTGTCCTTCTGAAAGGTAGTGGATCTGCTCCATGGTAGTAATTTCCTTGAGGTAACCCAGCAGTCCAAAATAGAGGCTGTTTGCTTAGCTCAGTCTTGTTAGTTCTAGAGATAGCACAGTCATAGTTCTGCAGGTGAATGGCAAGTGAGGAATGTTATGGTGTAGATGGAAAAAGCAGTTTCTGACAATGGCTCTCACACGTGGTTCAAGCATAAGAGCTTTGTTTATTGTGGTTCCGGAATTCCTTACCAAAGAGGATGATATTGGGCATGTGTCCATCATGTCTGGCCAAGGGATGGGGGTGATGTTAGAAGGCGCTGGATTGCAGAGCATTAGTTCTGTTTTGGTTGGGTTGAGCTTCAGTTTGTTTGTTGTCTTCCATATCTCTGTATATGCAATATGTCATGTCATGTAAATGTTATGTTACTTCTATATTGTGCCAAATCACCACCGTAGTATTTTCAGAGCGCCTAGGTTTGTCCATGGAGTGGCATCCTGCACCAGGGATATCCAGACCTTAGTCTGCTGGAGAAACGGAAAAGTGCCAGGAAAGATAAGAGGATGGCAACGCTAAAAATGAATGCTACAAATGAAGGAAGGGAGGGATGCAGAAGAGGTAGAATGTTTTGTGTTAGTATGGGTGCATGTGCATCCTGTTAGTTGGACCATGGTTCTGGAAAAGGGAAAAGGCAAATTGGTCCTAAAATGCTTGCAATAATTGGGTTGCGTTTTCAAAGTTGAAGGATTGTAAGTTAGTACACCATGTAATGCGTGATGCATGAGTGACTGGAGAGTGTGCTCAAGCAATCCTGGAAGAAATGTGGTTAATTATTTGCCTGGGCATCGCTATTCGTTCTACTCCAGGTCAAACTCCAGACTGTTTTTTTTCAAATGTTTTATTTTATTTTTTCAATAGTGATAAAATCTGTATTAGAACAAGAGATAAGTGTGCCCAATACAAAGCCACATAATACACCAATTGTGGCTATAAAGGAACCAGGAAGGAATGTATGGAGATTTATATGAGAGGTATACACAGTGGTCTTACCCACATTTCCAATAGCCCCATATCCGGCAACTATATTGTTGTGTATTCTTCGGACCGCCCTGTGTTTACCACGGTTGATTTATGTTCTGCATTCTTCTTTATTCCTTTACATCCAGACAGTCAGTATATATCCGCCTTTACGCATTCCAGACTCGAGTATACATGACATCTTTTTCAATAGGTGTACACTGAAAGCCCAACCATTTTCTCCCAAATATTGAGAAGATATTGAGGAACTAGGCCCCAGAAGGCCTTGTGGACAATGCAGAGGGTTTTTAACTTAATCCTCGCAGCCACTGGGAGTCAGTGAAGAGATTTCAGTCCTAGAGAGATACGATCCCTGGGTTTAAGGCCAAGGACAAGTCTCGCAGTCCTATTCTGGATGAGTTGTAGAGGTCGAAGAGTAGAGGCAGGCATATTTAGAAAGAGGCTGTTTCAGTAGTCCAGCCTAGAGAGAACCAGAGCTCTGGAGACAGTGAGCTTCTTGGGGAAGGAGAGGAAAGGAAGAATACCTCTGAGGAGGTGCAGCTGTAGTGTGACTTCTTAGAGACGTCAGAGATGTGAGGAGAGAAGGAGAGTGACCCTGAGGTTTTTAGCCTCACATGTGGGAGCAGGCAGAGAGGCAAAAGAGGCCGGCCAGAGAGAGACAGGAAAGGAAGGAGCGGGTGTGCCGATGAGGAGAATCTCAGTCTTACTGGCATTAAGGCAGAGATCATTGGCTGCACACCACTCCTGGAGTGGTATGGCGTCAAATGCTTGTTTTATTGTGTGGTTGTATAGGTAGGCAAGGACATTAGGATCATTGCAGAAGGGAGGTTGGAGGACTTCTAGAAATGGCAATAGGCTTTCTATAGTCAGTTTATGTGCGATACGTGCTAGTGCAGGCGGTAAAGGGATGGTCGCTGGTTTCAGATGCATAAAAGAGCGCTTTACAGAGGTAACAACAGGACATTTATAAAGCAGAGTGTAGGATTCAGAGGGGCACAGCGGAGGGGTACAGCTGAACAGGGTGGTGGGGAGGAGAAGGGCGGACGGCGTCTAGCGAGTCAGATTGCACAGGGTCGACATGATGGCTTAGGTGTTGAGGAGAGACTCCTTGAAGAGATGGGTCTTGAGTTCTTTTATGAATTGTAGCAGTGTCGGGGAGAGTCTGATGCTGATGGGGTGGAGGTTCCATAGTCTTGGGGGGTAGGCAGAGAAGGGTTGTTTTCTGGTCCTTTCCTTTTTACAGCAGCAGATTTCAAGTCTGCACATATCCTGGCTTCTGGTAGTGTGCTGTCTGCCAGAGATGGTGAGTTCCTCTGCGAGGTAGCTGGGTAACTTGAGGGCAACTTCCTTATAGATGATGCAGCAAGACTTGAAGGTGATTTGTGCACGCATTGGGAGCCAGTGAAGGTCGATGAGTTCTGGGGTTGTATTTGCGTAGACCATTGATGAGGTGTGCAGCTGCATGTAGGACACTTCCCATGGACACAAGGAAGGACGACAGGAGGCCTTCAAGGAGGACATTGTCCCCATCCAGTTCGGATAGGACCAGTGCTTGAACAGTGTATCTAAAGCTGTCGGGAGGAAGTGCTTGACTTTCCGCAGGAGGGAGAAAAGATACTTAGTTGTCTGAGGTTTCTTAGTTATGTGTGTCTGTGGAGCACGAGGCACTTGGTGCAGGAGGTGAGCCCGGGTGTGAAGCACTCATAGTTCATAGTTGATAAACATGTCTGTTTATCTGGGTGTTCGGTATGCAACACTACAGATTTTAATTTTTAAAGCACAGAGCAGCCCGTGGGCATCGAGGCGCTGTTACCGAGCTAAGAACACGTTTACATGGGCACATACGAACAGAGAGAACTGACGGTAATGCTGGTAAAACTAGTGTGGGTGCATGGCTTAGTTAAACAGCCAAGTTTTTAGGGCGTTGCGGAAGGTGGAGTGGGAAGGTTGGTGGGGAGTAGAAATTCTTACTTGGAGGGGCATGGCAGACATGTCAGACAACCGGACGTTTGCTCTCACTGTCTATCCGATGTAACTCAGAATCCTTTAATACATATCCTGTAGTTGATAGTTACATATAGTTAATTCTATATTTTCCACAACTGTTAAAATGTATGGGTCTGAAGCACCCATTTTATCAATGCTAACAGCAGAATATGCAGTATTCTCACTATTTGGACAATACTTGTAAACTACTCTCAGTAGACATTTAATAGAAGTGGTTGGGAAGGCACAAGGGATGGATGTCACCAAAATATGTTCATGAACACAGAAAGGGGTTTTGAGTGCACACCATTGACTTGACCAGATGAATTATAGAACAATATACACTATTTCACGATTATGCAACACACATTTCAAGCTATCATGTAATGTCTTTCATCACTTTATAATATTTGCAAATTAAAAACAACTTAGTGAACAGAGGCCATCGCTAGCAAGATTATGCCATTATAACAATTAATTTCTCTTAGTGTCTACTGCAAACAAAACCATCTCTCAGAAGTTAACAATGGCTAATTTCTCATACTAGCATATCATGGCTGGAGGTTTAGATTCTATTAAAAGATTTTGCAATATTCTTCTTTAATTACCCATCCAGCAGCAAAGAGGATACGCTTTAGAAACCTGTAAACAAGTTTTAGAAAGAAAAATAAAATCAGGAAAACAGCTACTTTCTGAGCTGTGGGTCATGACCCCCTTACCAAAAATCCGCAAGTCCATTGAAACAGGACCAGAGTGCTACGCAGGCCCTCCCCATCTTCAGCAGCCCTCGAATTTCTGTCAAGCACAAAACAAATTCTAGACCAAAAAGGTCATTTGGTTAGTAAACGAAGTGCCCGACCACGTGACTATCATGAATGTTCTCTCCAACACTTCCTCAGTAGCTGTTACATGAAAAACAAAGCAGAAATGGTGGTTAGTTCTCGCTGCATGGCTTTTAAAAATATCTAAACGTACCGACCTGCTAGTTGTGAAGATCAGAGATTCTATTGAAGACCAGAGACTTAAAATTAGATGGGTTCAAAGAATTTGTAATACGCCACATGCAGTATGATTAATACATTTAAGAAAATACTGTTTCAAATATCAGCGCAACATCAAACACCCCTTGGCTAAAACTAAACGTTACAATTCTCTCCCCTGGGGACAAAGTTGTTGTCATGGCTCCACAGGAGAAATCAAGCATGTGACCTTGTAGGAGATACCTGGAAAACCTCACACAGAAAATCTGGAGATGAGTGACTGAAGTCAGCCTAAGTGATAAAACTCCTGTTCATAACTGTTTTGGCATTTGACAACGTTTCCTGATAAGAAAATGGAAATAGACACATCAGAACTATATGACTGCGGCTTTCTCCATTAACAAAATGTACTACATCACATACATGTCTCAATCAAAAAATAATACCAACAGCAGCTAACAAAGACTATCCCCTCAAAAAAGCATAGTGTTAGGCAGTAAGGGCCTAACTAAATGAAGGAAGACACACCGAGTACTTTGCATACATCTTCTTTATTCGAGGTACATAAAGGAAGTACCCTCTCAACCCCTTTCCTCCTCCCTCGCTCCACAGCATGACCCACGTGGTTTGACCAAGGTGGATCTGTCTCTCCCTTATAGAGACAGTAGCCCTTCAACAACACCCCCGGAAGTCTCAGCATTCCTCGACCAGGCGTGTTGGCTTCCTGACGACTCGTTGAGGCCGGCTGCATATGCCTTCCCCTGAGCTTTCTTCTGGCCGATCAGCTCTCTTCATTTCAGGACGGGGTGAGAACCGAGGGGGAGTTCCTTAAGCTATCTCTGATGTCATGTGGCTCTGGATCTGGGTCTGGAGGTGGCGGTCTGTCACTTTCATCTTTTACCACATGTTTAAATAGCGAACTGTTTTGGGTTACTTCTTTCTCATTGTTTGCAGCAGTCAACATAGTTCCTTTGATTGTGGTGACTTCGAGGGGGTTCAGAGCAAACCGGGAGTCTGTTTTCCTAACCATTGTTTGTTGTACTAGCACTTCATCCCCGATGTGAAATTCTTTCGGTCGTGCCCCTCTCCTTTCATCGGTCTCTATCCAAGCTCTTTCCTTCCACTCTGCATCTCTTCTTAAGACCTTGTGGTCTGCTTCTGGCTGACTTGCTGGATGTCTTATGATTCTTGTGTGAACTTGGTACTTTATCATGAATTCTGCTGGCGTCTTGTTTGTGGCCTTGTGAGGCGTATTGCGGTAGTCACAAAGCATGTGGTATAGTGCTTGGTGGGGGTCGATGTTCTCAATTCGGGCTCTCTGTAAGGTCTTCTTGATAGAGGCCATGAACTTTTTTCGGCCATCCTGTTCACTTGGGGACAGCGTGGGGTGATTTTCTGGTGTCTGAACCCCATGTGTTTGGCGAATGCTGCAAACTCAAGTCCACTGAATGGCGGACCATTGTCCGACTTGATGATTTCCGGTATTCCCCATTCGCTCCCGACTTCATCAAAGATGGCGGCTACTTGGGCAAACGCTGTGGACGTGGACCACTTTACATTTGGGAACCTGGAATGTTCATCAATGAACAGCAGTAAGTATTCTCCTGATTCGAGTGGCCCTTAAAAGTCTACTGCAACCTTTTCCCAAGGGTGCTCTGGGATCTGGGTTGGCTGCAATGGTATCAGAGCTTCAGCTTTGGCCGTGCATTGGCATGCTACACAGTTTTTCACCCACCTGTCCACCATGGCATCCAAGAACAGGAACCATATGTGGCAACAGAGCTGCCGTTTGGTGTTGTCTGCGCCGCGATGCCCCTCGTGAGCTGTCTTGATGACTTCTGATCGTAGGGTGGCTGGGACCACAAGTCTGCATCCTCGTAAGAGTATCGAGTTATCTTTCATAGCCAGTTCCACATGCGCTTTTGCTAGTCTCTCCAGTTCATCCCTGCATGCTCCTGAATGTGTCAGTGTCGCCCGCCGATAGTCTTTCCACCTGTTGTTTTCAGTGAGACTGATTGCCAGGGCCATGGAGGGGTCTGCAGCCAAGGCTGAGGCAATGCTTTCTAGTGAGATCGCTGAAGGAAACGCATTTGTGGTCACATAGCTGATGTATTCGGCATCTCCAGGTCTTGGCACTGGCTTGCCTGTGGGGTGCCTGGATAAATAGTCAGCCGGGGTTGTTCTCGCCACCCGGACGATGAATGATGGGTAGTTGTATTCTTGGAGTCTAATGCCCCATTGTTCCATCCTGGGAGGCATTTTCGTCCTGGGGTTCCCAAACAGTGACAGTAGGGCCTGGTGAACAGTGATGAGAGTGAACTTCTTGCCTATCACAAAGTTGTGGAAGTGTTCACACGCCCATACCGCCGCCAGACTCTCCTTTTTGGCTTGTGAGTACAAGGACTCAGGGGGTGCCAGTGCTCTGCTGGCGTATGCCACTACATATCTTGGGTGGGCATCAATCCCATTGGTCTGTGCCAGTATGGCCCCTAGTCCCATGGGACTTGCGTCCACTACGATTTCAGTATGCCACTCTGGGTCAAAGTAGGCAAGTTTCCTGGCTTCGGCCAGGGACTGTTTGATGGTGTCGAATGCATCTTGACATTCTGCCGATCACGTGAAGAGGACATCTTTCTGAAGCAACCTCCTGAGCGGCTCCGTAATGGTGACATAGTGCGGGATGTATCTGACACAATACAAGAAATGATCTCACCTCCTCTACTTGTTTGGGCTCCAGCAGGTTGAAGATTGTGGAGACCTTGTTGGGATCAGGGGGTCATACCTTCCGCAGAGAAGATGTGGCCAAAAAAATTTCAATTTGGACTTGCTGAAACAGCATTTGTCAACATTGAGTGTGAGACCCGCCTCTTGCACAGCACTGCAGGTGGCACGGAGGGCTACATCATGTTCCTCTTTAGATCGTCCATACGCAAGGATATCGTCACTGTAGTTCAGTGCTCCACTTGCCGGCTGGATGACTTGCCTGATGGCTTCGTGAAAGATTTCAGCAGCAAACGAGATGCTGAAATGTAAGTTTTTATATCGGAAAAGACCATCATGAGCGGCGAAGGTGGTGATGCCTCTCGATTCCGGGTGGAGTACCATCTGGTGGTACCCCTGGTTGAGGTCATGCTTGGAGAAGAGGATCGATTTTTTGAGTTGGACTATCATGTCCTCTATCCGTGGGCCCAGATGGCGCTCCCTCTGGATGGGGGTGTTGGCCATCCTCATGTTCACACAGAGTCTGAGGCGTCCCCCTTCCTTCAGCATGATCACTAGTGGTGAGACCCATGGGGGCGCGCCTGACGCCGGTTCAATGATTCCGTCTTCCAGTAGTTGTCTGAGTTCAGCCAACACAGCTGCTTGGAGATGAAATCCAACTCTTCTCGGATGTTGGGGAATGGGTCAGACCGATGGGTCAATGTGTAGTTTCACGGGCATGCCCTTCATCTTTCCTAAACCCTTGCATAAGAGTGGAAACTCATTTATTATGGTCTCTTTCGTTATGGCATCGACTTTTGAGGGACAGTTATGCATGCTGTATACGTGGTGTCTTGCATTATGGGCCAAGGCTGTCGAGAGGATGGTGTCGCCCTCTTGCACGTGTATGTCTAATGGACCTAGGCATGATGCAGTCCGATAGCTCAGGAGGCATCTCCCCTTGGTTGGACTCTGAATGACATGAATGATAGATGTTTTAGAGTGATCACCATGGATGAGCTGACGTCCATACGAGCCAATAGCTTGCAGTGGGACATCTGCACCCCACTGGAATATCTTGGAGATTGATCACATTAGCGCTGGTTTCTGAGGGATTTCATCAGACTCCTTCTCACCCATTATGTTCACGGTGACCTCTAAGTCGACTAGGAAACAGAAATGTTTTCCACCTATCTCTATGGGTATGCTGGGTGCTTCTCTTGCTTCTCTTTCATCCATGATGAGATTGATGTATTCATCTTGAGTGTATTGTTCGTACTGGTCACTTTCGTAGTCGAACCCCTGCTGCGCCATTCCGTAGTAGTCCTGGTGCGATGGTGGTCTGTCGTATTCATCTTGAATGCATGAGATATGGTCATGTGTCTTATTATCATATCTATCAGCATCTGGGTAGACATCTTCGACCACTTTGACGTATCTTCCTGGGTTTTGCTGGTACGGGCGCATTTGATACGACTCCGCTTGTGGGTTCCTGTTGTATGTCTTGTATTGGCATCGCAGGAATTCGTGGTGTAGGAAAAGGTCTGCCTTCCCTGCAGACCGACTGGAAATGGCCTTCTCTGACACAGTTCCTGCATCTTTGGGAGAGTGCGGGGCAGGTCCCTGCGTGGAGATAAGCAGTAGCACTGTCGTCGTGTTCTTGGAGTCACCATGTAGCTGCTACTAGTGGGTCTGTCAGTTGTTCTTGTGTTGCTTGGTTGTATTGCTACTATCATTTCACTCTTGCCTTGTTTAGCTGAGGTGTTGCCCGCTATCTGCATTACTTGCTTGTCCACCCTTTCGAGGATTCTGACCATTTCACTGACCTCTTCAATGGTGAGTGGCTTCTCGAGGAGTTGCTTTTTGAGAGTTTGAGACTACACCCTTCAATGACTCGTAGGCGGATGGCCTCATCGAGTGAGAAGGCATGAAATTGGCAGTGTGCACCTTTTATTCGTAGGCGAGTGATTTATTCATCCACAGTTTTGTCAATTCTTTGGGTACATTGATTAAACATGTACCTTTCGTAGTCCCTATTGGGCTCAATCACTAGCCTCTTGTTCAAAGCTGTGATCAGCGCTGGAAAATCAGGGTGTACAGCAGTTGGAATGGTCTTAATGAGTATCTTGACTTCGTTTCCCGCTAGGTTGACGAACAGTCTCGGTGAATTTTCTTCGCCCGCAGCTGTGATGAAGGTGTTAAAGTCTTCCAGCCATTCGACCCAACTCGGACCTTTGTCGGCTTGCAGAGTCATGGAGAAAGGGGGTGTCATGCGCCAGGCGGTGGCAGTATTGTTCCCCAGGGGGGCCGGAGGAGCTGGGGCTTGTTGAACTGGTGGAGAGCTCATTGTGGCTGGGTCATGCTGGGGCGCTGCTCACACTAATGCTGAGAACGCGAATGTTGTCACCTTGGTGATGTGACGTGGTGGGTGTTTGCAAGGCTGTGGCTCGATGGCACCGCAGGTACGTGGGTGGACGGGGGTCTTCTCACAGCAGTGTGTGCATTTAGCACAGTGGCAGGCTTTTGTGCAAGGCTCTGAGCCGTGTCCTGTGAGGGAGTCAGGGTTAATCAAGGACACGTGGCCGTGCCTATGGGCTTTCTTGCTCCCTTTCCACGTGTCTTTCACTTTCTACTGTCTTTCCCCTCTTATGTTAATCCATTCCTGTCTTATCCTCTTTCATTACAATGGGCCTCATTACAAGGTTGGCAGTCCAGTAAAAACGATACACGTAAGGCATTACCGGCATCATTTACAGGACCGGCCCATCATGACCTGCAATGCCGGTCCTACCAGCATCGACACAGACCCGCTGTGGCCGTGCACCACTATACCGGCATGCGCGCGTGCGTGTGGGTGCCATGCCCATAATACCGGCATGCCGCAAGGAAGAGGACATTAGGAGTCACACGGACATGCACATACTGGCATCCAGATGCCGGTAACAAGGGCCACCATGATGCCAGCAATCCGGGCATCACGGATCACACGTTAATAGGAAACTGCTGTGTTCCCAAATGCCACAGGTGCACAAAATCAGCACAGATGGAGGCAATGGAGCCTGGTCCTGCACAAAAGGAGCATACCCACACACCACACCCCTTCCAAGACCAAAATGATACCACTTGCAGTCGCCATACTGGAGCTGGAGGACATGCCTGCACTGCTGCTCCTTGAGCAGGCAGTAGAACAGGCAACACAGAGGAGACACAGGAGGAGAAGGAGGGCGAGACTGGCCGAGCAAATCCCACCAGTGTAGGCAGTAGCCACCAATCCCACGTATAAGGGCCAATCCATTCAACTTAACACCAGCACAGACCCACAACCTGTACCGCCTGGACAGGGACACCATCACCACCATAGTGGAACTAATACATGAAGACTTGGTCAGTCTGATCAACATCCGCACCACCATCCCCTCTCTGCTGAAGGTGGCATCTGTGCTCCACTTCCTTGCCACAGGAACCTAGAAGCACGCAGTGGACCAGCTGCATGGTATCTCGCAACAATGTTTCTCGGGTGTGCTAAACCAAGTGCTGGACGAACTCCTAAAGCATGCAAGGGCCTACATATCCCTACCACGGACACCACAGGAGGCGAATGACACCAAAATAGCATTCCAAAATGTTTTTTTCCATATAAAAGGGCTTTTTGGGGGACCCCCCCAGAAAATATTTTTTTTAAAAAATCAACCCTTTTGTTTTCGGTCCTTTTGATTCGACCCTTTTGTCATTCGATCCTTTTCATTCGAACCTTTGACCTATAACCACTGGCAGGCATGCCCAATGTCATTGGTGCCCTCGACTGCACCCACGTGGAGTATATGCCGTGGAGGTGGTGTACCACAATCGGAAGCTATTCCACTCCATCAATGTGCAGATGGTGTGTGATATCAGCAAGATGATAACACATTGCTGTGCCAGATACCCAGGATCCACGCATGATGCAATGGTGCTGCGGAACTCCTCGCTACCCCGCTACATGGAAGGAGATGCCGTACGACGTGGCTGGCTGCTGGGTGAGTCTGCTCTCTGGGCCATAGGAGAGTGTTTGGAGGGGTGTACATGCATACGCAAGCAGTCTGCTCTCTGTGGCATGGGAGAGTGTTTCGGGGGGGTGTACATGCGTATGCAAGCAGTCTGCTCTCTGGGCCAGGGGAGTGCCCTAAATGGGGTGTCTGGACACTGTCCATGCTGCCAAACACTGTGCCCATAATCAACCAAATAAGATGCGTGACACAGACAATGGAGGCCGACGCACTCTGACCGCACACCACTGTGTAAATGTCAGACTCACAATCAGCGCACACCATTGAACATGTCCACTGGACATCACCTGACCATACCCTCAGCGCCACAATGCACCATCACATGTTCACAGAGCTGAATACACATGACCATATTGAAGAACCTCGTAGGTCAAGCACCCATGAGTGCGCAGTATGAATTCCACCTCAGGCAATTCCGCTGTCACTGCCCATCTCCGACAGTAACACTGCATAACACCATGGCAACATGTGCAGATGAATACAAATGGGAGAACACATGCGACAAAGATGCTTCAAATTGAACCCATCAAGTAGTGAGCAACACCTACATGGGTGCGATTATTGCGGGAATCGCCCACAGCACATGAGTACCAGCATGCAAGTCGACACCCTGCTTCATCTAAGGTACTCTTCCCTACACTGGCGGACACTACCAACAATCCCATTGTGCCATTGTGACTAGTGTGAAGACGTCGAGGGACACATGCATGGCATCTACAATAATCCATATGCATCATTGCCTAGCAGTATCATGTAGTCCATCAGCCTAATGCATCGAACATTGCCCAACATGCATTTGATCTCATCCCCTGCCATACAACCCTCACATGTGTGTACATCATGGACCTTGTCACTCCATCTTGGTGGCTGGTGATTCCAATTTCAAGGCCCCTAAATTGGGTACGTCACCCAAGACCAGCACCATGGATTGCCAAGTTATGTATAGGGCAGATAGTTGTGCAGATGTGAAGTCAATAGCTGCCATTGACAAAATACTGCATGTGAGCATGAACGATGTACAGGCATAGCACAAATGAAATTGAGAAATACCCTTATACAAACCTTTTTGTGCTCCCATGCAGGTCATGGGAGACATAGCTCCTCAACCCTGTCAGGAATCCGCAGAACAGACACAAAGAGGACTTCAATCGTGCCCATACACGCACTCGTGTGGTCATAGAGTAGACCTTTGGCCTGTTGAAGGCACGGTTTTGCTGCCACAGCAGGCGGGTGGTGCCCTCATTTATGGGCCTGAGAAGGTGGGCAAAATCCTCATGGTATGAGCCATGCTGCACAACATGTGCATCCGGTGAACGTACCTCTGCCACCTGAGATGGACCAGCCACCACCAGGTGAAGTTGAAGATGAGAAAGGAGTAGATGTTGGACATCGGCCAGGTCGCGATACACTTGAGGGACGTGCTGTGCGTCAATCAGTCATAGACCATTCTTTCTGATGCACTGGGATGCAGGGGGTGCTATGTATGTGGAACTCTGGGCACTGGGTGTGGGGGTATATGGGCACTGTGCACTGTCATGCAATAAATTGGCACACACCGAAGAAGCAATGTCCAGTCATGTGTTGTTTTTTAACACTACGGGTGTATTGTACAGATGGTATTTACAATGTGAATGAACCCTCCACCCCCCACATACACCCCTCCACCCTCCCCCCAGCAACCCCCACACACCCCTCAACCCTCTCCCCCCTCCCCCCAACACTCACACGCACTCATCCCCTCCCCCGGCCCCTCCCCCCAACACCCCAAAACATCAATTGCACAACAGGTGTCTGGATGCACAGACAGTCAACATGTGCAGAGTGCTCCTGCCACTGCGGACCACCCTTCGGAGGAGGGGGTTTCATCTCAGAGTGCCGCGTACTGTGCAGGGACCTGCACACAGGGCTGGTCAGAGAAGAACTGTCAGGCATGGTAGATGATGATGAGGATGGTTGTGGCTCGGATGCCGCTGTATGCCGCTGCTCCATAGTGTTGGCTATTCCCGTGAGCATCTGGGCCACAGCTGCAAATCCATCATGGACCCGCTTTGAATTCCTGTTGATGGCCTTGATGACGGCTGCAGTGTTCTCACGCATTGCACGGCGTGTTGCCTCACCATCTGCGACATACTGTTTGACTGATCCGTGCATCTCCTCTTGCCGGCCCTCCAACCTTGACAGACATCCCTCGACGTCCCGTATTGCGGTGGTGGAGGTGGATGGTTGGTTTGCTGGTGTGGATATAGCCAATACGGGGCTGTCCTCTATTGGAGACCACTCTCCATGTCTACAATGTACTTCAGAATCATGATGAGGGGTGCCCTGTGGGGTGACCTGGGGGCTTGGAGTTTGTCCAACATGCTCAGACAAGATGCCTCCTACATGGGTGTTGTCATCATGGCCCTCTTCCTCATCGCCACTATGAGGTGTGGATGCAGGTGTCTCCCCAACCAAGCTTGTGGCGGTGGACTGTGAGCTGTCATGCTCAGTTTCCACAGATGTGGCCTCACCCTGTGTGGATTGTGTCTCCAGGGGTACAGGGGCAGGTGTATGTTGGTCCTGTGTTGGTGGCTGCGGAGCTGGTTGGGCACAGGTGAGTGACTTGTGTGGCACTTGGACCATCCCCGTTCCCCTCGATGTGGATGGCCTGGTGCCATCATCCCGGCCCCTGGGCCTTTTGGCTGGTGTCCTGGCCTGTGGACTTGCATCGTGTTCATTGCTGTCTACATCCGTCCCTGTGGAGGACAGAGAGAGGCAGGGTATCAGTGATGATAGTACTTGCATCATGCATGCATTGGTCTTTGTGCAGTTAGTGCCATGTGGATCGTTGCATGCTTGTTGTTGCAGTGGACAGGGTGTGTCAAGGATTGGGGGGGATTATTGCCATCCCTCAGGTGTTCAAATTTTCACCATGGTCTGCTGTGGGGCCTGCGAGTGTGTTGTGTCTTGCGTGCTGCGTGACATGTGTAGTTCATCTGTGTGTTGGGTGTGTATTTGGGTATGGGAGCGGTATGCAGCATGCATTTTGATGTGACAGTGGTGGGACCAGCATCTGCACAGGGATATGTGAATGTGTGTATGATGGGCCATGTGTTGGCTTGCATCACAATCACATTTGTTGGACAACTATGCTCATTGGATGTCAGGTGTTTGTGGGGACACTCACCTTTACCTGCCGATGATGGGATACGAACTTGGCTTCACCAACTCCTTTGATGGACTCAACATCAATTAATGTGCTGCAGGTCTCTTCCCACCTTGCCAATATTATAGGTGAGTGGGCAGCGCCGCCTGTTGCCGCCCCTGGCTTCAATTGGCCGACATGATGTTCCCTACTCGTAGGCGCAGGTCGTCCCACCGTTTTTTTGCAGTCCTTCACGGTGCGTGCGGTGGTTGAAACCACACTCACTTTCTTCGCTACATCCTCCCAAATCTCCTTCTTCCTGCGCTGTGCTGGATGCCTCAGGTCAACACAGAAGACTATGGGCTTCATTACGACCCAGGCGGTAAGTTACCGCCTGGGTCGTACCTTTACCACCATGGCGTAAACTAAGTTTACGCCATGGTGGTTGGCGGACTTACCGCCCCATTCCGAGGTGAGTGGGGCGGTAAGTCCCCATTAACCCATTTACCCTTCCCCATTCCCATTTTTGCCCCATAGGGCATAATGGGAGTGGGCAAGGCGTTAATTACGCCACCGTAAATTACGGTGGCGTAATTAACAACAAGGTCCCTTAGCGCCATGGATTTTAACACCTGCTAAAAGCAGGTGTTAAAACCTCCATGGCGCTAAGGGACCTCGGAATCAGGCGGTAAGGGTCGGCGCTGTTTACGCCGCCGTAAACCCCTTACCGCCTGGGTCCTAATGAGGCCCTATGTCTGCATGCTCCACTAGCGTGCCTGCTACCATGTTGAGCTCCTCATCCTTGAATCTGGGTTTGCGCAAGCGGGCAGTGCCTTTCTGGGTTGCTTTCGACATCTTCTCCAAGGTGTGTTAGGGGGTTCGCCTGCACAGGTCCAGTCTGTAGAGGATAGCAATGGATTGTGTTTTTGAAGATGACCACCAGAGCATTTCACGTTCTGGTGCGATGACGTTTCTTCCAGTGCCGGTAATAACGGACGCGATAATACCACTGTGTTAATACCAGTAGCGCTATTTGGGGGATGCCGATGGCGGAGGAGGTATCTGCACATTCTGGGGTTTCAGGGTCGTTACCGGCATGACCGTCCAACCATTACCGGCATGCAGGTATGCGCGTATCGCTCACTCGTGATCAGCCGCTGTTTGCGGGATCAAGGCTACACGGACATGTTTTTACTGGCATGCCAGTAATGATGGACTTTTAGCGCAAATCTCGTAATGAGGGCCAATGTGTTTAGATTCTGGATATCGGATGATCTTTGTTCACCTATAATGGTGCTGTGTAGCGGTGGGGGAAGAGGGCCCCACATACCTGTGTTTCTTTTTTTTTTTTTCTGTTCCGTGGCTTCTGTCATCCGTTGTAGCCGCTGGCGGATTGCCGTGCAGCATCTGGACGGCACACTCCATGTGAGCGCCCGTTCAGGGAAGTGTGTCTGGAGGAAGGAGGTCGGCAGCGGCTCGCTGTAATCCCCACCAGCTTGCGTGGAACGTTGCAGCCGCGGGAGAAGGAGGAGGAAGGCGGGGCCCGGGATCGGGTGCTCGTCACCGGAGCTGGCTGGGATCAGCTGGCTGCATGCACTGGAGCGGGATTGTTCGTGCAGTAAGGAGGAGGAGGACCTTGGTGGTCTGGAATAGACACCGTTGCCAGTTGTTAGGCAGTAAGGGCCTAACTAAATAAAGGAAGACACCCCAAGTACTTTGCACACGTCTTCTTTATTCGAGGTACATAAAGGAAGTGCCCTCTCAACCCTTTTCCTCCTCCCTCGCTCCGCGTCATGACCCACATGGTTTGACCCAAGTGGATCTGTCTGGCCCTTGAAGAGACAGTAGCCCTTCAACACATAGGGCCTCATTCCGAGTACGGCGCTAACCAATGGCGCTATTAACGCCTTGGTTGACGCCGTACCCGGACCGGCAGCGCCTTGGTGGATGGCGGAATTACCGCCCCATTCCAAGGTTGGCGGGGCGGTAATTCCCCATTCACCAAGGCTCTTCCCCATCCCCATAGGGCTCAATGGGAATGGGGAAGATGCAAATAACGGTGACCGTTCATTACGGTCACCGTTATTGGCTTGGAGGCCCCTTTGCGCCCTCGACTTTAACACCTCAAAGCAGGCGTTAAGGGCGAGGGCGCAAAGGGAACTCGGAGTATGGCGGTAAGGGATCACCGCCACCGGTCTCGTTACCGGTGGCCGCTATCCCTTACCGCCATACTCGGAATGAGGCCCATAGCTTATTAAAACAGTTACTGTATCGAAATCATAGATTGTCATGTTTCAGTAGACGTATACAGTACGAGCGCGGAGAAGAAGGGCCGCTGTGACATACTCAAACAGACTTCATGTAACTTCATGTAACTTCCTGATCATTGCAATTAATCAAATAAAACATGGCCGCCATGCAAGTCCTTATTCCCTTGGTTAGAAAGTGAAATCTTAGCCAAAAGCTGCGTAGAGGGAAGAAACATATACTTGGTAGAGGTAATAAAAAAAACAATCTGCTTGATGAGCAATTATAATACTGGGACATTTAAAATATGTTAACGTAAAACCCAATTTGATAGAGCATTCAAAACACATAGCAACGAAAGAAGGAGATTGGAGGTTCAAAACATTTATATGGAAAAAAATGCACCGACACTATAATGTAGTGAACCTTGGTCCAGCAGGATAAATAACTTGATGGACCTTAACGTTCCTGTGGGTCATTTTGCAGGTCGCACAGATCATTAAAGAAGGCGTTAAAACAGGTGTATTTGTTTTACCCCCATCTTAACACCTTTAATATTCAGTAGGATTTCTGTTTTGTTTTGAGGTGTGCTGGGGCCAATGAAATGACAAACCATGTTGGCCATACTTCCCTGCTCCATGTCACAAAAACACATGGTTGGTTTAAAGCCAGCATGTATTTTCAATATGGTTCTCTAGAGAGTCCGCCTGACTTTTACGCCTAGTAAAAGCATGTGGATTCCTTTGGAATCCAATGTAAATGCTGCCTGCCATTAATATTAATTGTGGCATGCATTTACACTGATCCACACATAAAGTGTAAAAGTAATTTGTAAATGTGATTTGGCCTGGTTTTACACTTTTCCGCTATGTGGTGGAAACGTTTACAATTGCAGGGAGGAGGTCTTTCACAAAGAAGTGCAAACGAATGTGGTCTCCTCAATGGAATTTGTGTGTTAAGTTAAAATGAACCCCCTCCCCTGTGTCCCTGGGGACAGGCAGACTCTGCTTTTGAGCGAAATGAGGTAGGGGGAGGGAGAAGGGGACCCCCTCGTGCACCTACACTTTAAAAAGAATTGTGTTGGCCTGCAGGGAATTCCTGTTTAGCACCTGTTGCATCAGCGGATGTGTAGCGCGCGAGCAGGGCCATCAAACTATACAATGAGTGCCAGAGGTGCACAGCAGGCGTGCAAGCAGAAATAAAGTGTGTGCAGAAATTTGGGCGAGTGTGTTTTTATTGGTGGGCCTGCAGAAGTATGGCAACCCCATTGTAAGCAAGAGCATGTGCTCGCTTTTTGCCCTCGCGGTCTGCATGTGTTTTTATTGGTGGGCCTGTAGAAGTATCGCAACTCCATAGGGAGCAAGAGCATATGTTTGCTTTTTGCCCTCACACTCTATGCATGTTTTTATTGGTGGACCTGCAGAAGAATGAGAACCCCATTGTGAGCAAGAGCATGTGCTTGTTTTTTGCCCTCATTCTCTGCGTGTGTTTTTTTGGTGGGCCTGTAGAAGTATAGCAGGGCCTGTTGTGAGTAAGAGCATGTGCTTGCTTTTTGCCCTTGTGCTCTGCGTGTGTTTTTATTGGTGGACCTGTAGAGGTATGGCAGGCAGGCCCGGCCTTGGGGGTGGTGAGCCGGGTGACCGCCCGGGCGCCACACCCCCAGGGCGCCGTTAGCCCTGCCGCGCCAGCTCAGGGGAGTCTTTTAAGGGCTCCCTGAGCTGGCATGGTGGGAGAAGGCACGCTGTTGCTGTTGGATGCGCCCAGGACGGCGGGCGCAATTGGTGACAGTGGGGTGCTCAGCACCCTATTGTTATTCGGTGCGCCTCTCTGCCGCGGGTGCTATTGATAGCAAAAGGCGCCATTAGCCCCCAACCGCGCCAGCTCGGGGGAGTCTTTCAAGGGCTCCCCCGAGCTTGCATGTTGGCACAAGGCGTTGCAGGCACCTCTGATTGTTGGAAATCCCACAGCTGCCGAGCACAGCCCAACACTGGTCATCAAGTTGAATGAACAACCAACAGAATTCCTAATTGACACTTGGACCACGGAGAACCTGGTTAGTGAAAAAGTCTTCATGGACTTGCCGCAAAGGCCAAGCCTGACGCCAGCCACAGTTGACATCTACGCGTACGGGGTAAAAACTCCACTAAAATGCATGGGACAATTTGAAGGCCTGTGTCAGTACAAAGGTCATGAGATGAAGATACCCATTCATGTATTAGCAACTGAGACAGAAAGTGATTGCGTTCTCAGTTTTAAAACAGCTGTGGAAATGGGACTTGTGCATATTCTTTACAACATCATGGTCCACAAATATTTCAACCCTGTCGAGATGATCAACAACTTGTACCCCAGCTTATTCAAAGGCATTGGACGACTCACAAACAGGCAGGTGAAACTCTACATCGATGACTATATGTTCGATTGCCCAACACTACAGAGGAATCCCAGTCAACATTCAAAAAATGGTAGAAAACCTGCTTCATAAGCCGCTCGAACAGGACATCATCGAGCCTGGAACGGGCCTCACCACCTGGATCCCGCCGCTAGTACCTATCCCCAAGAAGGGATCTGAAGCAATCAGACTATGCGTCGACATGAGACGCCCTAATCAAGCCATACAAAGGGAACAACACATTGCCCCACGCATTACAGCCATGATTCACCTGCTGAATGGAGCCGGGGTCTTTTCCAAATTAGATCTGACAAAAGGATTTCACCAACTGGTACTGAGCCCGAAGAGCAGAAATATCACCACTTTTGTAACACATCTGGGGCTATTTCGTTACAAAAGATTAAGCTTTGGTGTGTCCTCGGCGGCAGAAATATTTCAAGCCGAAGTGAATAATGTCATCAATCACATCCCAAACTGCATCAATTATAGCGATAACATCCTGGTCTTCAGGATGGAAGTCAGCAAACACGATGAGGCACTAACCAAAGTGTGCAAAGCCTTGGAAGCCGCCAATCTCACGCTCAATCGCAAAAAGTGCAAATTCCGGAAAAGCACGCTGCGCTTCTTTGGACACATCTTTTCAGAGAGGGCAATGACACCTGACCCAGAACAGGTTGCAGCTCTAAATGAAACGGCACCTCCCTCGAATATGTCTGAACTGAGGTCTTTCCTAGGCTTAGCGAGTTACTGCACTCGATATATTAAGGACTTTGCCACTGTAACCTGAACGTTTGAGGATGCTAACCAGACATGACGTCCCATTCCACTGGTCGGACAAATGCCTAAAAGCTTTCGAAACAATTCGAGAGCGGGTTGCCAAAGACAAAAACATGTCTTATTATGATCCTAGCTGGAAAACGGAACTGACTGTGGATGCAAGCCCCGTGGTTCTGGGTGCCATCCTAGCTCAGGTAGACCCATCAGACCCGGCTCTGGCTCACGTTGTCACATATGCCAGCAGAAGCCTCTCTCCCACGGAGCAGACCTACTCACAGGCTGAAAAGGAGGGGTTGGCAGTGGTATGGGCGTGCAAACATTTCCATCTCTTCTTATACAGAAAGCCGTTTTGAAGTGGTGACAGACCATCAGGCATTGCTATTCTTGTATGGTAATCCCCAGGCGTAAATGCCACGCTGCATCGTGAGGTGGGGACTGAGATTGCAGGACTACTCCTTTGAGAATATCCATCGGCCTGGGAAAGGCAAGAATCCTGCTGACTTTCTGGCCAGACGCCCAAGGACAGGGTGTGTCCCAGAGCCATCAGTAGTGGATAGATATCTCAGATACCTCATACAGCCCATCACGCCAGAGGGAATTTAAACATCCTAAATTGCCCGTGAGGTAGAAAGTGACGCAGACTGCCAAATCATCTACGAAGGAGTCCAATTAGGACAGTGGAGGAGGGCCGAAGAAAAGGAGGAGCAGCAGGGGAACGTGTACGAACTGTGATAGAATGGCTTATACAGGTCAAAGAAGAACTGCCACTTTCAGATGATCATTTATAGTTGAAGGACAGCAGAATCATTATCCCCTCTTCCCCGTGAATGAAAATCATCGAGCTGGCACATGAAGGACATCGGGGGGCAGTATCTACCAAATGCATGATACGCCAGAAAGTCTGGTTTCCACACCTTGACTCAATGGTGGAAGACCTGCTGAGGTTGTGTCCCACATGCTGCCTCATCACCCCAACTGGCATCCCGAACCGCTACAAATGTCGGAGCTGCCTGAAGAAATATGGGAGGCTGTGGCTGCCAACTTCTTCGGGCCAATGGAAGGGGAAAATATGTGCTGGCCATCATGGACGAATATTCCAGATACCCGGAAGCTCAGCTTGTATCATCAACAGCGGCCCTTCATGTAATACCAGTACTAGATTGTATCTTTACTGTGTATGGACCCCCGAAGGTGTTAAAGATGGACAATGGACCTCTGATCAGTGGTCACAGCTTTGCAAAATTTGCAGAGTACATGGGCTTTCACCATCGAAAGATTACTCCTTTGTGGCCGTAGGCAAATGGCATGATTGAAAGATTCATGGCCAACTTAAAGCTAGCCTTACAGATCGCTAAGATCACTGGACAACCATATGAACAAGTCCTTAACCAGCTGCTTTGGGACTACAGAGGCACACCACATAGCACTACCGGAAAGGACCCCAGCCAAACTAATGTTTGGAAGAGACATTAAGACGAGGCTGCCGCAAGCCAGGGCAGAGAGCAGTAAACCAAAGGTGGACGGAGAAGTACCAGAGCGAGATGAAGCAGCCAAGGAGTGCATGAAAACCTATGCTGACGAACACAGGAGCGCCCGAGAGCCTCTAATGGGAGATATAGTTGCAGTGAGACAACCACAAACACACAAACACACCTCAGTCTTTCATGAGGAACCCCTGCTCGTCACCGCCAAGAAAGGTCCCATGATCACAACTCAAGGCACCATGGGTCCCACCACCCGCAACTCTTATCACTTTAAGAAATTCACACCCTCAGGGACGCAGAGGCTGAGCGGGAGAGTGAGCATGCCCCTCGACTACATGTCCGATGAGTCATACCCAGGAGATCACGAGGACACTGGAGGCTCAGATCAAGAGGATCATTGCAAGAGTGGGGCAAGAAGCAATACCCCGGTGCAAATTTGCTCACATTCCCAGCAAGCCCGAAACAGACCTTGCCGCCTCATCGAGGAAATGTCATAGAAAACTCAGTCGAGACTTCAGCCTTTTGCTGAAGACTAGTGACTGTTTAAAAAGGGGGGAGATGTCACATTGATGTTTTGTTCCAGGGAGGGGTAGGCGGGAGGACGAGGGAAAGGGAAGTGAAGTGAGAGGGAGGGGCTGGGGAGAGCCCAGTTGTATTGGAATAAAGAAAGATGTGCACACTTGAACTCTGTGTCCCGGCCTTTATTGTGAATACCGTGGTGGGTGGGTGGAAACGACCTGAGCCACAACACCCAGGAATATATATTTAACTAACATTATACTTGTTAGAATGAAAATATATCTTTTTTTTTTAAATGAAAACTGAAGATCTAATTTCAGGGCTGTAAAACATAGTCCTATAGAGGCAGAATGCTTGGATTTTGCCATTTAAAAAAAGCACAGTGTTCACAAAAAAACACAGCTGCAGGCCCTGTGTGGCAGACATGCCAAGACATGTCCAGTTGAGAGTGTAAAGTGTACAGTGCCAATGGAAAATAGGACTGCATGGGGACAAATGTTGGCGGACTACAAAACACAGCGAATAACAAAATGACAGAGGCGCACTGGCAATGTATTTTTCTTATTTAAAAACAAAGAGTGAAAGTATGGCTCTGTATAATGCTCCCTACTGTCTAAACAAATTCAAGAAATAACACAAATGTGCTCTGAAAAAGGATGGCTATACTTCAAACAGTCACTTAGCTGACAGTGTTATACAGGCCGACAGAGACAGGTTTTAATCTATAAAGCTGGCAGAAGCTGACAACACAGCCCATGTGGTCTGGCTCAGCTATTTGGTGACTCACCCCATCAGCTGTGATCTTCTAAGTATTCAAAATATTTGAAATCGATAGCAGGGTGATACAACCCATGCAGGGTGACTTGCAAGCCATGAGTATCATGTTATCTTGAGTGGCAACCCCACCCCAGTATTAGCACAACCCATACTGCATACTCTACACACATACAGGATGTCCCAGCCCTTTCTTTTCGCAAAATCAGCATGACTAAGAAACTATAGCTGGTTGGGTCATATCATGTGTGGAATATGCTGGGTGGGGCTGTGTTGATAAGAGGGATGGAGGTTGGGGGCTGGGGGTGGGGATTGAGCGGGTCAACTGTAGTGCCTTTAAAACCCAAACTTTGGAAGCCAGCCAGAATAGCCCTGTGGGTTTCTGGAACTGCAGACTCTGTGGATTTCTGGTAGAAGTGAAGGCCCTGTGAACTGCCAGTGACGGAAGAGCCCTTCTTTGGTAAGATAGATGTTTTATTTATCTATTTACTTTATGCAGGCGTGTACATCTGTGTGAAATCATTTTTAAATAAATAACTGTTTTCTTGACTTGGCAGCCTGTGTTTAAATGTGTGAATTATTTATACGGTCTTTAAATCTAAAGAATAGATTTTTTTGTGCTGAGAAGGTACCTCAAGGCGCTAACATCTGCTTGTGACTTTGAATTTGTTATGGAAAAGGTGCAAAAATATTTGTAAGTGTTTATAGCCCAGCTATTTAATGTGCCTTATTACAAGGTTGGCGGGGTGCCGCCGACCTCGTGACACTGTTTCCGGCACCTAGCTTCCTGGTGCCACCAGGACATTACAAGTCCCGGTGACCCAGGAAGTCAGAAGCCGGAAAATGTAAATCCCCATTCCCAATGAGTTCAATAGGACTCCATGGGAATGGGGACTCGGAAGCACCGGCACCGCTGTTGACAGTTCCAGTGCTTCCATGGTAACTCTGCCTGCCGGGGCCTCTATGCCCGCCAGGGTCAGACCTGTTGGGCACAGGGGCCCCGGCAGGCAGACTCGTACTGTGGCATTCTGGAAACATAGGTGCCGGGAAGTTTACTTGCACCATTGTTTCTGGAAAGCCACACTTGTAATGAGGCCCAGTGTGTAGTACAAATATAATATAGGCGCTTGTAAGGCCTAATCCGCTGCATGTGTAATCTGAAATTGAGTTTCTGCTAAATAACACACACACGATGTGTCAAATGCTGTATCAGCAGGGGCTGAAAATGTGAATTTTAAACATGGTTCGAAAGCCATTTTATTTAAAGCTTGTTTAAGAATCTGGCACTGTGTATTTATATTTAACAAGGGGCAAACTGTGACTATGTAAAACAAACTATTTATTATTTTGGGGCAGGTTGCGTTAAATGGGTAGCCTGCATTTTTTATATATGGAAGCTTCAGCGTACTTTTAAAACACACGTGTAAAAAAATATAAGAATGTCAAGCTAGGGTTAAGTTGTACAAGCACCTGCATGGCCTTGAAAATGTTAGCCGGTGTTAAAACAGTTTTTGGAATTGCCTAGATAAGAAAGGCTTAATCTATTATTATATTTGTTTAGTTGGAGAGGCTATTAGGCATGTAATCTTATCAGAGTTTTCTTTAGATAGCCTGCTCAGAGGTTTTTAGTAGTCCTGTTGCAGGGAGGGATGGCATTCTATCTGTATATGACAGTTCAGTGCTAGGTCTTATCTCTACATGCAAAGCTGACTGTAATGTTTCTGTGTTTTAGTGGTCCGTGTGCACAATAATGCCAATTGTAAACATCTATAAATATTCATTTTAAAACTGTGACAAGCCATGTGTCTCATGTATTTATTTATTTAAATGCTGAGGCTTGATTGTAACCAACTGCACACTTTGCTTCAGCACAAGATATATGGGGCAGTGTGAAGTGGCACATAGCACATGCTTGAATAGGCCTCTTTGTGTAGAGAATGCTACATTTCTATTGCACACTACCAAAAACGAAAATGTTGATTTTTACACTGTTACAAATGTATTCAGGGGTTGGCTCTTTATGAACACATGTTTAGAAGAAAAAAGGCACTGACAAAGCGAATAGTCATGGTCTTTTTATAGGTTTAGTGAAGATTGCTTAAAGCAAGCAGAAATGAATAATGTTAGACCAGAGCTTTTATTTTATAACACATTTTTTATTTTAAAACAAATATTTGTTTTGCTGGAGAGTCTCTTAGACATTCAGCCCTTATCAGCGTTGTCAGATAGCCAGCCTAGGAAGCTCGCTGCAGGCTGTTACAGTGAGGGGGGCATTTTATGTGTAAATTAAAACTCCTGTATTTAAGTATTTAGAAAGTGCACAGCACCTTTGGTTCTAAGAAAGCAGATATGTACACACGCTATAGGTGCTTTGTGAGGTTGGGCCTGTATGAACACATTTTAGAAGAAAAAAAGCCATTGACAAAGCCAATAACTGGGTCCTTTATGTAGGCACACTGAAGCAAAAATGTATTTTGAAGCAATCTGAATTTGCATACAAGTCATGCAGCAAATATAGGTTGTATAAGCCCTGCAACTTTTGAGGAGGGTTGTGCTTACAAACAAAAATTCTAGATAATTGTATTCGACGAGGCATAGTGCCTTTGGAGAGCACCATTGATAAATAGGTCCCAAAGGTCTTATTAGTTCTGTGTCCAATATGTGGCCCATATGGTCCAGCTGGTCCATGTGGTTGTGTGTCCGGTGTCGTATTTGATATACACAGCCATAGCTGCTTTAATGGGACAAACCATTAAAGCAGCTATGGCACCATTTATAAATGGGTCCTACCAGGCTTATTGGTTCTGTGTCCAAGGTGTGGCCCAGGTGGTCCAGCTGTCCCTGGTGACTGTTCGGCTGATGTTGTGTTGTTTTCCTAATTGTGTGTCATGATTTTAAAAATTATAGTCCCAAATTTTATTCTGTTTTATAGAATGAGGATTCTGCCAATGTATCACAGATCACACTGACGGTTGACATTTTTTAAGGCTGCCAAGATTCAATGTGTTATATTTTGGCTCAAGGTATGCTTGGTTGTTATAAGGGTTTAAGATGTTGAATATTGAGATACGCAGAATATTATAGTATGTAAATATTAATATTATAATGTACTGATTCTATATTTGTTTGTTTATTAATGTGTATGGCGCACCAAACCCTTAGGTAACTGGGTGCAACAGAATACAAAGGATACTTATAGCTTAGTTATAGGAGCAGAGATAGATAAAGATAAGATACATAGATGAATAATTACATAGTCAGAATAAAGTACACCAAAAAGCCGAGTACAGAGGTACAAAGGACTCAAGTTCTAGGCTAGTGCAGGTCTGTTAATCATAATGGTCGTTAGATTGTAGCCAGTTATGGGTGTTGCATCTGAAACTATTGTGGGCCTGTTCTATTCTGAGCTCGAGTGGGACTGCATTCCAGTACTGGACAGATTTTACTGGAAAGCTGTTTGCACCTGTTTTTTTTAGCCTGAATCTAGGAATTTATAGGCAGTGGGAGTTAACCACTCTAGAAGGGCAGGTTGAAGTTCTTCTAATTATTTGTTCCGTGAAGTAAAGGGGGGCTTCGTTATTTAGACATTTGAAAGTTAGCGACACTGTTTTGAAGAGGATCCTGTCACTGATTTTAAGCCAGTGAAGGTCTCTTCTCATATTAGACACATGTTTTCTAGCATTGTTTTGAAATATCTGGATTTTTTTAATAATGTATTTGTTGGCTCCCAAATATAGGGCGCTGCAATAGTCGAGTTTGGATAATATTAGGGCATTGGCTAGGATAATGCAACTGGCTTGTGTAAGGAATGTTATGTTTTTTTGTAGAAATGGCTTTCAACAACTGGATGAAGCGACAGGTCACTTGTGAAAAAACAGCCTGCAGGGACAATAGCATGTCAGTAATCGGTCGCGCCATCGACACGCATACATAGAAACATTGCGCTGTTGAAAATGCTTGTGTATGCCACCCCTCAACATTGCAAGGCCATTTTAGCCATGGCCTCTGACGATTTGGTGGCCGATATTGCGGAGATTGCTCAGAACACTTTAAAGAGACACGTTCCACTAACACACCGTAAAATAAGTTTGTTGAGAAAGAAAAAGAAGGTCATCAGGAAACAAAGCAATAAGCAAATATCGCTAAGGGCTTGCTCAGGAGACAATAATGGAACACACCCATAAAATATATTTCGTGTACAAGCGTCAGTTAGAATGCCTGATGACTCCCACGCCCATGCCGGATTGGGATACAAAAAAAGTTGGTACCATGCTTCTCGACTCAGAAATTAAGGATGTTTTAAACAGATCTAATTTAGCGGTGCATGATAAAGCAGCGTTATATTTGAATATTCTGCATAAATACCTACACCATGCCTGACATGGCGATGCAGAGAAAAACAAATTATCTTTATACATGCCGCCTGAAGAATCTAGCTGTGTGAAGGCTCCACCAGCGACAGGTCAGGTTGTGGCCGATTTGATAAACACTCTCAACCAGCGCTATAAACCTAACACGGAACTATTGCCACATAAAATGAAACTTGCAAAGGATGTGGCCACGCAGGCCGAAAGGGGAGAGTTTATTTCCAAAGGCAGTGTTTTAAGGGGTTCGAACCTGCACAATCTAGTACAGAGTGTTACAAACTGACACCCCAAAGCTACAATAAATGCCTGCATCGGCTGGAATGAGTTTATGCAAGCGGTCGCTGATTCAAATATTCCGACTTCGGTCGCGGTTAATGTCGCCCAACAACACCTTCCCGAACAGCTAAAAAGTGGGGTTCCCGCAACTCCTCGCCAACAACACAGCCCTCCAGTCCCCCCTATATGCAGTCCCCTCTCCCTGAGCCATGAAAAGGAATGGAGTGCATGTCTCTGAAAGGTCTAGGCCATGGCAAAGATTCCACAGGCCTATATGGTATCCGAGTAATGCAGAAGCCCCCGTAGTTGAATGTATACGTTTCTTCTTTGCTATATTGTGATATTACATTTTTTTCTTTCTGTATTAAATATGTCTTCTTTTATTAATAATTGTTTTCATTCCATAAAACCAACTGGTCGTTATATTATTTAGTATGTATAATAATGTACAATGCTTGTTTTAAAAAACAGCACTTTTGTTGATACAGGTAGCAATGTATATACAATCCATATTTACATTTTTGGCACACTCAAAACACTTTGCGAGATCTATGCATATTATGCATTGTCTTGTTAACAAGTCTGGTTACCATTTGATCATTTTGCATGGGATTGCTCAAATACATTTTCAAAACAACCGACAGAGATTTCCATTCTGACATTTGACTGATAACGATTATACAGTGTTAACCACAGGTCACGGCCTTAGAGTCTTGAACCGGTCCTGTAATATAGTGTAAATACTTTGCAATGTTTCTTACATAGTCTGTTCTAACTATGGCATATATGGGGTGCTGCGGGAACCGTGCCAAACTGTCAAACACTGTCAGCACATCTCCCTCCAGCCACAGGGCTATCCAATGTGCTCCACCGCGGGCCTGCAGATCGGTGTTCACCACCAGGCTAATAAGGCAATTTCTGGGTAGACATCTGGGACATGTACCACTGGCATACACATCATAAAAAAATGTTTTAGCGTATCTATGCATACGCAGGAATCCATTTATCTGTAGAGTATCCATTAAATATCAAAAAGTGTTTTCCTTTTTTTGTCTAGCTCGAAAATGCTATCGAAAATCTCTCCACATTTGCAGCGAGTGTGTGACGGTTAGGTTTCTCTCAAACTTTATTTCAGCACATAGGTTTACGGTCCTCACAAGGTTTAAATGTCCCGCTGATGCATTATTGGGTCTTAGATCAAAGTTCAGTAGGGTATAGCCGAGAGCATACTTGTTGCGTGTGAACGAAACAGTACATCACACACGTGTTTTCCGACAGCCACCACCTCCATGGATTCTCTGATTATGTTCTGAAGCCCAATATTTGAGCTATATGCTTTGGCAGGAGTAAGAACACCAGCCTTGTGCAGCACTGCATAGTTCATGTTACGGTGTTTGAACTCAAATGGGCTTTTATCGTATGCCCCGATGAGGGTCGTTGTTTCAAAAATTCCCATGATGATTATTTTAGGGAACTGCCCCAGAAACAGATTGTCTTGACTGGTACCCTGGCTAACGATAGGAATACTGAAGACTTTGAGAGCAACTCTCTCCACAGGATACTTTAGGTTGGATATCTGCAGTGCCTCTGCATGTGCCAGTTTAATAGTCCGAGAGACGCGTACACTCTAAACGAATAAAGTTGCCGATATGATGACTAGTTTGTATTGATCGGCATCCCGGCTCGTAAGGCGAAAAGCATCCGTTTTTTGGGATAGTTTCACTTTAAGATCAACGCTGTTAATCAGTAGTTTATCCTGAAAGAACAGTTCAGTGTATAGGTGGACTAGTAAATCAAATACTTTACTGGTACTAGTGTGAAGGGCTCTCTTCATAAATCCCTTGTTATCACCACCCAGAGTGGTGTTATTGAAATGTCCCACGTTATCACGATAAAAGAGATTCACCAGGACATTGTGACCATCATTTAACAGGGTCTATATATAGGCTCTGTAGGCATACTTATTATCGCTCTGCGTTAACATTCGATCACCTGCTTAAACATGGTGGCTATTGGGTGAGCGATCGTGCCTACTCGTGGTGTGGCCACAACGCCAGTTCCATCCACCTTTGTTATTTTACAGGTTAGATGTAGCAGCGTGTTGTTCAAATCCAGATACATGTCGGTTGAGCCAGATACAAAATATTCTATGGGTGCTAGTGGTGATAGAGCCGCCAGCGGTGAGACCTTGATAAATAAACTGTTATCGATGCTGGTCTTGGTATTTAGAAATAATAAGCTCCTTCATCTGTGCGCAATAGGGTTTTGATCTGCTTTTCCTGATGGGTTTTGGGGGAACCATGCAGCAGGAACGCTGACCTATTACTCTTCCTCTTCCTAAGTGGTTTATACATGAGTTCTAAAATGTCCTGACCCTCCTTTTCCTGTTTGGCGATGCGCTCAGCAACCACAGTTGTCACACTTCGTGGAACGTATTTTGCAATATTGCTGGCTGCCATTATCATGTGTGGTTTAGCTAATTCGAAGCTGTGATGTAAAAAGGGCACTGCGCATCTGAAAAGACATTTAAAGATACCACTGAGTCCTGCCCCATACATTATGGGAGTTCCTCTAAAATATGGTTGATCACTGTAACCGGCCTAATTCATGTAATATTCCATATAAGCCCCCGGGTCTCCATAGTGCTTCACACTGCCATTATAACGCTGCTTTTATTAGTCTTTTAGCCGGAGCCGCCTGAAGTGCAACCACAGCCAGATATTTCCATATTTGAATGATATAACTGTCCCTTATTGTCACTTATCTGTATGTTGATGGCGTCAAAGTGGTTTTTGCACACAGGGACATAATCAGGTTTGTTGTATTAAATGTTCACAATATCGTCGTTGTTCCCTTTATTCTCCATGCTTCTAAGCAGTGGGCGAAGCTATCCCACAACCGTTTATATTCCACAATATCACTACATAGCAATAAGCTATAAAAACCTCTGTTAATGTCGGTGCAGGTATTGTCCCACGGTTCTTTGATTCCAATGCGTTGCACAGCTCCCAATATGTTGAGCACTCTCCCCACTGTTGAAAACATAACAGATCTGTTTGTGGGGGTCTAGATGTAACGTCATGTCCTCATATTCGGGTATGTTTGATACAGCCTTGTTGATGACTTCTTACAAGTTCCTGAATATTTGAATAGTGCCCCTTGGGAAATCCACCCGGCCAGAGCCCCAGAGAGTGTGTTCCTTTTATGATAAACGCATCTTCCCCAGGGACTAGAGTGTCCCACGATCGAACATATTGAACCTTGGTGAGTGCCACCGTCCGTTGACCCTCCGGATGTATGGGCTTGGCCAGCTTCACTGTTAAGTGGGATATTTTGTTCCCTGGAAATGTCTCGGTTTAAGCCTTGCTGCGAAGCATAATATAAAAAGATGCAGACTCCATTTTGACCACTGTTACACACCTATATTCCTGAGGGATCCGGTGGACACCCAACTGTTGAAATGTGTTTAACTAAAACACAGTCATTGAACTAAACATTGTTTTCTGCTCCACACCCTTTACCTTTTATGACTTTTCCAATTTTATAAATCCGCTGCTGGGCTTTACTGACTTTTTGGATCTGCTACCTGTAAAAAAAACCCGTGAAAACCATCCCCTGAATAATCAAATAATCTTCATATATTTATAAAGACCCTCCCGATGAGCCACTCCATCTACAATAAACATTTGTTGCTATAGTTCTGCTCATACACCTTTGTAAAGATGGCCTTGTGTTTTGAGATCTGCACTTGATCCCCCTTTTTAAGGGGTATAAGTTTCGTCTTTTGAAAAAGTCTTACACCATACAGTTTTTTCCAGATCTCCACAGATTTCAGCGGCGTTACAGCGGCTGCAGTGGTTTTAATAGATCTGTGATGCGTGATGTTATACACATTTATAAATGCTGGTTGAACATCCACATTGCTGCTGGTGTTTTTAGCAGTGAAAAATCCCCAGAGATGTGTTTTAAAGGTGCATATGAAATGCTCTATAATAGAGGCTTTAACTTTAGAATGTGTAACAAAGTGACGCACCCTGTGTTGCTTTAGAAGATTCTGCATTGACTTATTTAAAAACTGTTTACCAGCATCCATCTGTAGTTTAGCAGGAACTTTGCCTTTGTTAAATATGCGCTTAAATGTCATTGACACGCTATGGGCAGCCTTGTTCTTCAAAGCCTCAACATACATTTTTTTAATAGAATGTTGATGACGGCTAGAGTATAGCAAAAACCATCGATATCTTTGTGAAAATGGCTCAAAGCCATAAAATTTCCCTGCCATTGGTGATCAATGTCTCATACTACGGTCATTCACTGTTTAAAATTTTAAATATTTACAGGTCAGCTTATGCAGCATATAAGCCTCCTCCCCTGCAAGCCACATCTTTATGGCTCAATGTGACACCTTCTCACCATTGCTTTGCAGTTCACGGCACAGGCTGTCAAGCCCTCCATAACTACCGACACCTCCTTCATCATAATATATTTTCGACAGCTTCTGGCCAGACATGTTTGCCCATAACAGCTCGACATAAAGACACAGTCCATTTTCATAAACAACAGATTTTTATTCACATTTAAAATGACAATTTGTATTCAACATATATTTACATTAAAACACTAAAACAATCGGTCCTATTACAGATTTCATAATACATCCGAATACCGCAAAAACACATTGCACTCCATTAGGCACTCATTTATATTTACTTTATCCCTGCCCATTTGGGAACTGTTTCTTCAATGATGTTTCTAACACCAATCGGACACACGCGTCTAAACTGCTTAATTTTCAAAAGAGGGTTAGTTGCCATTTCTATAGCCCACAATTATTTAGCTATACATCGTTCGGTTCCTGAACCAATCCTTAGCTGTGTCAGAGGTTGCATCAGACGCATCATTTCTACAAGGCGTTAAGGCTCAACAGGAAACATATTTTATGTAGCAAATAATCAGCGTACAATATTTCCAAACATTCATGAGCATCCTGCTGGGAATCATTAAATATGTTATGACCGCTGTACCATCTGTAAAAGTATTTTTTTAGACACTCTCCAGTCACACTGGCCGTAATACCCTGGGTGGCACAAATATTGGAGCGAAGAGGAGCCGTCGTGTCCATATCGGTCTCCATTAGCCTAACACTTTCCTTACACAGACTGTCATGCCCCGGGCTTTCAGTTCATTTTGAACAACAAGCACAATGCATAATAGCCTTGTCTTCAAGGCTGTCTTTAAGGCTGTCGCTCGCCATCAGCGAAAGACATGCCTTAGATTGGCTACTTAAAAGATACACAGGGTTTTTAAGTTAGTTGGAACAGCAAGCACAGTGAATATTAATATCAAAACCATAGCAAAATGGCGGGATTAATACCAGAAGCAGGGTCATTCCCACCTGTCAAAATGTCATTGCTTTACAAAGGGCGCCCGATGTACTACTTACAAGGTTGTGGACCTGGGGGTAGTCTTTTCTTTAGTGCCCTCTGTGCTCTCTCAGTGGCAAACAACATGGACAACGCCATATCCCCTATCCTACAATTCTAATGCTGTGTGTACACGCCCTCGCTTCTACATCTTCCACTCATTGTTCAGGGCTTCTATTGCAGGTTTGTATATCATATAATTGTGTCTCTATTAACTTTGCTGAGCCCTTCAGTGTGCAAAGATTAGATTCCACCGCTGAGAGACTGTGTAGCGGCCTTATTTTGCTTGTTTGCACTCCTTATATATTTTACCGGTCATATTGCAAAGTGTGGCTGTTCAATTAGAGCTGGTTGCTGCTGTAACTCTGGTGGCAATACATCTGCTGCTATCAGTGCCTTAGGCAGGCAACATACCTCCCCTAAGTGCACTGCAATAACTTTGATTTACTTAGCAGGCATTTAACGAATCCTGCATGGTGCCACGTGCATTGGCACCTAAGGGCAGGACATTAAAAAACTACTGGATCTATATGGAAAACTCTATGAAACTCAGGTCACGAGTTAGCTCAGAATGAACAACAGGTAATCTGTCCAATTTCTTGTGTGAGAGGCGTTTGCTTTACCTGCGTTGTAGCCCCATGATCCGACAACATTGCATCTCGCCGCTTTGTGGAATGGCAGCCGATGCACACCTCCACATCCACTCTGAGTGATCGCCCAAGACAAAAATGCTGCTATTGATAATCTGCATACTGTCCCTGACACGCAAAACCTGCACAAATGGGACTCTGGCCATAACTCTGTTCAGTGCCCTAACACTGCTCTGTTGAATAGTGGCAGATGCACACTTCTAAACCCCTCCCATTCATGCCAAAATATTTCCCGCAGCCCAGCAGCACTCCCGGTCAGCGCACAGCTCTTGTTTATACTCTGCCAAACGATCTGTGACACATTGCTAGCAAAGCCTGCAGGTTTAGGATCCAAGTGGCAACTCCCTAACACTACTCTGGTCCAGTGGAACAACTCCATCCTCCATTTTGCAACATTTGATCCTCCTGGATACCCAATAATGGCATTTGTGCTGCTTTGCCTCTCCAGATGATTTATTTCCCAATGCACACACCATACTTTCCGACAACAGTAGATCTGTTTATTTCCTCTGATCACCTGTAGGATCCGCAGCAAACCAGGATCTCACAGGATATGGGAGAGAGAGCCACTCAAGTGCAGCCGCACAACATGGCTTCCAGCCATGCCAACCCACAGTAGTTAAGAATGCCCAGAAAGCTCCTTATTTTGGCTTATATTGGAGGAGCAGGTTTGATATCCGCAACAATTTGCATATCTGCAGAGATGTATTATTTGTGGAAAACATACCTGAAAAATGTCAGGCTTTCTTGGTCGAACTTACACTTCTTCCTGTACAGTGTGAGGCATTAATTAGAAAGATGTTGCAACAATGTCCTTATGTCCTTATTCGGCAGAGGTGCTTGGTAGGTAATCTTGTAAATACTAGCATGACCGATATTGATAAATCCTTCAGGCAGGCTAATACTAGTAGTAAAATGGCGTGCCAAAATCGTCAATGTACAATTTGACAGTTGACACGCCCATTATGTCCAGTCTCAACCCCGCCCCATTAATATTGATTTGATATAAAGTTAATATACATTTTATATCAAATTGATAAGACCCAAACATTTTTTGATAAAATCATTATCGACCCCAATCATTTTATATACATTTTATATAAACATTATATTATTTGTATATACAGTTGGTATACATTTGATAATAAACCCTGTATGTTTTATATACATTTTATATTTTTAATATAAATTGATCGAACTATAAATAGGGCTGGGGTGGTTCTAAGGATAATAATAATAATAATTTAGCATTTATATAGCACTACAAACCCTCAGGTATGTGAGCGTTGCCAATTATTACCCACGGTGTGTGGTGCTCATTTATCGACCTCGGAATGATGAAAGGCTGAGTTTGGCCCTACTGGGATTCGAACCTGCATCAGCAGGCTCTGCACAGATGTCAAAGCAAGCTCTCTAATCGCTGTGCTATCGGACCAGCATATATGATGTGTTGTGGGAGGGGCTTATAATTCTGCTATATAGCACTTTTGTGCTAGGCATGGGAAACACATGTGCTCTTCCAGCTTCCCTGGGGCTATGAGGTGTGGTATCCAGGAAATGACAACTATGAATCACTGCAATTACGACAGGGGAAACCCCCCTTGGAATCTCCAGGGAAACCCCCCCTTGGAATCTCGGGGGGTTCAGACGATAGTTATACTTCTGATTGTTTTACGGTGTTTGATGGGATGGAAGATGCTCAGGATTTGATGGCCGACTACGAGCCCGAAGAGTTTTGGATGACGATGTGGTTATGGAGCAGCAGCTAGTTGTGGTGCCTGGACAACCATCCAAGGGCGATGTGAGCTCTGAAGACAACAACTATGAATCTATCGTTTTGCAGGCAGATTGCGGCTTTAACGCCAGATGGTGCCCCCGCAGCCCTGGGACTTGATGAAAAACAGGACCCTGTGTGCCAGAGTGAGAAGCGCCAAGCTGTAGCAGAGACTATCAATATTTACTGTATTTGCTATTCAAATCAACTTGAAAAACCGGGGGTTAATGCCAACAGCCTATGTAATGTCTCCATTTCGCTAATGGAGACCAATAGCATTAATGTTATTGTTCATTGTGCTTGCTGTTCAAAACGAATTGAAAACCTGGGGATTGCGATAACACTCTGTGTAAGGAATGTATCTTGCTAATGGAGACACATACAGACAGAGCAGTTCCCCCCTTTCCTGATAACCGGCCTACCCAGGGGTTTATGGCCATAGTAATGGGGCGTGTTTAAAACAACACTTTTACAGATGGTGCTCAGGACATAAAATTGATGATCCCCGACAGGATGCTCACAAAAGTTTTGAATGATATTATGCAGGTAAGTCGCTACGTAAAATATGTTATGTATTGAGCCCTAAATGTCTTGTAGATTTGCTGCGGTTGATGCAGCCGCTAACACAGATAAGGATTGGGAAAGGGACTGAACAATGCTTGTCTAAAACATTATGGGCCATACAATTGGCAAATAACCCCCTTTTGAAAATGAAGCAGTTTAGACGTATGTGTCCGACGGGTGTTAGAAACATCGTTGAGATAACAGTTCGCAAGTGGGAGGGGAAAAAGTATATCTAATTGAATGCCTACTGGAGTGTCGACATGTTTGCTTATCTACGCAATGACATGAAGTGTGTCTGTGCAGTAATCATGTGTACTGCAGAATATACAGCACAGCTGATCTTCGTGCAGCAACTGACAAACCCAAACTAGTTAATGTGGATACATTTTTTATAAAAATATATGTTTTAAATGTTAATACAAATCTGTTGTTTGTAAAAACCTGGTTGTGTCTTTATGTTCAGCGATTATGTGGTGAACATGTCTGATGTGAAGATGTCAAAAATATATTACGATGAAGGGGGTGTTAGTAGTTATGGAGGAGTTGACAGCCTGTGTTGTAAACTGCGAACCAATGGCGGAAGGTGCCAATGGGCTCTGTTAAGGCATCGCTTTCAGAGCAGTATGCCTAAGCACTACACAAGCCAGTCCGTAAACTTTCTAAAAGGTGATTTACCGTGGTATCTGATATCGATCAACAATGGCAGGGAGATATTATGGTTTTGAGCTAGTTCTGCAGAGGCAAAGATGGTATTCGCTATATTCTAGCCGCCATTGATGTTCTGGCTAAATATACCCATGTTAAGGCTTTAAAGAACAAGACTGGTCACAGCGTAGTGATGGCTTTTAAACTCATATTTAACAAAGGCTCAGTCCCTGCTAAACTACAGACAGATGCTGGTAAGGAGTTTTTAAATAAGGCACGACGGAGTCTTCTAAAAAAATACAGGGTGCACCACTTCGAAACACACTCCGAAGTTAAAGTCTCTATTGTAGAACTATTTATACACACCTTTAGAACACAGCTCTGGCGATTTTTCATGGCTAAAAACACCTGCAGATATGTGGAGGTGTTACTGCATTTATAAATATGTATAACAACACGCATCATAGATCTATTAAAACCACTCCAGTTGGTGTAACACCGCAGAATTCCCTGCGGATCTGGAACGAACTGTTTAAAAAGATAGCAGGTATGAAAGAGGGGATCATATGCAGATCTCGAAACACAAGGCCGTCTTTATAAAGGGGTATGAGCAGAACTACAGAGACAAGATCTTTATCACAGATGAAGAGTCACAGTGCAATGGACTTTAAATATACAGACTAATTTATTATTCAGATGGAGATCCAAAAAGTCAGTAAAGACCAACGGCAAGTTTATAGAATAGAAAAAGTAGTAACTAGTAAAGGTCGTGGAGCTAGGAAGCAATATCTAGTGAAATGCTTGGAGTGGCCTGACAAATTCAACAGTTGGGTTGATGCCGGATCTCTAGAGGCCACGGGTTTATAACAGGGAGGCATGGAGGCTACACCCTTTTACATTATGCTCCCCAGCAATGCTTCAGCTGAGTCATTCACTGTGAAGCTGGCCAAAACCGTGAATTTGGAGGGACAATGGACGGTGGCGCTCACTGAAGTTCAATACGTATACTCGTGGGACACTTTAGGCAAAGGGGGAAGCCACGTTTATTATAAAACAAACAAATCCACCGAGGCTCTGGCTGGGCTACTTCACCGAGGGTTGTTACCTGAATATAGACGAGCTTGTCAGAGACATAAACAAAGCCGTATCAATCATACCCAAATACAGTGATACAATGTTACAGCTAGACCTGCACCAGAGGAAAGTTTTTCTGCAGGGCCGGGAGGCATCTGTCAGGTTTTCAACACCGGGAGGCTGTGTAACATATTGGTAACCGTGCAGCACATTAGAAGTTTAGAATTGGAGGATAATACCCATGTCGACATTAACAAGGGTTTTTATAGCTTACTGCTTTACAGCAATATCATACGATGGGGATATCTATGCCTGCTACGTAGAACCATGGAGATTAAAAGGAGCAACAACTATATTGTTAACATTCAATACAACAAACCGACTACGTCCCCTTGTATAAAACTTTTTTTGACACCATCAGCATACAGATAAGAGACGACCAAGCGCAGTTTGTATCCTTTAAGTACAGCTGGCTGTGATTGCACTTCAGACCACTCCAGCTGAAAGACTAATAAAACAGAATTATAATGGCCGTGGTGACAAACTATGGAAACCCTAGGCCCCATATGGAATATTCCATGAACCAGGCTGGTTACGGCAGTCAGCCGTATTTTACCGTAAACCCCATAATATACAGAGCAGGGATCAGCGGCATCTTTAGAAGTCTTTTCAGACCCGCGATGCCCTTCCAAAGTCAGGGCTTCTTATTAGCTAAACTGCAAGTGAAAACGGCTACCACAAATATTGCAAAAGACGTCATGGGAAGTGTGATTACGGCTGTTGCTGAGCGTCTCGTCAAACAGAAGAGGGAGGGCCAGGACAGATCATGATACATTTATAGACCATGTAGGAGTGTGTATGGGAGTGAGGGGTCCCCAGGCCCCCTCATGCTGTACACTCCTCAGTACAAGGCTTGAACCACGTGCCTCCGGTAGTGGGGTTGCCCCTTGCCCTTATGTAAAGTTAACCACGGTTGACCACTACATAGATGGGACTACTGAGCAGGACACGGGGCATCCATCTTTTGTGCCCCCTTTCGACTCCATCTTGGGTAAACAGGACTCACTGCGATAGTACAGCAATGCTCAGCTCCCCTTCCACCGCAGCAGCCAAGGACAGAGACACACACACAAGGCGCGCAGGCAGCTGGCTGGCCCCCACCCTTGCACTCCCCCTGAGAAGGAAAGCTCTGCACTCCCATTCTCACGCTGAAGTCAGAGAAAGTTGCAACAACCAATATGATACAGCTTTCTTTCTCTGAAATAACTGCTAGCATGAGAACCAGCATGTGAACCAGGATGAGCTAAGCACTTTCTGCTTGTTCGTCCCCATAAACGTGCAAGCCATCCACCCCCATTTAGTACAATTTATTGCCATCTGGTCCCTGCGCTCCCTGTAAGGTATTTCTTTCAAGTGCCAGACCCTTGCCTGTGCTGCGAAACCCACCCAACACACCCACTACTAACCTTAAGCATTTTTACTACAATATATGTTTTTACTTATACTAATAGGTCTGAAACTTAGGAGATATGTGAAACACAGTTTGATTCTTTTACATGCACAATAAAGGTCAAGGCCTCTAATTAAAGCCATGAATGACCCAATTGTACTGACAATAATTATTATGTGTAACTTGTGTAGAAATATGAAAAGTAGCATAAAATGTTTTAGATAGTTTGTTATTTAGTGTTTTTCGAATGCAAAAAATTAGCTTAGGTAGTGACCACAGTGACCGGACCCTGACCTGCGTGGAGCACAAGATATTTGACATCCGTCATCTCATCAGCCACTCAACCAACCAGAAGGAAGAGATGCCACCCACACCTACAGCACCACACCGCCTGGCCAATCGGGTCCATTTAGCATTTTTTGTTAGAGTTACTTTAATTGATATATATACAAGTAATGATGTAAATGTAGGTAGGGGGGTTTTGGGTTATTTCCTAGCTGGAGAAATAAACCATCCTTTGAACTCTTGCAGCTGGGTCTCAGTGCCTCCTTCCCCAACAGGGGTGGTTATTTTTTTTTGTCTCACACGTAGCAAGCCGGGGAAAGGCACCTACATTTTGGTGACCCCCGCGATGTGATTTAGAGAGGTGCCTCGAGGCCTGCACCGCCCGGCAGCGAGATCCAGGGCACCCCCAGCAAAACCATTGCCTCCGCGGTTGACCAGACTGTGCACACCAAAAAGAAAGGGTCAAGGGTTCCCGGTTGACGAATATCCAATCAAAAAGGCTGCTCGCCAAGGCAGGCCACGGCTTGGTTGGGGGACAGACCTGAGCGAGGTCCGGCCGTGAGCAGCGACCCTCGGAGTACCTGACTGAACACGTAGAGTCCCGGTTGCAATGTTAAAGACTCCAATCAAGCAGTCCCACTAAGTCAGTGCCTTGTCTGGGATTGCTCAAGGGAAGCCCTTAATTATATATTTTTATGTCCAGTTTGTGTACTCTGGATGACAACCCTTATATAACACCCCTCTCTTAGAATCCCCCTGACCCCACTGAGCCAAGAAGTAAGTTTGTTTTGCAAATTTAAAAGGTTTATTTGAGAATTAAACAATATATGTATATATCGCACTTTTCTAATAAATTAATAAATGATGTCACACTTGTGAATATGAGCAGTAATCAGCAATAGGTAATCCTACAATAGCACAGTTCTGGTGACTTATCACTAGAAACGGGAGAATAGGGTTTCAGAGAATGCTTTATGGTTTCAAGGAGATGCAAAGATGAATAAGAGGCAGTACAGAAATAAACTTGATATGGTTTCAGCAAAAGATAATGTGATCACTTTTTCTTCGACAATTCACTCCCCCCCTATGTAATGTAAGGAGATGGAAGTAATACGCACAATTCTCAGGAATACACACAAATGCAATACAAAGTTCCAGTTCCCCCCAGCGAGCTTAGAGGAAAACAGGTATGATTTTAAACACAGACAAAATCCTTTTAAAGGTGGTGGCAATGAAGTGACAAATATACTCAAATTGCTTTTAACTCCCTATAGGAGGTTCAGGGTGAGTGATAGCTACTTTAAATTAGTTCAGGATCACTTTAGCAATGCTCTATAAATGATTGTCAGGTTGCAAACGAATTTCAGCAAAGGAAAGCAAGGAGCTGCTATTTTGACAAGTGAAGAAATTGAGCCAAATCGCAAATCGCGGCAATTTTTCCGAGTGCGTCGAGCGCGATTACGGAAAAACTATAAGGAGTAGCAGATACGGACGATTTAGTGGAGGTAGATTTTCAGAATTGAAATTACAGTTTCAGAATGACAGATGCGCTTTGGAAGGTTTTGAATCAACAGGATGGACACGATTTCTGATGATGCAGTTCTAATAGGTTAAAATAGTTTGAATTAGATTATTTTAAACTAAGAGATTGGGTTTTTTCACAGTCCTAAGGATACTCACTCCTAATTTTGGAAGGACTGGGCCTCGTTACGGATCTGGTCAACAGGTTGGACGGGACTTCTGGCGGGTGGTTCTGTTGTCACAGCGATCTGGGTCAGCTCTGCTCTCTGGGTCTGTCAGGCACCGGTTCTGCTCACAGCGGTCTGGTCTGGGTATGGTCTCTCTGGATATGCAGGATTCTTAGCAAGCAGCAAACCGCACAGCCCGGCGGTTTTATTCTGAGGTGCCCCTTGGAGATCTGGAGTAATCAGTTTGTAAACTTGTAAGGCCAGCTGAGAATACTTTAGCTGCAGTAGGCCTTCTTGGTTCAAAGTTCTGTAGTCTATCTGGAGTCTGGAATCTCTGGATGTGAAGTCTGAAGTCTGGATGTGAAGTTGTCTGTCAAAATGCTCCACAAAAAGTGAAAAAGAAAGTCCCTGTCTGGCTTCCAGTGGCTCTTTTTATGTGTTTTGAAAATGGGTGGGTCGGCTAATTCTGCCTGCCCAACCCTCTCAAGATTTGATAGGCCAAAGGATTCTTTGGTCCCTGATTTGAGAAAGGATAGTGTGTCAGAGTGATGCCAGCCATTTACGATCTATTGAAGAAACGCCCCTTTGCTTTTACCTTAGAAATCATTTTTCATAACTACACATATTTCCCAGATACACAGTTGTTTGACATTACATGTACATATTACAGATTACTTAAGGTACATTCTGGCCCAACTCTGATCTTCCTGGGGGCTTGCATTAAAAAATGACAACTTATTTTCATTTTTAGTTGATTTATCGGACATTTACCAAAAATGGCACACATGTACAGCGCCTTTCTACCCATATTCCAGTGAATTTTCATTTTTCTAGCCTGAACCCCGTGTCTGCAATCTCCATAATTCATGGGGTTTTGCCTCAGAACATTGTACGGAATGGAGTTTGGATTCAAATTGTAGCTACAAATTCCATTTTAAGGATATCCAAATTGTACATTCCTGTCATCTGGTTACAATTAGTTATCAGTGTTTTTATAAAACATATATTTGCCTTCAATTCAATTCACTTCACTGTTTGGGTCCGCCCCCAGAAACTTGGGAGTCAGGGATCACATGTCTCTTCTGCCAGGCAGAGCTCTGTTTACAGTCCACCCCCAAATTAACATACCCCAATCAATTGCAAGAGTTTATTGTGTCGGCTGAAGTCAGCAGGCCAGGGGGCCACTCTGCATTTGGTTAGCATGTCCATGTGATCTCCTGGCTTCTTGTGTGTAGTTCTGAGGTGAGAAGGTTTCCCAGCCTTTTGAAATGTTAATTGAATCAGCCTGTCTTCAGGGAACAGCAGGTGTTTAAATTCTTAATTAACCAAAAAGGCTTTGAGGTTTCCAGCTGTCTCAGGAGGCTGGCAACTCCTGAAGTACAGTTCTACTGTCAGAGTTTAGACCGCTAGCGCCGGCTTGTGTCCAAAGCTGCTACTGCCCCCATTTTTTTAGGAGTTGTCTTGAATTTGACAGGAGGATTTTGCTTTACAGCTCTAATCCTTGCTGCCATTGTTTTGATGGGCATCCTTACAGTAGAGTGCTGATGTGGAACCCCCCTCAAGAAGGTTGAATCTTTAGAGTGGTCTTGTGCCCCTGATTTTAGCAACTTGTTGACATCAATCAAAAACGGATTTTGAACAAATTGAAATTGATATTTTGAGCTTGCACTTCAGAGAAACAGCAGTGATTTCAAGGCGCTTTTGATCTAACAGGCACTGCTATTTTTCCTTTGGCACCACCTTTCACCCCTGGCGCTTCCGGTCCATCACGCTTGCACTGGTGGGTGGCAGGTTAGGCGACCATTTTGGTGTGCGCAAAACTGCGCGGTTCTCCTGGTTCTGGGATAGAATGATGGGCGGCGACAGCTCAATTCCCACATCTACCCAGTCTATATAATTTAGTTTTGTTCTGGGATGGAATGATGGGCAGCGACAGCTCATCCCCACATCTACCCAGTCTATTGATTTAGTTTTATTCTGGGATAGAATGATGGGTGGCGACAGCTCATCCCCACATCTACCCAGTCTATTGATTCAGTTTTGTTGTCGCCTAATAATTCAACATGGGTCAAAACCCTTGACAAGCCCCCCCGCCCGACTGCGCTTTGATTTCGAGTCGAGGGGGAGTCGGGTGAAAAGGATGTTTTGATCCACGCGCTGGTATGTCCGCATCATCTTCTTCCAATTTCGTAGATGGCTCAGTTCAGCATCTTTTCCTCCCTCCAGTTGGATCGATCGGTTCTCCTCGCCGGTCCTGATGGGAATATTGGGAGGTACCCCGGGCCCCTCGGATCTTTGCTCCTGGTCTCCAGGTCATCTTCCGTGGTCAGTCTCCGGGTTTCATCTCTCCTAGGATGATAAAGCAAAGCGGCAATAAACATTCCTAGACATTTCTCCCCCACTATTGATATAGTGGGGCGGCAAATACATTTTATAGTCAAAAACATGAACATATACATTTTTTTTAATCATGAGGCTAGAACATATTCAAGAATCATAGAATTTTATAGGCTATATGTGGAATATTTTAGGGTGGAACTGAATTAATCTGGAGCAGTCCCCTCTGGTATTGCAGAGGACTTCTCCAGGTGCTGCAGAGGGTGCCTGGGATGGCAACACTTTAGCTGATTTATATGTACCCACTTGTCTCCCCCTTCCGCCAGACTACCTTTGGGGATGCGGAACTTATAAGCTACTGGGGAGACCTTGTCTATAATTTCAAACGGTCCCTTCCTTGTAGGCAAACATTTTCGCTGTTTGGCCTGGTTTCTTTGGAAATTGTATAGATAAACCCGGTCTCCCACATTATATTCCTTCCTGGTGGTCTTCAGGTCGTAGTGGGTCTTCATGCTATCAGCTGATCTTTCTAGATTCCGCTGAGCATAGGCAAAAGCATGTTGGAGGTGTTTCCTTAAATTCTCCACATACTCATGAGTTGTGGAGGCATTTATCAACGTCTGCTCTTGGGTCCTGTAGAGCAAATGCTGGGGAAGCACCATCTTGCGTCCAGTCATCAGCTCAAATGGTGACATTTTAGTTGCAGATGACGGGGTAGATCTGATGGCCATTAGGACCAGAGGTAATCGGATATCCCAACTTGGCCCAGAATCTGCCACAAACTTTTTTAAGATGCTCACAATGGTCCGGTTGTAGCATTCTACTGCCCCAGAAGAAGCTTGCCAGTAAGCAATATGTAACTTCCTTTTGACCCCCAGTATCTCCCACATCATTGTCATTGCCTCGCTGGTGAAATGGCTACCTCTGTCTGACTCAATCCTTTGATGTAGACCAAAATGGAAAAAGATGTGGTTAATCATCAGGGCAGCTGCTGTTTCTGCCTTGCAGTTTGGGGCCGGGAGACATTCCACCCACTTGGTAAACAAGCATGTGACGGTCAACATGTACTTGTTTCCTCTAGACGAGCGAATTACAGGGCCTACGAAGTCGATTTGCAATTCTGACCATGGCAGTGTCATCCCCCTCTTTTGGAGAGGCGCACGGTGTGTGAGGGATGATGGCTTGAATTGTGCACACACAAGACACCCCTTCAAGTATTGGTCGAGGTCCTGCCCCATGTGTGGCCAGTAAGCAACCTCTCTTAAGATCTCAAGTGTTGTATGAAACCCCCTATGACCGGCGGAGGCCGCATCATGGGAGTGACTTAACATCAGGTTTCGGAATGAGGTAGCGACCACCCACTGATCATGGCCAGCTTTCCCAATGTAATCGGTATCCGTCAGGTGAAAGTTCTCAGGGTCCTCAATGTGTTGGTAAAACCTACCAATTATTGGATCCCCCTTTTGAGCCGTAATTAAATCAGCATCAGGGGTCTCCTTACTCCATTGTGCAGTTCAAAGATCATTGTGAGCATTTGTCTGGGACCTAGTGATAGCAGTGACCTGGATTTCCCCCAACAGGGACTCTATTTCTATTAGATCCCCTTGTATGGCCCCGGTTTTGGCCAGCTGATCAGCTAAGTCATTTCCAGTTTTGTCTGGCCCCTCTACTTTGGAATGACCCTTGATCTTTTTCCAGTAGATGGTCATCCCATTTGAGGTGACCAGATCATCAATGTTTTGGATTAACTTCCCATGTTTCAAGGGTTTGTTATTAGCACATAACATGCCTCTGGTTTTCCAATTAACCAGGTGCTCCACGAACCCGTTCCGTACATAATCCGAATCTGTGATTATGACCAGTTTGTGGAGTTGATGTTGGACAGCAGTGAGGATGGCCTGATGCACAGCCATCAACTCTGCCACCTGACTACTTTGGGGACCAATTTTGTACCCAGCGGAGGGTTCTGGAAACTCCTTCACCCATGCATTCCCTATGCCGGCCACCAGTTCTTTCTCCCCGTTGTTGTCAACATGGTAAGAGCATCCATCCACATAGACAGTGGGCATTCCCTCACACTTGTCTTCTTCAAAGACTTTGAGGGGGGAATTAAGGTATGCCTCCATGTTTTTCTTTGTTTTTTAGACTTTCGTCCTCAAGACAGTTTTCTCTGACACAATCATGCAAGTCAGCCAGACCTTGCGTGAGGGGACTCTTCTTGTTTTGGCCAAATCTGCCCTCCACAGGAAAGCCTTGCTTTGACAGAATCGAGGAAGTAATTCGGGAATTACTCACATTTCCGGCCCGGATTCTGTCACTTTGGAGGTATTGCAGAGGCTGGTGTGGAGTCTCCACTATGATGTGTTCCCCCTGGATGAACGGGCGGTAATTCTTCAATGCCCACACCGTTGCCAGGAGTGCCTTTTCACAATCATTGAATTTTTCCTCCACAGAGGATAAAGTTTTGCTCGCATAGGAGATTACTTTATTGACCTTGTCATGCTTTTGGTATAATACTGCCGTCAAGCACGTATTAGAGAACCCTGTCTCCAGGAAGAACTCCTTGTTTTCACAGGGTAAGCTAGGCAAGGCGCTTGTGAGAGGCTTCTTTTGAGTTTTCTTACTGCCTCGGATTGTTCTGGACCCCATTACCACTTGAGCCCCCCTTCAAAAGATGAATCAGGGGTCTGGTGATCTCTGCGTAGCCCTCAATGAACTTTCTGCTGTAATTAGTCAGTCCAAGGAGGCTCCTTAGTTCCCGCAGAGTGGTGGGGTCTTTCAGTTTCTGAAGTGCTTCCACTTTCTTTTCCTGGGGACAGAGACCCTGAGGAGTAATCTCATGCCCCAAGAAATTAACACGGGTTCTACACCACTCTGCATTCTGAAAGGAAAGTTTTGCTCCGGCGGCCCTCAACTGTGTCAGAACATAACGGATCTCCGCTATGTGTTCCTCCACAGAGGAACTTTGATGAGGACATCATCTACATAAGTCAGGTTACCCCTCGCACCCAGGTCGGGCATGGCCTTGTGTAGGAAAATGTTGAATTCATTGGCCGGAGTTGAGGTATCCGAAAGGGAGTCCGGGTCCTTGTGTACTGCTGGCCCCCAAAGGTAAAAGCCAGTTTGTATTGGTCCTCCTTACTGACAGGCACGGTCCAGCATCCATTGGTCAGGTCTATTGCAGTGAATACCTGTGACCCCTGAATCTGGGCCAGCCCTTGGTTAATGTAGGGCAGAGGCCATCGTTAAGTATGGACCCGTCTGTTGAGCTCCCTAAGGTCGGCACAGAGTCTCCACTGGCCGTTTGGCTTCAATATTCCCAGCACCGGATTATTGAAGGTGCTGTGTACTGGACTGATTATTCCCCGGGACTCAAGGTTCTTAATTATTTCAGTAAGGGACTCCATGGATGCGAGAGGCAAGCGATATTGCTTCACAAACACTGGAGTCATGCCAGGGTCCGTGGGGATTGTTGTTGTGTGGATGTCGGTGCGACCACAGTCATATGAGTCTTCCGCAAAGAGATCTTGGAAATCCAAGAAAACTTGTTTCAACTTTTGCTTCTGTTCCAGAGTCACGCAGGCATCAGCTAGGTTGACTCTCTCTTCCACCATCTGCCTGAAGCCTGGAAAGACTTCTGGTTTTGCTATCTCAGCGGCCTCCTCCAGCTGGGTGGAGAAGTCCCTGGTCAGAGTGCTAATTTGGACTGGAGGCTTCAGGTAGGAAAGGCAGCCCTCATGGACCTGGAAAATCACCTCATCCCTTCTGAAGTCACAAGTCACGTCTTCCTTACCATAAGGGCAAGAAGTGTACACCAGGAAGTTCCCCCCATGCCGGGTAAAGATCCTGTCTGGTGTTGTATTGTCATCACTGTCACTGTCAAAACAGTCCTTGGGGATTGGTCCTAACAGTTAATTTCCTAAATCAATGGAGAAATGTCGGTCATCAATCGCCATTCCAATAATAGTGCTTGCGGCTATAGTAATACTCTGTGAGTCGCTGTTATCCACCTCTATTGGAATGGTGTCATGTTCTATGTTGACTAATGGTGTTGGGTGTACCCCTAACCCTTGCTGTTGGAGGGAAGCATTTAGATGAATATAAGCATCAGGGTTTTTCAATTTTTGTCCTCTTTTAACTTTCACCCCCAGGGAGAATTGTCGGGTCCTTTCTGGGATGGTGACTTCCTCTTTAACCTGAATTTCAACTGCATAAGGTAGCAATTGAGCGACCTAAATGCTTTTTCTTGATCATCAAAGCCCTTGGGATTATCCGCTAATCGGGACCAAGCTTTGAAGTTTATTAGGTCCAAACTAATGGGAAAGCGATTCAGAATGTCACTGCCTAAGTAAAAGGCGGCAGTGACTACTCGCACGACCCAACAATTATGGGCTATGCTCTTGTTGCCAATGGAGATTTTGAGCATACACCTGCTTAGCAGGAGATGTTTCGAATTGGGTGTTTCCAGATCCATTTCCCATTTGTCTACCAGTTTGAATGTGGGAATGGCTGGATCTTTTGGGAGTTGGCGGAACATGGCTTCGTTGATGAAGCTCTTACCGTTGTTCACACACACTCGAGCGAGAACAGAGTCCTTCCCATCATTTAACTGAACAGGGATGAACAACTGCTCTCCAATTTGCTGAATATCAGCCAGGCTCTGAGCTGATTTCACATCTTTCTGGACTATAGGAGTGGGAGTGTCTGATTGTGGATTGGTAAAGAATTTCAGAGTGTTTCCTTCCAGTGTGGAATACCACCTTAAACTGGAAGGAAGGTTGAGTTTCAGAAATAGAGAGGACCCGCCATCACCAGTCTGTTGTCCTACTGCTATTACTGTCACGTCTGGAATTTGGTTGTTCTGGAAGTGAAATTCTACTTGGTCAGATTTTTGTTCAACCATGTGGCACATGCCGTTTAAACTAACATGGTTGACACTCTGCTTTAATTTTATTGGTCGGCCAGTCTGGGTCCAGAGGACCCTGTTTACACAATCTATTAGGGGTGACAGCCTTCTCAGGAGGTCATTCCCTAGTAAACAAGGGGTGCCCTCTGGAGTCACTACTATTACCGGGTGTTTCACCTTGTGTCGCCCAATTTTGATGTCCAAATCTGCAGTCCCCTCGACGGGAATTTCCTTCCCGTCAAAGTTCTGGAGTTGTCCAGGAAGAGAGGTGAGAGGAATACGGTAATTCTCCCCCCTTCCTGCATTTAGTTCATCAAAGGCCCTTTTGGACAGAAGGGTAGCTTGGGATCCAGTTTCCACCAGTGCCACAATTGTACCCTGCCCCTATACTTGTACCGGGGCATAATATCTTCCCTCCTTCTCCTTAAGGGGGCACAGATAATGCACATTTTTGGACAACTGGTGGGCTAACTTTCTGCTTTTGGACATGGCGAGAGAAGAGATTTGGGCAGAATTCTGTGGAGAGCCTGGGGAATCTGAAAGAAAAAGTTGGCAACTGGAAATGGTTTCGGGTTCTGGGCCCCCCCCCTTTTTGGAGGCAGTCATCAGGATGGGTTTGACCCATGGGAATTTGGTATTGTTGGTTCTGAGATAGAATGATGGACGGCGACAGCTCAATCCCCACATCTACCCAGTCTATTGATTCGGTTTTAGGTTCCCCTGGTTCCGGTTCTGGGCCACCCCTGCCCTTATGCCTAGCATGCCCATCTGAGGGTTCTATTGGGCCCTCAGCATGCAGCCCAAATCCTGTGCCATGTTCTGAACCTGGCGCTCTAACTGGGAAACCCGCTCAGGCTGATACGGGGTCCTGTTTTCTCCCCTGGGCAGATCCTGTAAAGGGTAGCTATCCCTTCTCTGGTAATACCCTGGGTTGGGAAGATTTGGGTACCCCTCCACCCTTGGCCTCCCCTCTCCCGGATTAGGTTGTCTGGGCTCAGGATGGATGGTTTTGGGGTTGGAAATTGGGTGGATACCTGGGGAAAAAGTTCTGCCCAGGATTTGGTGAATTTCTGCCCTCCTGGGGGAAGTTAGGAGGGAAGTTCCCCGGGTTAGGCTCTTGGCTGGATCCCCCTCTTGGGCTGGAGGAGTCCAAACATAACCCAGGATGGGTCGGTTTCCCTTGTAGCGGGGATTTACATAGTCAGGGGAGTGGGGGACCCCATTTGTGGGACTACTTCCTTGACTCCCTGTCTGTGACTGGCCCGAGGGCCTTCTGGGCTGTGAATTATTTGGTGCAGGCAGGTTTTTAGGTCCCCCCATCTCCAAATCTAAAACGGGGGCAACCTTTACCTCTGCCACCTTGGCAACAGCAGGGGTGCTGTTGGTTTTGTTTTTTTTTGGCTGATTCTTGTTTTCCACCGGTTTCTGCACCTCATAGATGCGGGTGGCTTGCTCAATGACCCAGTCTAAAGATCTTTTCTCGCGAAAATCTCTCACGAGCTGGGTCATTATGTATTTGGGGAGAGCATGGAAAAATGTGTTGATGAATTCTCTGCTGTCCGTGCGCACCCTTCTGGTGGTCTGCGCAAAGGCACGCTTCAATTCTTGCACAAATTCTTGTGGGGCCTGATCCTCCCCCCATTGCAAGTTGTAGGCTGCCTTGCGAGCCTCTTGGGGATTTCTATGCACAGAAAAGTGTTTCAAGATGGCCGCCCTATAGGTGGACCATCCTGAATGATTTTGGTCCTCCAGCCCCGCAAAGAAACTGGAGTATTCTGGGGAGAATGTCCATTTGACATACTGGATGCAGCTACTGCTGTCCTTCAAATGGAAGGTCTCCATCATTTGCTCAAAGAGCTCCAAGTGTTCCCACACAGAATATTTGGAGTTCTTGTGATAAGGCGTGATGACACTCCTGATTGCCTTAATCTGTTTTAAGGGGTCCTTAAGCAAGGCCCTTTTTGCCTTATTGGCCTTTTTGGTTCGGGTAACCCTGGTCCATTCATCCTCCGACTCAGAAGCACTGCTCCCAGAGGTGCCCGTCTGATCTTCCAGGTTTTCCCGGATTCTGCGAGCCTGGGAATGGCTGGCAGAATGTGGGGACCTGGTCTCCTGTGTCCTGTGATGCTCAGAGGAGTCTTCAGATCCATCCTTGCTACCAGGATTTGCTGGGTATCCCCCCCACTGACCTAACTGAGTAGAGGTTTTCAGGATGCCCTTAGTGGGCCTACTCTCCTGGGGTTCCCCACTAAATTGTACTGTGCTTGGGTGCCCATACCCGGATGTCCGCCCATCCATTCCTGGGTGGTACTGGCCTATGAGCCCCATTGTTTGGCTGGATAGTAATCTGCCATCCCTGTGGCCCTGTGCTCATGTGCGCCAGGGGACATGAGGGTGGCAGAGTCCAGGGACTGGGAGAGATGAAGGCCTCTGGTACTAGGGCTCCTGAGGTTATCCTCAGGTGTTTCCCTTTCCCAGCGAACTTCATCTCTATCAGCCCCTGCTCCTGGTTGCAATGCAAGAGCCTGGGCTTTCAGTTCCTCAACCAAGTCCTTACTAGACTCTAACAGTCTCTCCTGCATGGCTACCTGTTGCTGGAGCCTATCATTGTGCTGACAGAGAGGCTCATTCTCTCGCTGTGCCTCCTGATTGGTCCTGGAATACTGGGCCAGTCTTTGCTGCAGGAGAGTTACCTCCTGAGTCCCATCCCTACTGGCCTGCTCCTTTCTTGCCAGAGCATCTTCCACCCTCCTGGTGTGCTTTAACAAGTTCTGATGCTCTTTTTGGAGGTCACCCAGCCCCTGGAGGACCAGGTGATTTCCTTCAATGTTTTCTTTTAATTGGCCGACTTCCTGGCCAAAGGTGTCCCTTTCCTGACTAAGAGCCTGCATCTGTGCCGCCAGGTCATCCCTCTGCCTTTGAAAGGCACCAGCTTTCTGGCGTTCTTGATCAACCTCTGCCTGGGTATCCAGGTCTTTCAAAATCAATGTATTGCTTTCCTCTTTCTCTCTGTCTAGTCGAATGTGCAGGGTGGCTACCTGCTCTGTGCATGCTCTGTTAAAGTCTAGTTGTTGCTCCAGCTTTTTCTGGCTCTGCAGTAGGGAGTCCAACCCTTCTTGGTACTCCTTCTGCAAGGCCAGAAATCTAGTATCCTGGTCAGCCTTTTCCTGTTGCAGGATATCCATATCCTCCTTCATTTTAATGATGTATTGTCAACTCTCATTTTCTGACTTCTGGCTTCTGTGCAGCCTCTGCTCAGAAGAGACCAGGTCAGATTGGGCCTTTTCTAACGCCATCTGTTGCCTATTTGCCAGATCTTGGCCTTCAGCACATTTGTCCTGCATGGCTCCCATATATAGATACAAATATGTCGCTATCCTGGCAATCTTATTGTGTTCATCTTTGGCCTTAGGAGACATATATAGTTCACTCAGGGCCATATGTAAGGGACCCGATCTCTCCAGTTATCTGACCCAGTTGTAGTGACCTGTTGTGTGATCGCCTGCAACCATACATTTTGGTCCTGTTCAGACCATTCACCTCTCACAAACAGTTTATGTAAGAGGTGCTCCCCAGCTATCTTCATATCTACCAAGGCTTTACTGACTTACAGAAGTTTGTATTTTATTTTGCAAAACAAACCGTTTCCTTAGAGCGTTCCTTTGAGGAGTGCTTTACAGCGTAACACAGCGTGGTGATCTAACCAGATATGTATCCTGTCAGCTGGCACACTGTATTAATATGCACAAGTGATAGATTTAATCCAGAATCCCCGGCTACGAGCCCCCACTTTGTTAAAGACTCCAATCAAGCAGTCCCACTAAGTCAGTGCCTTGTCTGGGATTGCTCAAGGGAAGCCCTTAATTATATATTTTTATGTCCAGTTCGTGTACTCTGGATGACAACCCTTATATAACACCCCTCTCTTAGAATCCCCCTGACCCCACTGAGCCAAGAAGTAAGTTTGTTTTGCAAATTTAAAAGGTTTGTTTGAGAATTAATCAATATATATATATATATATCACACTTTTATAATAAATTAATAACTGATATCACACTTGTGAAAATGAGCAGCAATCAGCAATAGGTAATCCTACAATAGCACAGTTCTGGTGACTTATGACTAGGAACATGAGAATAAGGTATCAGAGAATGCTTTATGGTTTCAAGGAGATGCAAAGATGAATAAGAGGCAGTACAGAAATAAACTTGATATGATTTCAGCAAAAGATAATGTGATCACTTTTTCTTCGACAATTCACTCCCCCCTATGCAATGTAAGGAGATGGAAGTAACACGCACAATTCTCAGGAATACACACAAATGCAATACAAAGTTCCAGTTCCCCCCAGCGAGCTTAGAGGAAAACAGGTATGATTTTATACACAGGCAAAATCCTTTTAAAGGTGGTGGCAATGAAGTGAAAAATATACTCAAATTGCTTTTAACTCCCTATAGGAGGTTCAGGGTGAGTGATAGCTACTTTAAATTAGTTCAGGACCACTTTAGCAATGCTCTATGAATGATTGTCAGGTTGCAAACGAATTTCAGCAAAGGAAAGCAAGGAGCTGCTATTTTGACAAGTGAAGAAGTTGAGCCAAATCGCAAATTGAGGCCATTTTTCTGAGTGCGTCGAGCGCGATTACGGAAAAACTATAAGGAGTAGCAAGTCGGTTTTAGGTTCGTTGGAAAGCTCAGAATCTTAGCTTTAAAATGACAGGTTAAAATAGTTTGAATTAGATTATTTTAAACTAAGAGATTGGGTTTTTTCACAGTTCTAAGGATACTCACTTCTAATTTTGGAAGGACTGGGCCTCGTTAAGGATCTGGTCAACAGGTTGGACGGGACTTCTGGCGGGTGGTTCTGTTGTCACAGCGATCTGGGTGAGCTCTGCTCTCTGGGTCTGTCAGGCACCGGTTCTGCTCACAGCGGTCTGGTCTGGGTCTGGTCTCTCTGGATACGCAGGATTCTTAGCAAGCAGTAAACCGCACAGCCCGGCGGTTTTATTCTGATGTGCCCCTTGGAGATCTGGGGTAATCAGTTTGCAAACTTGTAAGGCCAGCTGAGAATACTTTAGCTGCAGTAGGCCTTCTTGGTTTATAGTTCTGTAGTCCATCTGGAGTCTGGAGTCTCTGGATGTGAAGTCTGAAATCTGGATGTGAAGTTGTCTGTCAAAATGCTCTGCAGAAAGTGAAAAAGAAAGTCCCTGTCTGGCTTCCAGTGGCTCTTTTTATGTGTCTTGAAAATGGGTGGGTCGGCTAATTCTGCCTGCCCAACCCTCTCAAGATTTGATAAGCCAAAGGATTCTTTGGTCGCTGATTTGAGAAAGGATAGTGTGTCAGAGTGATGTCAGCCATTTACGATCTATTGAAGAAACGGCCCTTTGCTTTTACCTTAGAAATCATTTTTCATAACTACACATATTTCCCAGATACACAGTTGTTTGACATTACATGTACATATTACAGATTACTTAAGGTACATTCTGGCCCAACTCTGATCTTCCTGGGGGCTTGCATCAAAATAACAACTTATTTCCTTTTTAGTTGATTTACCAATATCGGACGTTTACCAAAAAAGGCACACATGTACACCACCTTTCTACCCATATTCCAGTAAATGTTCATTTTTCTAGCGTGAACCCCGTGTCTGCAATCTCCATAATTCATGGGGTTTTGCCTCAGAACATCGTACGGAATTGTGTTTGGACTCAAATTGTAGGTACAATTCCATTTTAAGGATCTCCAAATTGTACATTCCTGTCATCTGGTTACAATTAGTTATCAGTGTTTTTATGAAACATATATTTGCCAATTCAATTCACTTCAGTGTTTGGGTCCGCCCCCAGAAACTTGGGAGTCAGGGATCACATGTCTCTTCTGCCATTCAGAGCTCTGTTTACAGTCCACCCCCAAATTAACATACCCCATTCAATTGCAAGAGTTTATTGTGTCGGCTGAGGTCAGCAAGCCAGGGGGCCACTCTGCATTTTGTTAGCATGTCCATGTGATCTCCTGGCTTCTTGTGTGTAGTTCTGAGGTGAGAAGGTTTCCCAGCCTCTTGCAATGTTAATTGAAGCAGCCTGTCTTCAGGGAACAGCAGATGTTTAAATTCTTAATTAACCAAAAAGGCTTTGAAGTTTCCAGCTGTCTCCGGAGGCTGGCAACTCCTGAAGTACAGTTCTACTGTCAGAGTTTAGACCGCTAGTGCCGGCTTGTGTCCAAAGCTGGTACTGCCCCCATTTTTTTAGGAGTTGTCTTGAATTTGACAGGAGGATTTTGCTTGACAGCTCTAATCCTTGCTGCCATTGTTTTGATGGGCATACTTACAGTAGAGTGGTGATGTGGAATCCCCCTCAAGAAGGTTGAATCTTTAGAGTGGTCTTGTACCCCTGATTTTAGCAACTTGTTGACATCAATTAAAAACAGATTTTGAACAAATTGAAATGGACATTTTGAGCTTGCACTTCAGAGAAACAGCAGTGATTTCAAGGCGCTTTTGATCTAACAGGCACTGCTATTTTTCCTTTGGCACCACCTTTCACCCCTGGCGCTTCTGGTCCATCACGCTTGCACTGGTGGGTGGCAGGTTAGGCGACCATTTTGGTGCGCGCAAAACTGTGCGGTTCTCCTGGTTCTGGGATAGAATGATGGGCGGCGACAGCTCAATCCCCACATCTACCCAGTCTATTGATTTAGTTTTGTTCTGGGATAGAATGATGGGCGGCGACAGCTCATCCCCACATCTACCCAGTCTATTGATTCAGTTTTGTTGTCGCCTAATAATTCAACATGGGTCAAAACCCTTGACAGCAAAGACCCCAAAGGAAGGTAAGGGGAAATACAGGAAGAAGGGAATTAGCAACAAAGGGAAGGTAGTTAAGAATCGGGTCTTTGTGAGTGACGGAGAGGCTTTTCTGATCTATCCTTTATATAAGAAGTGAGAAGAAGAGAAGTGGTATCCTAGCCCGTACGGGGTAGAAGGTATACGAAGAGGCAGCTGCCGCCTAGGGTTCCCCACTGCCAAACTGCCGTTACCCATACACACTATCACCACCATTATGGCAAGGTAGATTAAGACAACGAACAGGGAGGACAGGGAACATACTGTTAAGTAAAACGAAAAAAGGGAGAACGAGCAAAACAGGAAAGAAACAGAAACTGCAAATGCCACTGACACATAAAGGAGCAGGTAAGCCAAACTATATTCCGTGGGCCCAGGTGGACAAAAACAACCTGTTAAAACTCCTCCCCCTGCTGACGGGAGGAGCAGGTAAGTGGATACATGTATTTGAGAAGAACACGGCAGGCGTGCCGTTAGCTATAGGTGATGTGAAAAGCTTATTAGTGTCAGCAATCGGGGGCCAAGCAGACACAATCTGGGAAAGGGCAGGGTTCCCGGCAGTAACAATGAGATGTGATCGCCACGATGGATCACCATTCAACAATGTTCGAGCACAAGTGTGGGATGCATTGCGCATGCATTTCCAGACGTTCCAGATTTACATGCAGTGATGCAGTGCACGATGGAGGAGAACGAGGATCCTGCGCAATTCATTTTGCGAGTGCAAGACTTATGGAGAAGCGAAACTGGTACGGCATGGAATCAATCAACAGCTTTATTTTATTTTATCATTAAAAAGGGGTTGCCGAAAGAGGTGCAGAAGTCCTTGGACAAAATAGCTGGGATCGAAGCCAACGGGTGGCCTGAAATTCAGGGCATAATTGTACACCACTGGAGGAGGATCAAAGAGAAGGAAAAGGAGGTCATGCAAAAGAGGCTGGCCGACGAAGCAAAATTAGTACAGACAAAATTAGTGAAGGTCGCCGCCCTTACTGCCAGCGTAACTGCAGACAGAGGAAACGAAGGGGAGGAAAATGCGAGAGGAAGGCCCGTTGGGATAACAGCGCAGTGGGTTGGAGAGGACCAAGGACAGTGGAACCGAGAGGAACAGCCATGCCAAGGATCACAGCGGCAGAACAGGCCGGCCCAAGGAAGAGGTGGGTACCATGGGCAGAGGGGAGGATATGGAGGAATGGGAAACAGAGGGTATGGTGGGCAAGGACCAAGAGGAGGACAACAGGGGTCATGTTGGAATTGTGGAAGATGGGGACATTATTCATGAGATTGTAGAATGCGACCATCAGGCTATTTTCAGGGGCAGCAGCAGCCCATGAACAATGAACAGGGGTGGGGCTGCCCACACCCAGGTAGCCCTTGTGAAGCTCCAATGGGGAGAGGGGGACAACAAGATCAGTACTGCTATGACCCCCAAATGCAACAAAGGAGGCCAGCCCCACAACAGCAGCAACAGCAGCAGCAGCCACAACAGCAAAACGCACTACAGCCCATGGCAAGACAAAACTCAGTAGGGAACATAAATAATAACCCTTTTGCAGCGCCCGCAAACGGCGCCCCTGCACCATTCCGTGGCGTAACGGTCGTAGGTGACAACGTTTTTTTAGTGCCAGGTCAGCAAAGATACCTAGACTAGGACAGCCCACAGGGAGCACTTGCGTGTCCAGTCCTATCCACCACACAAAGTGCAAATGAGGAACCACTAGTGGCGGCAGAGATAGGAAACAAGCTGTTTATCTTTATGGTAGACTCTGGAGCAGACAAATCATGTCTCACAGAAGGGCGGTTTCAGCTCTCGGGACGAAATTTGGAGACACAGGGGTTCTCTGGGGCTATTTTAAAAGTTCCTTAAACAAAAGATCTTGATGTAACAGTAGGGGGAAAAACAGTGCGCGCACCCTTATTGTATTACGAAGACGCGCCAATCAATTTGATGGGACGAGACTTGCTCACTAAGTTAAACATGACCATAGCCTTTACTGAAATAGGAATAGTGTGCTTGACGCCAGGGGTATGCCCCGTACGAGCACTCCTGATAATAAGCACGATTACAAAGGAAGTTGCAGTAAGAGGGATCCCTATTGACATGGACATGTTCGTCTATGGAATACAGGTATTAACCCGAGTAGTGCCTTAAATAACACAAAAAGAGTGGAGAATACCATCAGACTTCATATTCCGCCCAATCACACCAACAGATGTAGTGCTAGGCACAATTATATCTATAGACATTGAGGCAGTTCAAGTTTCCAACAAACGCATTGTGGTCATAGGCCTGGACGCGCAGGGACGTGAGTGGAGAAGTGTGCTATGCATAGAGCCAAACATAATGTTAAAAGATATAACTGATGAAGAATTGTTTACCGATTACGAGGGGGATGGAGAAGTAATAATGGAAATAAGCATACCATGTGACATTATGATCCAATACAGAGAAATACACAACCCACTCATGGCTAACATAAAGGCCCCACTGACAATATTTGAGGAAGACATGGCCAAGGTAGCACCTGAAATTTGGACTACAGAGCCACACGATGTGGGATTGTTGCATGAGGTGACTCCCATAAAGATAAAACTGAAACCAGGTGCCCTCCCACCCAGAGTGAAACAATACCCAATATCCAAAGAAGCAGAGGAAGGTAACAGAGAAACAGTGAATGCACTCCTAAGCCAAGGTGTCTTAGTGCCATCAACTTCCCCATGCAACACAGTGATTTTTCCGATTAAAAAAGCAAAAGGAGGGGCGTGGAGAATGGTCCTGGACCTCCGCCCACTCAATGACGTCATCCAAAAAGAGTTCCCATTAGTGCCTAAACCGGCATCAATATTGTGCAGTATACCAAAAGAGGCAACTTGCTTCACTGTCATTGATCTGAAAAATGCCTTTTTCTCTGTTCCACTCGCACCAGAGTCGCAGTACCTTACAGCTTTTACATTAGGAAACAGCAGATATGAACACCGCAGACTCCCACAGGGGTATTGCGAGAGTCCAAGCATTTTTAACAGAGTACTACGAGAAGACATTGGCAATATAGATGTAGGGAGCACCATTATACAGTACGTAGACGATTTACTCGTCTGCAGCAAAACAGAAGAAGAGTGTAGAAAAGACTCGATAACATTGCTTAACGTATTGGCTGCCAAGGGATACAAGGTGGACAAAGGAAAGTTACAATACTGCCTTGCAGACGTTGTATATCTCGGCCAGCAAATATCTAAAGATGGAAAAAGAATACTACCAGACAGAGCTGCTGCCATTCGACACATTATCATACCAAAAACAGTGAAGGACATGCAGAAATGTCTTGACATATGTAACTATTGCCGAGCATGGATTCTCGATTATGCAGCATACACACCGTCAATGCTACAAGCACTGAAGGAAGCACAGAAGAACAGGGCCCCAATAAAATGGATTCAAGAGACAATTGCCCAGTTCTCCCGATTAAAAGACCTTATTGCAGACGCCCCAGTCCTTGCAAATCCAGATTATGAAAGGGAATTTTTCCTGTTTTCACACAGAAATGGAACATTGATGACAGCAGTATTGACACAAAAGACATTGCTAGGCCACAAACCATTAGCATACTACAGTGGAGTATTAGACCCAGTAATGCAAGGACATTTCGCTTGCGAACAGGCCTTCACTGCAGCGGCCTTCGCCATTGAGAAAAGTGCCACGATCGTAATGGGATGTTCAGTGATGCTATATGCGGAACACTCATTATTTGCTATCTTGGAAAGATCAACATCTACTCTCACAACACAGAGAGCATCTGCTTGCGAAATAATAATATCCAGTCCAAATGTGCACGTGGTCAGATGCAAGACAGTGAACCCAGCCACATTCATTACAGAGCCATGCACAACTGAGGATTTACAGGAACACGATTGTAGCACGTATGAGGGAGAGGGCGATGGCATTCCCAAAGCAAGAGAAAATGCCCTTACAGAAGGAGAAATCTATTTCATAGGCGGGTCAGCATCCATAAACTCAGAGACAGGAGAGAAACATGTGGGGATGGCAGTAGTGCGCATGGAAGAAGACACATACAAAGTGATTGTTCAAAAGCGCCTCCTCTCACATTACTCTGCACAAGCAGCTGAACTGACTGCACTAATCAGTGCATTACACACAGCCAAAGATTGTGCCATTACAATATATTCAGACTCAGCTTACGCCACCACCACAGTTCACTCAGGGCTATCACGCTGGCGAAGGAGAGGGTTCAGAAGAGCAGACGGGTCCCCCGTACAACTTGCCACGTTACTAAATGAACTAATAGAAGCTTTAGCAGAGCCATCGGTAGTGGCAGTGGTTAAATGCCAAGCCCATACCAATAACACAGACGCTGTCTCATTGGGGAACGCTGTCAGGAATGGCACTCTATTCAGAGTGGCACAGGACACCCAGAAAGAGTTTGGGTGGTTGTGCCAAATAAAGTGGACAGATAGGAACACACACAGCGGAAAGGAAAGAGAACGAAGAGTAAGCAAGAGTAGCAAGGGAAAAGATACAGAATGAATACCCTCTTGGGGTGTATGCAGATATAGGAAAAGAGTATTCCACGAACCTTGGAAATACTCTAGCCTTCTGCACAGTTTGCTATAACAGAGGCCCACGCTGATTGCTCATGACTTGGAACAGCATCTCTGGGTGTCTGTAATGTAGAAACAGGACAAGGGAAGGGGCAGAGGTTGACTGATGGGAACCAACAGACAAGCTCTGTACAAAAGGGTCTACAAACAGTACAAGAGAAGATACTACAGACAAATCCAGTAAATGAGGTGATAGCAAACTAGCAGAAGGAAATGAAAGGAAAGTTGTGTAACAGGATAGGATAGCAGAGGACAGTAAGGAACAAGGTTGAGAGCTCAGAGGAGGAGGAAAGCAATGAGTAAGCCCACAGGGGTAGGACTGTAAGGTAGAACGCCCAGAGGAAAAGGGCTTAGGGCAGCAGAGTAAAGCAGACTGCACGGCAAGGATCCCGTAAGGGCCGGGCAGTAAGGAGTGAACCCTTAGGGACAGGGCCGATGAACGTAGAAGGTAGCAGAGGACTGTAGAGAGCTGCTAGGCCGAGAACCCAGCGGAAAAGGTAGGTAGTAGGCAGCGAAGCGGGACAAGCTGCAAAGTAGGAAGGCCCAGAGGACAAGGGCTGCAGGTAGCCAGAGAGAGGTAGGCTGCAGAGCAGGGAGCCCCAGAGGACAAGGGCTGAAGGCAGCCGGAGTAAGGCAGGCTGCAGGGCAGGGAGCCCAGAGGACAAGGGTTGAGACAGGAAAGCAGCAGAGCGTGATCAGCTGCAATGTAGAGGGTACGCAGGGCAAGGGCGGAGGCTGGAAGGCAGCAGAGCGTAATCGGCTGCAATGTGGAGGGCCCGGCAGGGCAAGGGCGTAGGCTGGAAGGCAGCAGAGCATGATCGGCTGCAATGTGGAGAGCCCGGCAGGGCAAGGGCGAAGGCTGGAAGGCAGCAGAGCGTGATCCGCTGCAATGTGGAGAGCCCGGCAGGGCAAGGGCGAAGGCTGGAAGGCAGCCGAGCGTGATCCGCTGCAATGTGGAGAGCCTGGCAGGGCAAGGGCAGAGACGGGAAGGCAGCAGAGCGTGATCGGCTGCAATGTGGAGAGCCCGGCAGGGCAAGGGCGAAGGCTGGAAGGCAGCAGAGCGTGATCCGCTGTAAAGTGGAGAGCCCGGCAGGGCAAGGGCGGAGACTGGAAGACAGCAGAGCGTGATCCGCTGTAATGTGGAGAGCCCGGCAGGGCAAGGGCGAAGGCTGGAAGGCAGCAGAGCGTGATCCGCTGCAATGTGGAGAGCCCGGTAGGGCAAGGGCGGAGACTGGAAGGCAGCAGAGCATGATCAGCTGCAGTGTGGAGAGCCCAGAGGAGCAGGGTTGTGAGGCAGGGAGCCTGGAAGGCTATGGCTGGAGGCAGCAGGGTGGAGCAAGCAACAAGGCAGGGTCCAAGCAGGAGTGAAGGTAAGCAGCATACAAGATCCGTAGGAAGTTGCAAAAGGTGGAGGAAGGACTCTCAGGTGCAAGAGGCTGAGCCACTGCAGGCAGCAGCCTTTATACTGCCTAGCCCAGCACAGAGGCAGGCTAATTGGTTGCACCTGGCTAAGCACACCTGCAGGCAATCGGCCACTTTCCTTTCTGTTCCTGGGCTGGTGGAAGCAGGGCAAGTCTCTAGGGCTTCTGGGGGGTGTAGTTCCTTTGATAACCAATAGGAACAGCCAGGAATCGATGCTTGTAGCCAGGTGCATTATGGTATGTGTAGTTTGTTGGAAATAATAATTAAGCAGCAAAGTCTCGCAAATGGGAAATAAAGTTCCCAAAGTAAATATAGATGTATCCAAGAGTCTGTTGTAAATAAATGATAAACATATAGTCCAAATTGAGCGTAAATGGATGCGCCCATGGCACAGGCATGACAAACGTGGCAGCCGACACAGCAGTGAAGGAGGTCTCGTACTTCAATAAGATATCAACATCAGAGTACGTTGTAAAGACAGCCACAGCAGTACAACCAGCAGAAGCATAAAGTAACACGCCCATAGCACAATTGATAGAACTCCAGAGAAAGGCCCCACCGGAAGAACAGGAGTTGTGGGGCAAACAGGGATGTAAACAATCAGCCACAGATCTCATTTGGAGACAGAAAACGACAGGCAAGGTAGTGATGCCTGTAGAATTATTAGAAGTAGCGTTCCAACAACTGCATTTCCCAGCTCACGTAGCAAAACAACACATCGCCTCAGATATTCAGGAGGATTGGTTTGTTCCCAATCTGCACAAATACTAGTCTAAATTTGTGATTGAATGTACTACATGCCAAACTTACAATTCAAGAATGACATTACGAATCCTGCGTGGCACTTTGCCACGCCCTACAGGTCCATTTAGAGAACTACATATCGACTACGCCGATATGGGAGAAAGATGTAATGGAGCGAGATACTTGATTGTGGTGGTATGCCCTTTTTCACGGTGGGTGGAAGCGGGCCCCTGTCCCCCTCCTGATGCAAAATGTGCTGCCAAGTTCCTTGTGCGAGAAGTATTCTCGCGGTGGGGAATATGTGATGTGATCCGTTCGGACAACGGCACGCACTTTGTGAATGATCTCTTCAAAGAAGTTACCTCCCTTCTGGGGGTGAAACATAAACTATGTTCGATTTATCATCCGATGGCCAATGGAGTTGTGGAGAGGATCAACGGGCTGCTCAAAAGCGATTTATCGAAATTATGCAGCAAGTTGAAAATAAATGGGGTATATTGTCTGCCCCTAGCACTGTTCCAACTCAGAAATCAACCATGCAAAGATCACCATTTAAGCCCGCACGAAATCGTGATGGGGAGAAGAATGCACACGCCGCTCTCTCCTGTTAGGATGGTGTCTGATGCACACAGGGCTGCCACAGTGCTGGTGGAAGAGTTTAAGGAATACCTAGCACAGCTAACACGCGCAGTACGCAGCATAGCAAAACAAATTGCTCCGCCATTTACTGAAGATGTAGCAACAGACACCTCCATGCAGGCAGCAGATAGCCCGGAGGGGCCTTTAATGCCAGGGGAACACATCTATGTTAGAAGTTTTGTAAGAAGGTGGAATTCACCAAGATTTCATGGTCCATACACAGTGGTGTACAGCACCCAAACTGCAGTTAAAGTGAAGGGACTGAAATACTGGGTGCACCTCTCAGATGTGAGAAGGGCGCGCGGTGTCGCACTCCCCCAAAATGAAACAGACTCTGTGGATGGCATCGCTAACACGGTCTGAAATGATGAAAACTGCAACTAAGACAGGGAAAGAATAGCGAAAAAATAAAGTGTTCTTTTATATATTCTGTCTTTCTCTCTCTCTCTCTCTTTTCTCTTTTTTCTTTTTAAATCTCATATGAATCGTGTTATTCTTTTTTTATTTTTCTTCATTGTTTTTATGATAAATATTGTTAAATGCCTAATTGAGCAAAATGATGAAAAAGAATGAACAATTGCAAATATGTTTCCTTTCATGATGACTGAACGAATTTGTCTCGCCCACAAGTAATGTTGTCCAAAGTCAATGTCCACAAAACAAAATCCAATGGGAAATAAAAAAGAAAGCCATTGCTCCATGGTTAAAAAGTGAACAAAAAATACAATCCAACTGTGAACTATGTACATGGGAACAAGCCAGGGTCCATTATCCCAACAAAATAAAGAAAACCTATCTAACTACACTAACTAATAAAATAAATTATATACAAAAATGTGGCCAATGTCCGAAAGGTCCAAATAAAATAAAAACAAAAATGAAACGTAACACTACCTACATAACTATGTACAAGGGCAGCGGGCTAGTTTCACGGCTCACTTGTGGATGTCTCGGGCCAGGGCATCATCGAACTCCTCCTCAATGTCCTGGAGGCGGTCCTCCTCCATGGCCCCGAGGGTCCGCAGGGCCGTCGACGTCTCCACCTCCAAACCCCTGCGGATTGCCTCGAGGCACTCGGCCCACCTCAGGGCCCTCCGCATGGAGTTCTCCGCCCTGACCATTGTTAGCCGTGCCTCTTCCGCCCGCTGCTGCTCCGCATCTATGGCGTGGCCCAACCGCTGCCACACGGAAGACACTCTCTGTCCTGGGTCATCCTGCCCTCCGGCCAATGCCTGCCCCTCCGATGTTGAAGGCCCCGAGCCTTCATGGCTCCCACCACGTTGTTGCTGCTGCTGTCCCTCTGCCCGTGCACTGCCTCCTGCTGCCTGCACATCCTCCGCCGGCTGGGGTGCAGTCGTAGATGTGGCCACCCCTCCTGGACGTCCGACTCCCGACTGTGGCAGGGATGCCTCCTCCACCAGCCTGGTCGCACCGTCAGAGGCAGCTCCACAGGGCACCCAGATGACTGATGGGTGGGAAGATGGCACAGAGGACGACTGGCGCGTAGAGGGTCCAGTTGAGGAGGGGGTCGGAGCAAGCCCCATCAGACGGAGGAATCCGGCCTGGGTGACCTGTCCCAGCAGGCTGATGGGTCAACGAGCCATTCGAGATGACGTGCAGTCTCTTCATGAAAAGACTGCAGGTCACCTCGCATGGCCCGTTGACGCAACGCCACACCAGCCAGGACAGGCTCAACCCGGACCTGGATTGCCACGTCCGCAGGCAGAGGAAGGCCAGTTGACGTGAGCTCATCCCCTGCCTGAAAACGGGTCTGGACGTAGGCATCCCTGCTGGTGCAAGATGATGCAGGGACAGGATCAGGGACAGGATTGCACACAGGCACCTCCGCGGCGGCCTGTGCTGCCTCCTGTCCCTGGTCCTGCACTGCACCACTAGCACCAGTGGGATCCCCACCTCCAGACCCCGTCTCTGGTGCTTGCACGGCCTCCTCCTCCACCAAACCCCCCACCAACCTGGATGACTCCATGTCATCTTCCCCTGTTGGGCCCTGTGGGGTCCCAGCTGCCCCTTCTGCTTCTGAGGAGTCTAACTCCAACCTCCGCCTCTTGGGTCTCCCCCCGGCAGCTGCGGCCTGGGACGCGGCACCGGACTCCTCACTCCCCGACGAGATCACAACATGGGAGGAGAGCCAGGCCTTGCGTCTCCGGCTGGCGGTGGGATCCCCACCGCTGTGCTCCACAGCACCTTCTCTACCCTCTTCATCAGTTGACGCTGCAGACAGGGAGAAACAAAACACAGGCTTCAGGGCACTGTACAATGGACACATACACACATGACAGTTGTACATGAGTGGCATTGGCAAACCTCAGACATGTCATCACAATCCCCAACACACATGTCATTACAACTCGCACACATGAGCCATACCACAGCCATATCGCAACTGCCACCACCATCCATACACATACAACAGCATGAGCAGCCAAAGGTGAGCCAGACATCACATGCAACACAGGAAGTGCACCACACATGTACACACACCACCACACTTGCATGCATGTGTACACCTCTGCCAAGTGTCGCAGTGTTCAGACGGGCATCCATGTCACATCTGCCAATCAGGCTTCCACATACCGCTGTCACATGCATCCATGTTGCATCACTGTTGCACTCTTGTCAAATACACACACATGCACATGTACACAGTGCTGATACATGCAGCCAAAAACAACATACATGCGTGACATCACGGACATGTCTACTTACATACACATTCATCCAAACATGTGTGCCCACACAACTGCATTTGGCATGCAAGCCTACACACACAAGCACCATCCATGTCTCACACATAACAGCCCTCGCATGTGTCAGCCCCATGGCCCTGTACACCCCCACCCATACTCGACCCCATACAAACAGATGTGCAACCTGCACACTACTGAATAATCACCACACGCACTGCTCACAATCAGGATGCATGTACACTCACCGCTCGACTCCAGACGGGTCTGCTTCTCAAGGACCTGGACGTGGAGCGCTGGGGATATGCGTTCCAGGACCCTCATCTGTTCTTCCGACAAGTGGCCCCGGCGCCCCTTGGCATCCGCTGCCTTCAAGAGGCGCTGGGCCTTGTTCAGGGTCCTGGACCTGAAGTCCTCCCAGCGCTTCTTGACATGTTGTAAGTCGAGGACTGCCACCCCCTCCGCGTTGATGGCAGTCATGATGTCAGTCCAGATCCGAGTCCGTCCTTCCTTGTCGGCACGGGAACTTCCGAAGAGGGCATCATACTGCCCCAGGACTTGCTCCACCAGGACACCAACTTCGGTGGCATTGAAGCTGGTGCCCCTCTGCCTCTCTGGCCGGGGGTTGCCAGTGGTCCCAGATGGTGTTTGCCCCGCCATGACAACCCCAGAGGCAGGAGTGAGTGGGCAACTGGGTCCTGGGGCTGGTCGGTGGAGCGATGGAATCCCAGTCGGGAGTCTTCGGTTCCAGCAGGGGTGGTCACAGCAACAGCACCCCTGGCTGATGTGCAGGCAGCAAATGGCAGGGCAGTCAGGCAGCAGCAGATGGCAGGTGGGAGCGTGCTCGGGGCTCGGGGGGGGCAGTAGTTCGGCCTTCTGGGTAGGAGCGTGGTTTTCCGTGTGCTTACGCGTGGCCAGCTTGATACGGAGTGATTTGGCACGTGAAAAATCTGCACGTCAGCGTGTAATTCGAGGAAAGGCCCTTTTACACATTTTCATTGGACAGAAGGCCCCTCAAGCGCAAGCGCCCCTGTGACGTGATGCGTACAGACGTGCATGGGCATTTCAGCGCGCGTGAGAAACTGCACGTCCGCGTGTAATACGGGGAAAGGGCCCATGCGCGTAAGCGCTCGTGGAAAACTGCACGTCCGCGTGTAATACGAGGAAAGGGCCCATGTGCGTAAGCATGCGTGGAAAACTGCACGTCCGCGTGTAATACAAGGAAAGGGCCCATGCGCGTAAGCGCGCGTGAAAAACTGCACGTCCGCATGTAATACGAGGAAAGGGCCCATGCGCGTAAGTGACGTGACGCGCGCGTGCGTTTCCCTCAGCACGGGCCCAGCAGTCCGCTGTACGTGCCTTTCGTGGAGAGCGACGTGTGTTGCTGGTTCCTGTTGTTTCGCGCGCCATCACAACTTCACAGCTATCAAGGACGTATCTCTTCTTTTGGCGGGGATATTGGCTATGCGTGTTTTTCTGCATCGCGCTAGTCAGACGGTGAGTCGCACACACTCTTTTTCCCACTGCGGGTGCCCCTGTGTATCGCACCCATTTCCGATGTCATAATAGCCTGCGTGTCCCATGCGTACGCGTTATTCGTGTTACTGGGTGCCACCGCGTACTGCGGGAGGTTGAATCCACGCACATAGGCTGCAGGGTTGCGTGCATGGTTTTACTGCAGTTTTGGGGTGCCTGAGCGTTGCGTGACCCGTCACCACATCACCGGGGTCACATACAGCCTTGCAGGTGCAGGGGGGCTGTTAACATCTTGCTTCCCACCCCCTTCACCCCAATTGCCCAGGTCAATTGTGGTGTACACCTCCCATTGGCACCACTCCATCTGTGCCAGCACTACTACATCTGTGCCATGGTTGGGAGGCCACCAAAGGTGAGGGGCGCCTCAGCTGGGCATACTCCTCGTGGTGGGCGTGGTCGGGGACGTGGCTGTGGTGACCAGGGAGTAGGGGGACTCCAGGGTGTCCAGGGCAGCCACAGAGGGGGAAGAGACAGGGGTGCGCCACTTGAGCACAATGTTGTGCCATGTGTCGGTGCAGCCATGCCACCACCCCCTGTGGTTCCGGCGGATGCAGCTCCTGCATCTGGCACTGGCACCCATATGACCCGGCATTCCGTTCCATCGACTGCCACGGGCCCAAGGGTAGTGGTAGCTGCAGGTGCAGCTGTGGACACCGCCACACAGGCTCAGGGTCTGCCAGCGCAGGCTGCGTTGGCACTTGAAGAGCCCTTGGTAGATCTCCAACAGGCCAGGGGGGAAACCATAGGGGCAGGCCGGGCTGCTCAGACACGTGTCCCTGGGGCAGTCATGTCATCTGCTGCCCCGAACAGCCGGGTGTTGGCAAGTGCAGGGGCAGATGCACCCAACAGCACCCCGGTTGTGAGTCTGCCAACCAGGACTGTTGCGGTCAATGACCCTGCCACAGCTGATGTTACTGCGCAGGGTCCATTAGTGGGCACCCAGCTGCCACTGACACAAGTCAGGCCTTTGGTCATCCCTCCACCTGCCACTCCCTTGGCTCAATCCACCGAACCCACTGGCCATACTGGTCAGGGCGGCATTAGCCAGCCAGGGTCTGCGCCACAGTCCAAGAGGAGGAAGGTTGCACCTGCAGCACAGGCTGGGACCCCACACACAGCCACGACCTCCTGCACGTCGAGGAAGAAGCCTTTCTGTAAGCAGGAACTGGACTTCCTCGTGGACTACGTACGGGGCCACAGCTGTGACATGCTAGTGGGTGCCAATAGTCAGACTACGGCTGCCCAACGTGACACCCAGTGGAAGCATGTTGCGGAACATGTCAGTTCATTCGGCCATGAGGTGCACACGCGCAGGAGTGCAAAAAGCGTTGGAATGACATCAAGCGCAGCACTAAGGCCAAGCGTGCCTCAAATTACAACTTGACTCTGGTGACTGGCGGTGGGCCTGCACCAGAGGAGGAAGAACTCACTCCGCATGAGGCTCTCGTTGCGGAGTTCATACCACCTGAATTGGTCGAAGGAGTGGGAGAGATGCTGGACTTTGATGCCCAGTCCAGTGAGTGTTGATGCGTGTTTGTTGAGGACATGTGTGTTTCACTTGTGGGATGTGTTGTGCATGATTGCTGCTACATGTGACGTGTACATGGTTCTGATGTGTAAGTAATGCAATGCTACCGTCATGCATGTCTCCTCTGCCTGCATGCGGGACTCCATGTAGGCATGCTCCCTTGCCCCTCCTCCGCCACTCTGCACCCCAGTTCCACCTTTGCACTGGTCTGCTTCAATCTTGCCAATGTGTACTTTCTTGTTCATGTGTCCTGTGTAGATGCTAACATCCAGCGTAGAATCTGCCAGACATATGCTGTGTGGTACAGCCTTAGTACTCGATGCAGGGTATCTCACTTTTACTGTGCATGGGTCAGATGTCCCGCAGGGACATGAGTGCCCATTCATGCTCTATGTGCATTGCACGCATGCCCCTATGTGGATGATCACTGTAATATAAGTCCTTGGTTACATACATTGCCTGCCATCTCATCAGCCTTCCCATGTCAACTGTGGCTCAGTCCTGTGTTGCACACATGTTTAGGCTCTGACAATCTGTGTGGCTCACAGGCCTCAGCCTGTTCAATGGCCAATGACTCTGTCCAACTCTTGTTGTGTCTTCTTCACACGTGGGCGGCCTCCGGAGTTTCCATCATGTGTCCTGCCCACTGTCCCAGCATCATTTGCAGTGTTGTAATTTGAATCACATTAATCTGTTGATGCCAGTCAACACTGCCTGTCAAAACACAGGTGTATGGTCAGCCTTTTGATACCATGCTAGGCATCCCTGCTTTGGTACTGGGGTGGAGGGGTGCTTAGCTTCTAGACATGGTACACATTGAATGCACAATGCACGTGATGTCTGAATTTGACATTGCAATGCCTTCACATTTCCTGGCACACACCATGTAGTGCTTGTACATGTAGGTAGTGAGTGGCGTACACATTCTCTGCACTGCATAGACCCACTTCCATGGAAACTGCCACCTTTCAACAGGTCTGATCACAGAAGCTGTTCAAAGTAGACCCAGCTTGCATGCCAGATCATATGTTGTGTGTCACATGTCTGCCGGGTGCCTTTGCTGTCGGTGTGTGTGTGTGTCGTGTGCTTCTGACATGTGTATTGACCTTTTTCTCTCTATTTTTCAGGTGATGACGCAATGGAGGCGGAGGATGGTGTTGTCATGCCAGACACAGGGTTGGTAACACCACATCAACCTGGCACTAGTGGGGGTCGTGGGGTGGTAGGCCACGAAAACCCCCAAGTGCTGCAGTCCATCTTGTCTCTGGCTGCCTATGAGTCCAGCCTTGATGACGACTCTGACGTCCATGTTGAGTTGGATGAGCATCAAGTCCATGTGTCAGGGGTGAGTGATTCTGATGTGGACACTCCTCTGTCTGCGACACCTGCACTGAGGGATCAGACAGTCTTGGTTCCTCCGCCCGTGGTGGATCGGGACGCAAGGTCACCCTCCACACCAGTCGCTGATGTGCCTGGGACATCACGTCGACGGGGGCATGTAGTCGTGCAGCCGCAGGCGGTGCCAACACAGCGAGGACCCCCGGTCCTTGGGTCTCGCAGGGGTCAAGCCCGGGAACGCAGTCGCCGCGCGCAACCACTGTATACTGAGTGGGAGCAAGACATGACTGCCAATTCCGAACGGCAGGGGGCAGCAATGGAGAACATCGCTGAGAGCATGGAGCGTGTGGCCCGATCTGTGCTCCCCACTGCTAGGCAGGTGTTTCTCCAGCAGCAGGCGGCACGGTCCACGGCCCGCTCGCTCAGGCTGGGCATGGCGGCCTCAGACAGGGCACGCCAGGCTGAAATGTCGTCTCTGCGTCAAGCAATTGCTGCTCACGCAGAGGCGCACATGGATGCCCTGAGGGAGGAGTATGCTTCCCTCAGATCCACTCTGGGTGTCCTTATGATGTCCGAGAGGCAGCAGGCAGAGGAGAGGTTTGCACAGCTTGAGCGTACCATCTCGGCTGAGCTACAGGCTTGCCGGGAGGTGCAGCGGTTGTCCAGCCAGGCCTTGCAGGAGGAACTCCGTGTTACACGTGCTACCTTGCAAGAGGAAGCACGTGTATCACGTGAGGTTCTGCATGCAGACCTACGTCACATCGCCACACAGAACCAGGCTCACCCGTCCGGCAGACTTGCTGCCGACGAGGGGCAAGCTGCGGCTAGGCGTGGCCAGGCTACTGTGCCACGTCCTCCTTTCCAGGATGAGCCACACTCGGACGACCATCTATCTCCCACATAGGTCGTGCTGTGCAGGCGTTGAGCCCATGGAGGATTTTTTTTTGGCTCAGCATCATCGCATGTGGATGTTGAGCAGCACCCTGTACCTCTCCCCTCCTGGGTGCCTCCCCCCCCGGGTCGTATGTGGCCATTTTTGATTTTTCTTTTAGTTTAGTTAGTTAAGTTTCTGTTCGATAGTTAGTTTAAATAGGTAATGTAGGTTTTCCATAGTTAGTGTAATTAGTTAATAGTTGAGTTAGTTTAAAATTGCTAGTCTATTGTGCTTTCATGTGACGGTGCGGTGCTTTGTGGCTTTTGAAGGCATCCACTGTCTGTTCCAGCTGGGCCCTTCATGGTTGTCTTGTGTATGTGTTTGCTGCTTGGGGTCCTTGACTCACATATGCCACTCCTGCCTCCCTTATCCATGGGCTCGCAAGGATGGTTCGGTGTTACAGCATTTTACACAAGGGCTTTGGACTGTCATATCTGTGGCATGTCTGGTGCTGTGTGACTTGTGTTGACACCCCTAGTGGGGATGATTTAGGTGTCATTATCCACTGTTCAGCTTTTGCTAGATGGGGTGTGTCATGATTAATGTGGACATTGATTGCTATGAATTGTGTAGTATGTTTCATATATTTCCTGTACATGTGCTTGTTGCAATTCATGCTGTAGATCAGCGGTATTCAAACTGTGGGTCGCGACCCCCTGGGGGTCCGCGGGTGCATCCCTGGGGGGCCCTGAGAGCTCAGCATGAATTATAAAAAAAATATAAAAAATGTGATTATTTTTTTTTTAGATTCGAAGAAATGGGCAGGGGTGGATCACATGGTCGGGCTGAAGCATGAAACTGTCTCAGGCAACAATGAAAAAGTGGCCCACAGTTGTAAATGGATATTCATTCCTTTAGTCACAGACTGGGCCTCATTACAACTATGGCGGTATGGTAACAACGGTGCCGGTAACCTACTGGCACTGTTGCTACCGTACCGCCATAGAAAGAGTTGTGCTTGTGGGTGCCTGACAGCCCACCAGGTCTGACCTGGCAGGCCGTGCGGCACCCGCGAGCACAGTTCGTCGGATGCACCGGCACCGTCAATAACGGTGCCGGTGCATCCAAGCTCCCCATTCCCATTGAGCCCTATGGGGCTCAAATGGGAATGGGGATCTACCGGTACCGGCACCCGTGAAAGGGCAATTATCATGTCCGCCTAACTCGGCATGACCTGGTAATTGCCCATTCGCGGGTGCCAGACCCGGATGCAACTCCAGCGGCAGCCGTGCCGGTTTTACCGGCACAGCTACCACCAGAGTTGTAATGAAGCCCACTGTTGCAATAGTACCCAAGGGGGTGCTTTATGTTAAAATGTAAGTAAATTGTGATATATTCAGCAACAATGGTCAACATTACTAACTGCATAGTTAAGTAACTCATCAAACTGGTCCACATTGGCCAAAATGGTGGCCCATTTTGACTGGCCCACACTAGCATTTTACATTTTTGGTACAGGCATTGTCCTATAGGCCTGTCCGAGCCTGGCGGCTCATCCATAATGGCAGTGAGCACTCCCTCAGCTGCTTCATCCAGCTAATGGAGTGCTCCTGGGCTGGCTGAACTGTCAAAGGGAAACGCTGTTTCCCTTTGACAGTTCAGTTTAGTTCCCCAGCCGCACATGCTCACTGAGCCATGCAAGTGCTGGGGAGTTTTGTTTCGCCAGCATTGCATAGCTCATTGGAAATGCTGGCTGGGACACTGCATGTCTGTATATCCGATGGGGAGCTACTGCGCCTCCTCGCACATACGGACAGAGCAGCTGGAGCAGGCCGTTTCAGCACCCACACGCAGGCCAATGCAGAAGGTACGTTTATGTTCATTGTTTTTATTTAAACATGTTTATGGATGCGTGTATGCTTATGTTATGAGTGAGTGTATGGTGATGGATGCTCATGTCAATGATAGAGTGATTTCTGTATGAATGTGCAGCGCCTTGCATACACGCATAATCATGTTGATTGTGTTAGGACCAGTGGGGCCCAGGGGACAGGGATGGTATATTTTTACTGGATATCTGTCATTCAAAACTCTCTGCATTGACCACAAGGCTTTCTGGGGCCTGGGTCCAAAATACCTTCAGCTATCCCTCCGCAAATACCTCCCCTCTCGAGCTCTTCACTCCTCTACCTCCAACTCCCTCAGGGTCAGTTGTTTATCGAAGAAGCAAGCTGGGGGTAGATCTCTGTCTTCGGCTGGGGCCTCCCTCTGGAACAGCGCCCTGCCACTCTAAAACTTGAGGAGAACCATCTTTCTTCCTGCACTTATCAGACCTACCCTGTCTGCTGCCTTAAACGTAGCACTTGCAAATTGCTGGCTGCACTACCACTGTTTGTTGCCTTTATTATTTATTTATTGTTATTTATCTGTTTCTCCTCTGCTTCGTACTTTCCACTTCTCCCCCCTTCCATGCACTTTTCCCCTCCCCCTCCCACTTGCGCGTTCTCAATGTCACTGGGCCTAGTAAGATCGCTGTTTTATTCTCCCCTGTTCCCCTCCCTTGCCTTGTCGCGCTCTGAAACACTTGTGTACGAGTGCGATAGAAATAAAATATCAATATAAATATCAATGCCTGCCCCCTGGACTCCCAAATGCAAACTGTTTGGCTATTTACCCATTTTGTGTTAAAAGTATGCTCTACAATGCAACATTTTAACGTATCATTTAAAAAAAATTCACAGGGGGAAACCCCCCCCCCCGAACCCCTCCCTTATTGGTTCGAGCTCCCTCACTATGCTCGGTCGCTATTGCATTTTTGGTGAAAATAGTTATGCCCCTCCACCTAAAAAAAATCACCAGCCGCCACTGGCCCTCAGACTGTGTTGAGAACGGGATGGGGGAAGCCAGGGACTATGGTGGGAGCACAATGGGCAGGAACCATGGGATAGTGGTGGGAGCAGAGTGGGGAGAGCCCAGGGTGTGTGATGGGGTGGGGAGAGACCAGCGACTGGGTAGGAGTGGGATGAGGGAGCCCAGCGACTGTGAGGGGAGCAGGTGACGGCGCGCAATATATACTGTCCATTTGGCATTTCTGGGGGGTCCCGACCTGCCCAAATTTTGCTCAGGGGGGCCCCGGCCAAAAAAGTTTGAAGACCACTGCTGTAGATAGTGTTCCACACTTTGGAGGTGAAAGTCGGACTGATGGTGTGATTTGTGATGTGACTCTCTGACATGGTCAAGTAATGAGATGCCTGATGAGACACACACAGATGACTTTGAAGCATTAATCATGTGTTTCATGCCCTTTCTGCAGGGGGATGAGCCTCCAGAGCACCTTTGCCAGCAGACATGGCCCATTGGACGACGGAATTCTGGACCCGTTTGTTGGTGCCCACATGCACATGTATGCACAAGCAGAGGCACAGTGATTGCAGACCCACATTCTAGAACTGCTGACATGTTCCAAGGAACTCCAGGCAAGGTGAGCATCACAGGGGGGCCACGACACAGCAAAGCTTGTACCAGGCGAGTTGCACATGCAGGCTTAGTCACAGCACTGAGGGTGAGCTTAGACGAATATTGGTGTTGAAGCACACAATGCAGCTCAGATGTGTTTGTGGACTGATGGCTGTTGATAGTAGGGTTGTCTGGGACACATGCAGGGGCAGTGGCACATACCCTCCGGTAAACCAAGGTCCATTGAGGCACTTGTATCAACCATGTAGCCTTCCGAGACATGGAAAGGGGCAGCTCACAGGGACATACAGCAAGGGACATACTCGGGTGCAGTGCATGTCTTTTCCACGTACTTCATGATAAATGCACTGCCAACTTTGTTTCGGTCATGGTGGTACGCAACTTGCTCTGTAGTCATGGCTTTCTATATGGGTCTGTCTGCTTACCCAGGGAACATTGCATGCTGTATGAATTGTGACACATTGGTGTTCCATTTGCCACGCACCCACCAGCGGCTGACTTACTGCATTGACTGTGTATGACCTGTCACAGGGGTGATGTTATTTATGGGTACGAAGCATCAACCACAGATTGTCTGTTTGTAGAGTAGTTTGCTGCTATGGGGCATATTTGGTGTTGTGTTTTTGTGTAATTGGCACGTACAGGTTGTTGACTGTGGCTCTCTTTGCAGCATTGCAGTGCTCCTGTAACCGGACCTGAGAGTGCGCAGGCAGGAGGCCAGCACTCAAAACCAGAGCTAAGTGTCTTGTTGTTTTTCTTACGAACTGCTCTGCATAGGCTTGCTGGGGAGTGTACTGATGCATGGATGTATGTGTGGTTCAATTTGGTATGTTTTTTTCTCCCTAATCACCCGTGATCCTATGCAATTTTGAAACCTGTACCCTCTACCCGGTGTTCCTGCTTCCCGTGCCTATCCAAGCAACGTTCCCTGACCCTCTTTCCCCACTGGGGTTGCGGATGCCTGTGTAAGCCCCGAACTTGCAGGCGCCAAAACCCTAGAGGGGGTGGTTGGTTCGTACCACTCCTGAGCCTGGACTACAGAAGGCCATGACAATGATGTCCAAGTTTGTTTGGATTGTGTATGTGTTCATGCAGGTTGTACATTTTCGTGCATTCCCTAGTTTCATGTGTCATTACTCCTCCCCTCTCCTGCCACTCATTCCAGTCATCCAGTGTGTCAACACCTGTCCCGACTGCATATCCCTGAACCTCATTCCCCACCAGGGTCTCAGGGGCCTGTGTGAGTTTGACCTTGCAGGCACCTGGGACATGGTGGGGGTGGTTGTTTCGTGACACTCCCGCGCCTGTACAGGGGACCTGTGACAGTGCACATCCATTCATGGTGCATCATCCTATGTCATTTACCACACATGTCTCACATCCTGTCGTGACATTGTTTTGCTGTGCTACCTTGGTTGTTGCATAATTGTGGTAGTACTTGGCCTTCGTGAGGTACTGCTACGTCAAGTCATATACTGGAGGGTGTTCGGGTTCGTTTTTATGCCTTGGATTTTGTGATTTTGGAAATGAGTGTGGATTCTGAGGGTTCAGGCATCTTTTTACACACAAGGTGGGAGATGGTGACGAAGGGTAAAGATGATCCTTGGCCAGGTGGAATTGAGGTTTGGAGGCTCCATGACCCAGGTGCAGTTGTTCAGTGGGTCATGGTCATTTGTGAGGGAGGGGGGGGGGGTTGTTGTTGATAGTTGTCTTGCCCTGCAGTGTGATGGGAACTCTGACATAGTAATGGTGGTATCCTATGTACATGTTGTGTTCTGCTGATCAATGCCTGTTCATGTGTTGTGTTTTCCTTTCAGGTGCGACGGGATAGTTGTGGTTTGACATGCTGGGGTGTACACATGGTGGATGTTCACATGTGATGTGTAGGGAACACTGATGGTCACTTGAGTGCACATGCATATGTGGAGTGCATGTCCTTGCAGAACCACACGCTTGCACTCTGATGCACTACATGTACTCCCACCCTTGCATATCCACGTGTACACTGTTTGCCTTCTGGTGCCCACTGTGTCCCGGCAGCACATGTTCTGTGACCGATCATGGATCCAGTACATGCCTAATTTGATGTTTGACGTGGTCTGTCACTTAGATGTGATGCTCAGGGTGTGCATCACACACAATGGCTGTTCACTGTGCTGTGCGCTGAGCAGTGTGATGCAGGAGTGGGACACTGCACACATGAGCTGCAGTGTTGATTTTGCAATGCATAATGTGCATGTAGACAGGCATTCATTGTGATGTTACGTCTACGACTGTTGTAATGCATTTGGAAATGACTTATTTTGGGTGGGAGATTTTGTTGGTCTGTCATTTCAATTAATTCCGGGTCAGGCAGCAGTGTCCGATGCAACTGTACTTTTAGGACATGGCAATGTGTACCTTATCGTTACTGCATTGGTGTATGGGTATTGCTTGCCATGTCATGTTGATGTTTGGGAGGGTTTGAGTGACATGACGGTGATGGCCATGGCCTGTTTTGCAGGTGTGTGCGATGCACACCTTGCATGTCCGGGTCATTTGCTTCTCAGAGCAACTAGCTGGGGGTAGATTTCTCTCCGCAGCAGGGCCCTCCCCCTGGAACAGACTTCCGGCCTGACTTGAACTTGAGGGGAACCATCTCCAGTTCTGGAAGCACCTTAAGACCTTCCTCTTTGCTTCTGCTTACTGTCTGCCTCTCCCTTGCAGAATTCTCCACTGGAACTGCACAGGAGCTGCAACTGGGCCACTCTCACTGACCTCGGTCTCTGGCCCAGCCACTCTCCACTTGCACTGCCTCCCTGGCAACCCCTGCACTGCAGTACTGTCTCTCTATCCCTACAGCCCTCCCTTCCCAGCACTTGTCTGCACTTACCTTTGTAGTTGCCACCAGGCGACCTATGTATTATTTTTTTGGGCTACTTCCCCTGTACTGGACTCCCCCCCACCCTTCCCCTTGCACTTTTCCCATTCCCCCTACCCCTGCACTTGCACAATCTCAATGACACCTGGCCTAGTGGTACCGTTCTCTGTGTTCCCTTGTTCCCCCCTCCCTGCCTCATTGCGCCTTGGAATACTTGTGTATGGCCCATATTATGTCATATGTCATATGTGTGCCTTTTGGTCACACAGGATAGCTTGTGTTTAAGTAGCTAGGGGTGCATACGATGTGGCACTTCCATGGCAACTATCTCAAGGTGGTAGGGTTGTGACAGTTGACTGTCTCTTTGTCATCATCGATTGTCACCTGGTATGTGCCAGGCCTGTGTGCACTCTGCAGGGGTGGGAGTTTAGGTGAAAAATGTGGCCACAAGCTGGGCCCGGGCTTCCTCGCCACGTGCCCTGTCCCCTCCCATGGGCAGCGCCTGTGCCTGTGGTTGGGGATGTGGGGGCACCACCATGTCCACCGGGACGCCCTGCCGTGTTGCAACATTGTGCAGGACACATGCTGCCACAATGATCCTGCACACTACTGGTGGTGCATAGAGTAGTTGCCCACCAGAGCGGTCAAGGGAGCGGAAACGTGACTTGAGCACTCCGAATGTGCGCTCCACTATGCCCCTGGTTGCAATATGGGTGGCGTTGTATCTTACCTGGGGTGGTGTGGTGGGGTTCCGGATTGGCGTCATCATGTGCTTGCTCAGAGGGTAGGCACTGTCCCCTGGGGAGGTGATAATAGTTGAGATTATTAGGGTTTGGATATTTGTCTGTGTGTGACTTGCATGCATGTACAAGGGCATTTGTACTGACCTAGGAGCCATGTGTCGCCATGCTGCCCAGCTTCCAGGGCCCGGCTCAGGGCGGACATTCTGTATATGAAACTGTCATGGGTGGAGCCAGGGTAGTTTGCATAGACAGAGGTGACGATTCCCTTTGCATCGCATACCACCTGTACATTGATGGAATGCCAGTGCTTGCGGTTTCGGTAGATGTGCTCAATGGCCCTAGGTGGACGTAGGGCCACATGGGTGCAATCTATGGCACCGAGCACTTTGGGGAAGTGTGCCACCCTGAAACAATCCAGGACAACGGCCAGTACCTGGTGTAGGCAGCGTGACTGCGTGGCCTGTGAGACCCCCCCCACTATGGCAGTGGCCAAAAAATGCAGGACATTGAGCAGCTTCTCCAAGGGGCTCAATGCTTGGGAGCAAAGGGTGGGGGATGTGAGGTCATCTTCCCACTCCCTGACCAGGTCTAGGATGATATGGGGTGGAAACCTATACCTGCCATAGACCTGGTCGTCAGGCATCCCAAAAAGGCTTGTCCGTGGTGCGAAAATGCGTGCCCTGGCTATTCTCCTCCTCCTGAGGTGTCGCACGATCAGTGCAGCGACAAATGGGGCATTCATCGTAGCTGTATATACACGTTTGTTGTTTGCGCGCACTTTTATGCTGTGCGCGGGGACGGCTCCGCCTGCCTTCGTGTGGGCGGACGCGTTGACGCCTGTGCACGTCTTTTGCCGTGCGCTGGTTTCCCGTATTCGGATACGGTCCGAGTGTCATTGCGTGTGATCGGAGGGGAGTGAGCGTACACGCAACTGGCCTGGGTACGTGTGTTTCGGGGTGCGCGGGAAGTTCCACACGCGATTAGCCTGGGTACATGTGTTCCGGGGTGCCGGGAACTTTCACACGCGATTGGTGGAAATCCATGTGTGTGTTAACACGTGCAATGAGGGAAACACCTGCGCGCGTGACGCGCTCACGTGCTAAGGGCCTTTGGTCCAATGAAATCGCATATGCGTGCTGCCGTGCATACGCGCTAAGGGCCTTTCCTCGTATTACACGCAGACGTGCAGTTTTCCATGCGCGCTTACGCGCATGGGCCCTTTCCTCGTATTACACGCGGACGTGCAGTTTTTCACGCGCGCTGAAATGCCCATGCACGTCTGTACGCGTCACGTCACAGGGGCGCTTGCACTTGAGGGGCCTTCTGTCCAATGAAAATGCATATGCGTGCAGACGCGCTTACGCGCTAAGGGCCTTTCCTCGAATTACACGCTGATGTGAAGATTTTTCACGTGCCAAATCACTCCGTATCAAGCTGGCCACGCGTAAGCACACGGAAGACCACGCTCCTGCCCAGAAGGCCGAACTACTGCCCCCCCAGAGCCCCGAGCAAGCTCCCACCTGCCATCTGCTGCTGCCTGACTGCCTGCTGCCCACGTGCCCTGCCATTTGCTGCCTGCACATCAGCCAGGGGTGCTGTTGCTGTGACCAACCCTGCTGGAACCGAAGACTCCCGACTGGGATTCCATTGCTCCACAGCCCAGCCCCAGGACCCAGTTGCCCACCCACTCCTGCCTCTGGGGTTGTCATGTCAGGGCAAACACCATCTGGGACCACTGACAACCCTCGGCCAGAGAGGCAGAGGGGCACCAGCTTCAGTGCCACTGAAGTTGGTGTCCTGGTGGAGCAAGTCCTGGGGCAGTATGATGCCCTCTTCGGAAGTTCCCGCGCCGACAAGGAAGGATGGACTCGGATCTGGACTGACATCGTGACTGCCATCAACGCGGAGGGGGTGGCAGTCCGCGACTTACAACATATCAAGAAGCGCTGGGAGGACTTCAGGTCCAGGACCCTGAACAAGGCCCGGCGCCTCTTGAAGGCAGCGGATGCCAAGGGGCGCAGGGCCACTTGTCGGAAGAACAGATGAGGGTCCTGGAACGCATATCCCCAGCGCTCCACGTCCAGGTCCTTGAGAAGCAGACCCGTCTGGAGTCGAGCGGTGAGTGTACATGCATCCTGATTGTGAGCAGTGCGTGTGGTGATTATTCAGTAGTGTGCAGGTTGCACATCTGTTTGTATGGGGTCGAGTATGGGTGGGCGTGTACAGGGCCGTGGGGCTGACACATGCGAGGGCTGTAATGTGTGAGACATGGATGGTGCTTGTGTGTGTAGGCTTGCATGCCAAATGCAGTTGTGTGGGCACACATGTTTGGATGAATGTGTATGTAAGTAGACATGTCTGTGATGTCACGCATGTATGTTGTTTTTGGCTGCATGTATCAGCACTGTGTACATGTGCATGTGTGTGTATTTGACAAGAGTGCAGCAGTGATGCAACATGGATGCATGTGACAGCGGTATGTGGAAGCCTGATTGGCAGATGTGACATGGATGCCCGTCTGAACACTGCGACACTTGGCAGAGGTGTACACATGCATGCAAGTGTGGTGGTGTGTGTACATGTGTGGTGCACTTCCTGTTTTGCATGTGATGTCTGGCTCACCTTTGGCTGCTCATGCTGTTGTATGTGTATGGATGGTGGTGGCAGTTGCGATATGGCTGTGGTATGGCTCATGTGTGCCAGTTGTAATGACATGTGTGTTGGGGATTGTGATGACATGTCTGACGTTTGCCAATGCCACTCATGTACAACTGTCATGTGTGTATGTGTCCATTGTACAGTGCCCTGATGCCTGTGTTTTGTTTCTCCCTGTCTGCAGCGTCAACTGATGAAGAGGGCGGAGAAGGTGCTGTGGAGCACAGCGGCGGGGATCCCACCGCCAGCCGGAGACGCAAGGCCCGGCTCCCCTCCCATGTTGTGATCTCGTCGGGGAGTGAGGAGTCCGGTGCCGCGTCCCAGGCCGCAGCTGCCGGGGGGAGGTCCAAGAGGCGGCGGTTGGAGTTGGACTCCTCGGCAACAGAAGGGGCAGCTGGGACCCCATAGGGCCCAACAGGGGAAGATGACATGGAGTCATCCAGGTTGGTGGGGGGTTTGGTGGAGGAGGAGGCCGTGCAAGCACCAGAGACGGGGTCTGGAGGTGGGGATCCCACTGGTGCTAGTGGTGCAGTGCAGGACCAGGGACAGGAGGCAGCCCAGGCCGCCGCGGAGGTGCCTGTGTGCAATCCTGTCCCTGATCCTGTCCCTGCATCATCTTGCACCAGCAGGGATGCCTACGTCCAGACCCGTTTTCAGGCAGGGGATGAGCCCACATCAACTGGCCTTCCTCTGCCTGCGGACGTGGCTATCCAGGTCCGGGTTGAGTCTGTCCTGGCTGGTGTGGCGTTGCGTCAACGGGCCATGCGAGGTGACCTGCAGTCTTTTCATGAAGAGACTGCACGTCATCTCGAATGGCTCGTTGACCACGTCAGCTTGCTGGGACAGGTCACCCAGGCCGGATTCCTCCGTCTGATGGGGCTTGCTCCGACCCCCTCCTCAACTGGACGCCCTACGCGCCAGTCGTCCTCTGTGCCATCTTCCTACCCATCAGTCACCTGGGTGCCCTGTGGAGCTGCCTCTGACGGTGCGTCCAGGCTGGTGGAGGAGGCATCCCTGCCACAGTAGGGAGTCGGACGTCCAGCAGGGGTGGCCACATCTACGACTGCACCCCAGCCGGCGGAGGATGTGCAGGCAGCAGGAGGCAGTGCACGGGCAGAGGCACAGCAGCAGCAGCAACGTGGTGGGAGCCATGAAGGCTCGGGGCCTTCAACATCGGAGGGGCAGGCATCGGCCAGAGGGCAGGAGGACCCAGGACAGAGAGTGTCTTCCGTGTGGCAGCGGTTGGGCCACGCCATAGATGCAGAGCGGCAGCGGGCGGAAGAGGCACGGCTCACAATGGTCAGGGCGGAGAACTCCATGCGGAGGGCCCTGAGGCGGGCCGAGGGCCTCGCGGCAACCCGCAGGGGTTTGGAGGTGGAGACGTCGACGGCCCTGCGGACCCTCGGGGCCATGGAGGAGGGCCGCCTCCGGGACATTGAGGAGGAGTTTGATGATGTCCTGGCCCGGGACATCCACAAGTGAGCTGTGACACTAGCTCGCTGCCCTTGTACATAGTTATGTAGGTAGTGTTAGGTTTCATTTTTGTTTTTATTTTATTTGGACCTTTCGGACATTGGCCACATTTTTGTATATAGTTTATTTTATTAGTTAGTGTAGTTAGATAGGTTTCCTTTATTTTGTTGGGATAATGGACCCTGGCTTGTTCCCATGTACATAGTTCACAGTTGGATTGTATTTTTTTTCCACTTTTTAACCATGGAGCAATGGCTTTCTTTTTTATTTCCCATTGGATTTTGTTTTGTGGACATTGACTTTGGACAACATTACTTTGGAATTTTATTTTTGGTTTTGCTTTTTTTAACAGACATGCTTCTTTTCATTTTTGTACATTCACATTTCTGTTTCTTCATTTTTTATTCTATTTATGTTTCCTTTAATACATATTTTTTTTGGTGAACTTCAATGTGTGGTATCTCATTGGTTTCATGCATTTCATGATATGTGCTTTGAGATTCACTGACACCCATTGGGTGTATGTGAGGGAAATGGGTTTGTTTCGGATCTTGCAATTGGTGTTCTGTGATGTAATTGCAAATTATGAGTGGGTGGATGCAATACTCGGGTGGGTGTTTTGCATTTGGAGGCTGACCATAGGGACCAGGGATCTAGATTGTGATGACATATTGGCTGGGGAACATGAGTTGCACATGGGTGGGGGCCTGCTGGCAGGTGCCCCACAGTGCTGGGGGGTGGGGGTGGTGGTGAACATGAGTTGGACATGGGTGGGGGCCTGCTGGCAGGTGCCCCACAGTGCTCGGGGGTGGGGGTGGTGGGGAACATGAGTTGGACATGGGTGGGGGCCTGCTGGCAGGTGCCCCACAGTGCTGGGGGTTGGGGGTGGTGTGAGACATGGGTGGGGGCCTGGTGGAGGTTGCCCCTGGTGGCTGGGGGGTGGGGGTGGTGGGAGACATGGGTGGGGGCCTGGTGGTGGCTGCCCCTGCACTGCTGGGGGGTGGGGGTGGTGGGGAACATGCGTTGGACATGGGTGGGGGCCTGCTGGCAGGTGCCCCACAGTGCTGGGGGGTGGGGGTGGTGGGAGACATGAGTTGGACATGGGTGGGGGCCTGCTGGCAGGTGCCCCACAGTGCTGGGGGGTGGGGTTGGTGTGAGACATGGGTGGGCCTGGTGGAGGCTGCCCCTGCACTGCTGGGGGGTGGGGGGGGTGGGAGACATGGGTGGAGGCCTGGTGGAGGCTGCCCCTGCACTGCTGGGGGGTGGGGGTGGTGGGAGACATGGGGGGGGCCTGGTGGAGGCTGCCCCTGGTGACTGGGGGGTGGGGGTGCTGGGAGACATGGGTGGGGGCCTGTTGGTGGGTGCCCCTGCACTGCTGGGTGGTGGGGGTGGTGGGGAACATGCGTTGGACATGGGTGGGGCCTGCTGGCAGGTGCCCCACAGTGCTGGGGGGTGGGGGTGGTGGGAGACATGGGTGGGGGCTTGGTGAAGGATGCCCCTGCACTGCTGGGGGGTGGGGGTGGTGGGAGACATGGGTGGGGGACTGCTGGCAGGTGCCCCACAGTGCTGGGGGTGGGGGTGGTGGGTACATGAGTTGGACATGGGTGGGGGCCTGCTGGCAGGTGCCCCACAGTGCTGGGGGGTGGGGGTGGTGGGAGACATGAGTTGGACATGGGTGGGGGCCTGCTGGCAGGTGCCCCACAGTGCTGGGGGGTGGGGGTGGTGTGAGACATGGGTGGGGGCCTGGTGGAGGCTGCCCCTGCACTGCTGGGGGGTGGGGGTGGTGGGAGACATGGGTGGGGGCCTGGTGGAAGCTGCCCCTGCACTGCTGGGGGGTGGGGGTGGTGGGAGACATGGGTGGGGGCCTGGTGCAGGCTGCCCCTGGTGACTGGGGGGTGGGGGTGGTGGGAGACATGGGTGGGGCCTGGTGGTGGCTGCCCCTGCACTGCTGGGGGGTGGGGGTGGTGGGGAACATGTGTTGGATATGGGTGGGGCCTGCTGGCAGGTGCCCCACAGTGCTGGGGGGTGGGGGTGGTGGGAGACATGAGTTGGACATGGGTGGGGGCCTGCTGGCAGGTGCCCCACAGTGCTGGGGGGTAGGGGTGGTGTGAGACATGGGTGGGGGCCTGGTGGAGGCTGCCCCTGCACTGCTGGGGGGTGGGGGTGGTGGGAGACATGGGTGGGGGCCTGGTGGAGGCTGCCCCTGCACTGCTGGGGGGTGGGGGTGGTGGGAGACATGGGTGGGGGCCTGGTGGAGGCTGCCCCTGGTGACTGGGGGGTGAGGGTGCTGGGAGACATGGGTGGGGGCCTGGTGGTGGGTGCCCCTGCACTGCTGGGGGGTGGGGGGGTGGGGAACATGCGTTGGACATGGGTGGGGCCTGCTGGCAGGTGCCCCACAGTGCTGGGGGGTGGGGGTGGTGGGAGATATGGGTGGGGGCCTGGTGGTGGGTGCCCCTGCATTGCTGGGAGGTGGGGTGGTGGGAGACATGGGTGGGGGCCTGCTGGCAGGTGCCCCACAGTGCTGGGGTGTGGGGGTGGTGGGAGACATTGGTGGGGGCCTGGTGGAGGCTGCCCCTGCACTGCTGGGGGGTGGGGGTGGTGGGAGACATGGGTGGGGGCCTGGTGGTGGGTGCCCCTGCACTTCTGGGGGGTGGGGGTGGTGGGATACATGGGTGGGGGCCTGGTGGAGGCTGCCCCTGGTGACTGGGGGGGTGGGGGTGGTGGGAGACATGGGTGGGGGCCTGGTGGAGGCTGCCCCTGGTGGCTGGGGGGTGGGGGTGGTGTGAGACATGGGTGGGGGCCTGGTGGAGGCTGCCCCTGGTGACTGGGGGGGTGGGGGTGGTGGGAGACATGGGTGGGGGCCTGGTGGAGGCTGCCCCTGGTGGCTGGGGGGAGGGGGTGCTGGGAGACATGGGTGGGGGCCTGGTGGTGGTTGCCCCTGCACTGCTGGGGGGTGGGGGTGGTGGGGAACATGCGTTGGACATGGGTGGGGGCCTGCTGGCAGGTGCCCCACAGTGCTGGGGGGTGGGGGTGGTGGGGAACATGAGTTGGACATGGGTGGGGGCCTGCTGGCAGGTGCCCCACAGTGCTGGGGGGTGGGGGTGGTGGGAGACATGTGTGGGGGCCTGGTGGTGGGTGCCCCTGCACTGCTGGGGGGTGGGGGTGGTGGGAGACATGGGTGGGGGCCTGATGGAGGCTGCCCCTGGTGACTGGGGGGTGGGGGTGGTGGGAGACATGGGTGGGGGCCTTGTGGAGGCTGCCCCTGGTGGCTGGGGGGTGGGGGTGGTGGGAGACATGGGTGGGGGCCTGGTGGAGGCTGCCCCTGCACTGCTGGGGGGTGGGGGTGGTGGGAGACATGGGTGGGGCCTGGTGGAGGCTACCCCTGGTGACTGGGGGGGGTGGGGGTGGTGGGAGACATGGGTGGGGGCCTGGTGGATGCTGCCCCTGGTGACTGGGGGGGTGGGGGTGCTGGGAGACATGGGTGGGGGCCTGGTGGAGGCTGCCCCTGGTGACTGGGGGGGGTGG